>NC_092712.1:30073078-30373078 GCF_047496885.1 Scyliorhinus torazame | reverse complement strand
AGTTCAAGGGTAATTAGGGATGGGCCACAAATGCTGGCCCAGCCGGCGACGCCCACATCCCAAGAATGAATAAAAGAAGAGAATGAAAGTTTGAAAAGAGAATGTTAAAATAATACCGTGACCTGGCAAGAAACTTGAACACACACAACTGTAAGTAGTAATTTATTTGACTAACATATATAAATGCTCGGATTATTCCAATAAATATTATCCGGAGAAAGAGAGAGATCGATACATCAAGGGAGCTAAGAGGCTGCAGTATTATAGCTCAGATATTAGTAACGATGCTAGTGGACAGCGTTCGAACAATGAAACTTTTAACACAGAATTTGAACTGTTTATTAAACAGGAGTAAATCCCTCATTGCAAGGTGGAGTGCTAAATCACCAACATTTACATCACCCATATTTTCTGGCTTTGTGGCTTTTGGGCTTTTTTTGCACGATAAAACAAGAGCTAACTGTCTCGAGGGAGCGAGAGAGACGGAGACAGCAGTGGGGGGTGGAGGGAAAGAGAAGTTTACACCGAACACTTGCAGGAATTGTGTCCTCCTTGGCCACACTGATGTCTGGAACCAAAAGGAGGGGAATGGTTGAAGCCTGAGGCCTACGTTACCATCGGTAGGTTGTCGTCAGTGTCTCAGCGCCTGCCATGGGTTCGCCATCATACCCCTCCTCCACCCCCGCCCACCATCTCTCGCTCTCCATTCTCTGCCCTCACGCCCCCCCACCTCTCCACATCTCTCCCCCCCACCCCCCACCCCCACCCCACCCTCGCCTCGCGATCTCCTGGGTGACTGCAAAAAAAAAACCAACCCAAAATCTCTGTGGGGTGGAACAGTACAACGATATTGGCATGGCGATATGTATAAAGGTGTGCGCGCTCTGCATAATTACAAGGAATACACGCGATCAGTAAAAATTAGCTTGTTATATATTTCTGCCTTCTCTTTTTTCAATATTGTTTTAGCCAATCCTGCCCATGCCCATGAAACACCTGTCCAGTTTGTCCATCGTGGACTGGACGGGCAGAGTGGCCTCCTTCTGTGCCCTAATGTCTCTGACCGACTCTAATCTCCCTCCCCATGGAGTTGAAGATTCATTTCCTCTTTGAGCATTGTCATTTCTGAAAGTTATGAATTAATCGGCTCCCGCCACCCTTTCAGGGAACGCCCTCCAAATGCCGGAAAGGGAAAAAAAGGAAAAGCCTAGAATGTTCCTCGCACGAGTTGGCGACTCCGAACGCCCTCGCCTGCTCGATTGGTTTGCAGGGGGGAGCTGGATAAATACTTCATGGGGAGAGGTTTGCTCGGAAATGAGTGGGATGGGAAGGTGTGGGGATAGCTTCTCCACAGAGCTGCCTCAAGCACGATGTGCCAAGTGGCCTCCTGTCTCCATGGCGGCCACAGCGGAGGAAGACAGAACGGCGCCGACGTCAATCTCAGGCGACGCCGGAAAAGTCACGGAGGCCTGAGAGGTCAGAGGTAGCAGCTTGGCGCCAGCCCTGGCTCAATGGGTGGCCCTCTGACCTCGGAGTCAGAACGCCAAGGAGTCAAACCCCGTTCCAGAGGCTCGGCCACATCATCAATGAGCTCAACAGTTCCAGTGCACTGCTGAGGGAGTGCTGCACTGTCAGAGGCAGTACCGGTTCAGAGGTGAAAGTTAATTCCTGCCTGACTGCACACATGGATGTAAAATGTCCCACAGCTGCCATTTTGAATATGAATAGGGGAGATTTCAACACCTGCCTCCCCCCCACGACCACACGCCTTGAGCTAACATTCATCCCTCAAACTAAAAAACAGATTACCTGGCCGTTGATTTTCTTTTTGTTTTTTTGGCTTGCTGTGCGCAAGTTGGTGACCAAGATTCCTTACGTACAGTACACCAATGACAGATACTTCAAAAATACTTCAATGGCTGAGGCCATGATTGCTGCTAAACGATGGCAAGACCTGCCTTCCTAGTTACGTAGGCCGGGGATGCAGGCCCACATTTTTGGGGTCACAAATAAGCAGCTAACAACACGTGACTGAAATTAGGTGAATTGGAATCAGTGCAATCAGGGCCTGGGTTTGAATTCTCATTAAAAAGGCGGCACCCTCGGCAGTGTTGCATTCCATCGGTACTGTGGGGGGAATGACGGCCTAGATTTCAGGCTCAAGCCTCTGAGGTTTGAGAGTAGAGGGAGAGGGTCGGACTTCCGATTCTGCATCCATGATCCTAAACGTCTCCCATCCGGAAAAGTGCAGAGTCGACCTGCACCGCGATAAGATACCCCGGAAAATGCACCCCTCCCCCCCACAACCCCCACCACCCACCCCCGCCCCTCTACCCTGACCCCCCAGGGCACCCACGAGATTGTTATTTTTCTCTCCACTGATGGGTGCCACCCTGGTCCTTTCTTTTTACTTTGGCTTCATCTCCATCCTGGCGCTGTCCTCCTCGCCTTCCACGTCGTACTCTTCCGCCTGCCCGCTGACCAGCACGTTGAGCCGCTCGGACAGGTCGCTGCAGTGCGTGGTGAGCAGGAAGTCGTAGAACAGCGCGGCAGCCACTCCTCCGATGATGGGACCCACCCAGTACAGCTGGAGGAGAAATAACACCGAGATTAGCTAAAGAACGGAGGGGTCCTGTCATCAGGGAGAGAAGGGGAGGTGGGATAGTAACGGCAGCGGGTGTGAGGTTGAGAGTGGTTTGGGCAGTTTTGATATTGAGGCAGTGGTGCGAAATGGATGATAATGGAGTCGGTGTGCGTGCTATGGCCGTAGATGTAGAGGTTGTGACATAATGGGAATGTTCGGAATACAAAGGGTTAATGTCATATCATAATTAACCACTAGTTGGAACGAGATGCAGAACTATTGTCATGTGAGAGTACCTTTAAGAAATGGATGTTTAAGTAATGTACCTTTAAGAAATGGAGCTGATCATATTACTGAAGTGATGTCAGAGGGTGGGGGGAGCTGAGCTCACTTCTGCTTTTGGTTTCAGTTTGAGGAGGCAGCTGGGAGTGTCTGTGTGTTTTGCTGTGGGCTGCAGGAAGAAACACAGAGCTGGTCTGTTGATTTCTGAAATCCAAAGACTATATTGAATGTAACCTAATGTCTGTTTTTGAAGGTTTGAAGTCTTTTGGATGTTTAAAGGAACAGTTTGAAGGATTATTTAGTGTTGTAGTCTTTTGGGGTTATCTTTGAAGTAATGGCTGTTAAGATATTCAATGTTTGTTTTAAAAGGATCAACTTGAGTTCATAGAATAAACATTGTTTTGTTTTTAATACCACTTGTCCATTTCTGCTGTATCGCACCTGGAGAGCGCGCCGTGTGCTTCCCACACCACAGTCTATTACAAGTTGTGGGTCGGTTGAACTCCATGAAACACTTTGGGGTTCTGTAAACCCGGACCCATAACACTATATAAAGCACTGACTCACAGACTCTGGGAGAGAGCTGGATGAGAGCGAGAGAGAGCAGTGATAGAGACAACAGTGTAGTTATAGAGTATAGAGACTAGTGTTAGTAGAGTGTAGATTATAGATTACTAGAGTATTGTTTGCTATAGGAGTAAGTGGTCGAGCTTTAATTAGTAGTGTAAATAAAAGTTAGCTTTGTTAATGAACTTAGCTTCTGTGGCCTTTGTGAACACTACAACATCCATCCTGAGAACAGAATCCCCCCCCCCCCCCGCCCCCCCCCCCCCCCCCCCCAGCCCCACCGCTGGCAGTGGGATTCTCCGCCTCCCAGGCCAGTCAATGGGGTTTCCCATTGTGGGCAGCCCCACTCCGTCGGGAAATACCCGGGCTGGGGTGCACCGGAGAATCCCGACGGCGGAGAATGCAGCCCCGGAACTTTCTGGAGGGCGAGGTTGTCCACCCTGCCACTGGAAAGGGCGACAGGGTTTCCACCTCTGTCAGGATGTATTTCTAGAACCTTCATCATGTTTGTCGTGTTAGCTGGTATAACACTGGCTGCAACTGGATGCAGCTTAGATCAAAAAGATACTGCAGATTTGAAGTTAGTTCAATCAGGTTTATTGAACTAGTAGCACAGTTAGCACAGTTCTCTGTGAGTTCGACTCTCTGCTAACTAGAGTGTGGTTACTCTGTCTGAACCAGACTAGCTCTTAGCCACGTGGTGGAGGTGTGAGATTGTAACAACACCCTTGACTGGCTCTCTAGATGTTCATTAGTGGAAAGAGGCGGAGTGTGAGTGCCTCGTGTCTTTTATAGTCAGATCCCACCCCTGAGTGTCCTGCCTGCTTATTGGTCATGTCCTGTTCTCTGTGTCCATTAGCTGCTTGTCTATGCCTGCCTGTATATCATTATGTGTGTGTCTGCATATCATGACAATGTTGTTGTACGAAGAGGATGAATATGTGGCAATATGGACCACTAGAAGGAAAATGATGTAAGTATTTGCTTGTCCCAGTTTGTTTTACTTTTACCTTAAGCTTCCGGCAAGGTTCCCTCTCCTCCCCTCCGATGGTCAATGGGATTTTCCAATGAAGCCACCCCACGCCACCGGGAAACCCGTGGGCAGGGATGCGCTGCTGGCGGGAGCTGAGAATCCCGACAGCCGGATAGTTCCGGCTGATATCTCGCGCAGCAAATAGGCTCGAGGACATTTGACATGGTGACAGCACCACAGCGACCTCTCACCTTTGACCACCTCTGCCCAGTCAACCGCCCCATCTCCCACCAATTTATAATTATTGGACAAGGATGTTCCAAGGAAGGAGGGGGTGGGGGTACCGCAATGGCCGCCATTCTCCATTGCGGGTCCGCCCCACTACCGCTGCTAGCGCGGACCGAGAAACGGGCCCGGCTGGGACCGGGAAACGGCCGTGGGGTTGGCGGGACCAGAGAGTCCTGCCGCCAGTGAGCAGCCGGCCAATTCCGGCCAATTATTTTCACTGCCTCCATGATATTGTTCACCCAAAGTTGCTTTGAACAGTCTCTGGGTGATTAATCACTAATTCCGAGAGACTCTTCGACAATCTTGCGGGGTTGACAACGCGGTACATCCCCACCCATCCCAGCTGTGCCCCCCTCCCCCC
This sequence comes from Scyliorhinus torazame, assembly GCF_047496885.1. Lineage (NCBI taxonomy): Eukaryota > Metazoa > Chordata > Chondrichthyes > Carcharhiniformes > Scyliorhinidae > Scyliorhinus > Scyliorhinus torazame. The sequence continues at coordinate 30,368,023 of NC_092712.1, read as the reverse complement.
CCCCCACACCATTCCAACCCCCCATCTGGGGAGGAGGCCGCACCTCAGAGCCCAGCCAGCCAGTCGGATGGTGTTAGCTCCGAGCAATGGCCACCTGCTGGGACTCCAGACAGTCCCCGGAAGGCCAGGCTTCAGGCACGTCCGGCAGGGCCCGGTTGGCAGGTCCTAGCGAGGTGGGTGGGGAGAGTGGGGTTTGAGAGGCTGGGTGGGGAAGGGGTCGGATGGTACGGTGGTGGGGAGGGTGGGTGAAACAGCTGTCTCTGGTGGGCAGAGGTGACCCCCCTTCTTGCCGTACACCAACCTGCCCAGTAAAAGTTGCCGGCCTATCCAGCTCCCCTCCCCATTGGGGAAGTAGGGGCTTTAACCTGCAATCATGCTGTAAAGGAAGGTGTGCTAAAAACCATCATATGAAACAAAAACGCTTTCGTCTCTAGCTTATTGTTTTACCCCTTTCCACCCCTCTGTGTTTGTCTGTCATGTGTGCATGTGGGGGGGTGTATAGAGGGTGGGAGGAAAATTAAAGTGGGGAGTTCGGAATTATTTATTAGTTAACCAATTATAGTTCTTGCTATAACTAAACAGTAATTGTGTTTACATTTACAAACCCGCTGACTGTAATTATTGGGCAGCCAAGGGCCAAAGACTTTGGGTAATTTTCTATTGATTAATTCGCCCGTGTTATGACTCCGGAGTCTGTGCGGCTGGAATTGACCGCGCTCTAGCCCAGTGGGTCGTAACAACTCCATTACCTACTTCCACCTGTTTATCATCAACCTTCTTCGCACCGAGCTCAGCTCATCTTTTTTTTTTAGGATTCTTTCATAGGGTGTGGATGCCATTGGAAAGGCCGGAATTTCCCCCAATAGCCACCCCCACTTACTGGTGCCCCTCCCCCAGCACCTCGGCCCAGCGGCAGACTCTACCCAAAAGAATCGGCATTTGTTTGGCACCAACCTACCCAGTGATCCTTGAAGTTGCCGGTAACGGCAGCTGGTCCAAAAGACCGGGCAGGATTCATCCCACATCCGGTGTAGCCAATCTGAGGAGGGAAGGTAACAATACGGTGATTAGGTAACTTCAGCGAATGTTTCCTCAGTGAGACAGGAATAAAGACGACCAATCCCCTGAAAGAAGACATTTCTCCTCATCTCAGTCTTCAATGCGAGACCTGTGGTCCCTCGACCAACATTCCCCCACGTGGGGTAACGCCCTCTCACCCCCCCCCCCCCCCCCCGCCCTGTCAAATCCTCTCAGAATCCTCTATGCTTCAATAGGATCACCTCTCCTTCTTCTAAACTCTAAGAGTATCTGCCCAATCTGCTCAGCTTTCCTCAAAGGTCGCGCTCCTTCATCCCAGCAGTCAGCTGAGTGCACTGCAAGTACGCCCCTTGTTAAATAGAATTGTACACGATACTCCGGGTGGGGTTCGCCAATCCTCTGTGCAGTTGTAACAAGACTTCCCAACTTTTATACGTCAACCCCTTTCGACAAAGAGCAACGTTCTATTACTACTTACATGCTAACGTTTTGTGATTCATGGACAAGGACCACCCAGATCCCTCTGCACCACAGCATTCTGCCCTCTCTCTCCATTTGGCTTGTAATGCAGAACAAGACCTGCAGCGCGGGTTCAATTCCCGTACCGGCCTCCCCGAACAGGCGCCGGAATGTGGTGACTAGGGGCTTTTCACAGTCGCTTCATTGAAGCCTACTCGTGACAATGAGCGATTATTATTATTATTTAAATAATATTCTGGGCACAGTTCTCCCAAACGTTTTCCAAGCGTGTTCTCCGGCGGGAAAGGCGGTGCCAATCCTTCCAGCTGGTTTGGCATCATTCCGATCACAATCCACCGACACTTGGTATTTTTCAGAGATTCGGGTGATTTGTGCCATGAAGGAGATGTGCGGCACCTAAAGACGCCGGCAAGGCCAGCTCTTCGGAGGTGCCTTGGCCACCCATTATGAGGTGGCCAAGGCACCTCCCCTTGGGCCACCCCACCTCACCCCCCTTCAGGCAACCCCGCTACAGGTTCCTCCTCAGGTGCCCCTCCAGTCCCCGCTCCCTTCAAACCCAACTCTTGGCAGTGCCAATCTGACAATGCCAACCTGCAGTACCATCTCCCAGGATGGCTCTGCCATGTTCGCACTACCAGTGTGCCGGGGGCAGCGGTCAGGTACTGCCCAACCATGTTCCTGACCACTCGGGGGCTACAATGGCCACATCGTTGGCCGAGGGGTGGGCAGGAAGAATTTCAAAATGAGTTCTCCCCGTTCCGAATTGCGTCCCTTCAGTCTTTTTATTCTTCCTGCCAAAGTGGACAACCTCATCTTTCCCCAGATTACACTGCATCTGCCAAACTTTTTCCCACTTACATCCCTTTGCAACTTCTCTTCCCCACAATTTGTCTACAGTGCAGTTGGTCCAAAGTCATTGATATAGACTGCAATTAGTTGAGGCCCTCGCACTGATCCCTGCGGCACTCCACTAGTTACTGTTTACCGAGCTGAAAACTAACCATTTATCCTGAATCTCTGTTTCCTGTTAGTTAGCCAATCCTCTAATCATGCTAATATATAGAAACATAGAAACATATCACCCCCAACACCATGAGCTCTAAACCTCTCTAATCACCTTTCACGGGACACATTGTCAAATGCCTTTTGGAAATAGAAATACACTATATCTACCAGTTCTCCTTTATCCACCCTCCTTGTTACATCCTCAAGGAACTATAAGAAATGTTGTCAAATACAATTCCCCTACAGAAAAATTTTTTTTTCCACATTTACCAGTGCCCCTCCCCCTGTCCCCCACTGACAGGTTAACTCAGTGGGCAGAAAATTGGCAAATGGAATTCAAGGTGTGGATATATGAGATTGTTCATTTTGGAAGAAAATTGAGAAGGGAGATCATTATTTAAATGGAGAGAGACTGCAGAAAGCTGCAGCACAGAGGCACTTGGGGCTCCTTGTTCAGGAAACCCAGGAAGCTAGCATACAGGTCAGAAGGTAAGAGGGAAGGCAAATGGAATGCTGGCTTTTACTTCAAGAGGGCTGGAGTATATAAAAGTAAAGAGGTGTTGCTGCAACTGTGCAACATACTAGTGAGGACACATTTAGAATACTGTGTTCAGTTTTGGTCCATTTATTTAAGGTAAGATATATTATCATTGGAGGCAGTACAGTTCATTAACATCTAGCTATGATTGACAGGTGCGCACCACATCAAAAGCAGTTAAGTGCTTTCTGCTTAGAATTTATCTCCTAGATGTATATGAACATTGTGGTTAGCTTCACGGCAGGATACTTAAGATGCATTCAAGTGTGATGGGAAATGACAATAAACAATCCAGGCGCCTGGCTCTCTGGAAGCTATTACCCTGCCAATTACAGCCTATTAAATTATTTCTCTTTGAAAGTGAATAGAAGCCTTGCAGAACAAAGGACCTGATTGGTTTAAAGCCTTGTGATGTGTTCTGGTTTTCTATGAAGTAACAGCTGCTGATTTCAACACCTTCTATCTGAGGCAGCAGGTGCAAGTGACAGGAAAGTGAAAAAGCCGTGATTTTTCATTGTTTCTGTCTGGACTGCTCTTAAGCTTCCAGGGAGGGCTGACTGACAGGGGTGACTCTCATATAGGGGTGTCTCTGATATGGAGGGGCTCTGATATGGGGGTCTCTAATGGGGATGTGCCTGATTTAGTGGTCTCTGATATCGGAGTCTCTGATATCGGGGTCTCTGGTATGGGGGTCTTTGATATCGGGGTCTCTGGTATGGGGGGTCTCTGATATGGGGGTTTCTGATAGGGATGTGTCTGGTGTGGGGGTCTCTGATATCGGGGTATCTGATATCGGGGTCTCTGGTATGGGGGGTCTCTGATATCGAGGTCTCTGATATGGAGGTTTCTGATATTGGTGTCTCTGATATCGGGGTCTCTGATATGGGGGTCTCTGATGGGGATGTGTCTGATGTCGGGGACTCTGATATGGGGGTCTCTGATGGGGATGTGTCTGATGTGGGGGACTCTGATATCGGGGTCTCTGGTATGGGGGGGTCTCTGATATGGCAATCTCTGATATGGGGTCTCTGATGGGGATGTGTCTGATGTCAGGGACTCTGATATGGGGGTCTCTGATATGGGGGTCTCTGATATCGGGGTCTCTGATATGGGGGTCTCTGATATGGGGGTCTCTGATATCGGGGTCTCTGATATGGGAGTTTCTGATGGGGATGTGTCTGATGTGGGGGTCTCTGATATCGGGGTCTCTGGTATGGGGGGTCTCTGATATGGGGGTTTCTGATGGGGATGTGTCTGATGTGGGGGTCTCTGATATCGGGGTCTCTGATATCGAGGTCTCTGATATGGGGGCCTATGATATTGGTGTCTCTGATATGGGGGCCTATGATATGGGGTCTCTGATGGGGATGTGTCTGATGTGGGGGACTCTGATATCGGGGTCTCTGATATGGGGGTCTCTGATGGGGATGTGTCTGATGTCGGGGTCTCTGATATGGGGGTCTCTGATATGGGGGTTTCTGATGTGGATGTGTCTGATGTGGGGGACTCTGATATCGGGGTCTCTGATATCGAGGTCTCTGATATGGGGGTCTCTGATATGGGGGTCTCTGATATGGGGGTCTCTGATATGGGGGTCTCTGATATTGGGGTCTCTGATATGGGGTCTCTGATGGGGATGTGTCTGATGTGGGGGACTCTGATATCGGGGTCTCTGGTATGGGGTGTCTCTGATATGGGGGTCTCTGATATGGGGGTCTCTGATATGGGGGCCTATGATATGGGGTCTCTGATGGGGATGTGTCTGATGTGGGGCACTCTGATATTGGGGTCTCTGGTATGGGGGGTCTCTGATATGGGGGTCTCTGATATGGGGGGTCTCTGATATGGGGGTCTCTGATATTGGTGTCTCTGATATGGGGGCCTATGATATGGGGTCTCTGATGGGGATGTGTCTGATGTAGGGGTCTCTGATATAGGGGTCTCTGATATGGGGGTCTCTGATATTGGTGTCTCTGATATGGGGGCCTATGATATGGGGTCTCTGATGGGGATGTGTCTGATGTAGGGGTCTCTGATATAGGGGTCTCTGATAGCGGGGTCTCTGATATGGGGGGTCTCTGATATGGAGGTTTCTGATATGGAGGTTTCTGATATGGGGGTCTCTGATGTGGGGGACTCTGATATGGGGTCTCTGATATCGGGGTCTCTGATATGGGGGTCTCTGATGGGGATGTGTCTGATGTGGGGGACTCTGATATCGGGGTCTCTGGTATGGGGGGTCTCTGATAGCGGGGTCTCTGATATGGGGGTCTCTGATGGGGATGTGTCTGATGTTGGGGTCTCTGATATCAGTGTCACTGATATGGGGGTTTCTGATGGGGATGTGTCTGATGTGGGGGACTCTGATATCGGGGTCTGAGATATGGGGTCTCTGATAGCGGGGTCTCTGATATGGGGGTCTCTGATGGGGATGTGTCTGATGTCGGGGTCTCTGATATGGGGTCTCTGATAGCGGGGTCTCTGATATGGGGGTTTCTGATGGGGATGTGTCTGATATTGGGGTCCATGTATTGGGGTCTCTGATATGGGGGCCTATGATATGGGGTCTCTGATGGGGATGTGTCTGATGTGGGGGACTCTGATATCGGGGTCTCTGGTATGGGGTGTCTCTGATATGGGGGTCTCTGATATCAGGGTCTCTGATATGGGGGGTCTCTGATATGGGGGTCTCTGATATCAGGGTCTCTGATATGGGGGGTCTCTGATATGGGGGTCTATGATATCAGGGTCTCTGATATGGGGTGTCTCTGATATGGGGGTCTCTGATATCAGGGTCTCTGATATGGGGGGTCTCTGATATGGGGGTCTCTGATATCGAGGTCTCTGATATGGGGGCCTATGATATGGGGTCTCTGATGGGGATGTGTCTGATGTCGGGGTCTCTGATATGGGTGTCTCTGAAATGGGGGTCTCTGATATCAGTGTCACTGATATGGGGGTTTCTGATGGGGATGTGTCTGATATGGGGGACTCTGATATCGGGGTCTCTGATATGGGGGGTCTCTGATATGGGGGTCTCTGATATCGGGGTCTCTGATATGGGGGCCTATGATATGGGGTCTCTGATGGGGATGTGTCTGATGTGGGGGACTCTGATATCGGGGTCTCTGGTATGGGGGGTCTCTGATAGCGGGGTCTCTGATATGGGGGTCTCTGATGGGGATGTGTCTGATGTCGGGGTCTCTGATATGGGGTCTCTGATAGCGGGGTCTCTGATATGGGGGTTTCTGATGGGGATGTGTCTGATATTGGGGTCCATGTATTGGGGTCTCTGATATGGGGGCCTATGATATGGGGTCTCTGATGGGGATGTGTCTGATGTGGGGGACTCTGATATCGGGGTCTCTGGTATGGGGTGTCTCTGATATGGGGGTCTCTGATATCAGGGTCTCTGATATGGGGGCCTATGATATGGGGTCTCTGATATCAGGGTCTCTGATATGGGGGTTTCTGATGGGGATGTGTCTGATGTGGGGGTCTCTGATATCGGGGTCTCTGATATCGAGGTCTCTGATATAGGGGTCTCTGATATGGAGGTTTCTGATATGGGGGTCTCATATGGGGGGTCTCTGATATCAGGGTCTCTGATATGGGGGTCTCTGATATGGGGGCCTATGATATGGGGGTCTCTGATGGGGATGTGTCTGATGTCGGGGTCTCTGATATGGGGGTCTCTGATAGCGGGGTCACTGATATGGGGGTTTCTGATGGGCATGTGTCTGATATGGGGGACTCTGATTTCGGGGTCTCTGATACGGGGGTCTCTGATATGGGGGTCTCTGATATTGGGGCCTATGATATGGGGTCTCTGATGGGGATGTGTCTGATGTGGGGGACTCTGATATCGGGGTCTCTGGTATGGGGGGTCTCTGATAGCGGGGTCTCTGATATGGGGGTCTCTGATGGGGATGTGTCTGATGTCGAGGTCTCTGATATGGGGTCTCTGATAGCGGGGTCTCTGATATGGGGGTTTCTGATGGGGATGTGTCTGATATTGGGGTCCATGTATTGGGGCCTATGATATGGGGTCTCTGATGGGGATGTGTCTGATGTGGGGGACTCTGATATTGGTGTCTCTGGTATGGGGGGTCTCTGATATGGGGGTCTCTGATATTGGGGTCTCTGATATGGGGGCCTATGATATGGGGTCTCTGATGGGGATGTGTCTGATGTCGGGGTCTCTGATATTGGGGTCTCTGATATGGGGGTCTCTGAAATGGGGGTCTCTGATATCAGGGTCACTGATATGGGGGTTTCTGATGGGGATGTGTCTGATGTGGGGGACTCTGATATCGGGGTCTCTGGTATGGGGGGTCTCTGATATGGGGGTCTCTGATATGGGGGTCTCTGATATGGGGGTCTCTGATATTGGTGTCTCTGATATGGGGGCCTATGATATGGGGTCTCTGATGGGGATGTGTCTGATGTCGGGGTCTCTGATATGGCGGTCTCTGATATGGGGGTTTCTGATGGGGATGTGTCTGATGTGGCGGTCTCTGATATAGGGGTCTCTGGTATGGGGGGTCTCTGATATGGGGTTTCTGATGTGGGGGTCTCGGGGGTCTCTGATGGGGAATCTGATGGGGGTCTCTTTTTGAGGTCTGATGGGGGTACACTATTGGGGGTCTGATGGGGGGTGGTTGAGGGTCGGGTCACCCTCATGCAGACGTGCTGTGGGGGCGGGATGATCCATAATTCCCGTGGTGGTCGGGAGAAGGATTCCCCTACTTGTCAGTGGGAGGTGGCAAGATTTGCATTGTGGGAGGAGGGGCCATTTGCCGGACCTGGGTATATGGCCGCCCGCTCAAAATGGCCACCGATTGGTGGATTCCAAATGGCATCACCCCAGCTTCCCACCATGCAGAAATGTGCATGACAAGGGAGAGAGAATTGCTCCTGAGAACCGCTCCTAGCATCAGTGCAGACCAAGAGCGATTCTACTCTGGTGGAAAAACTAAGTATCCCAATCAGAGAATCCTGCCCCTATTCCCTGTTTTAAATCTGCTACCCCTTATCCTAGAACTATGACCTCTCATTTATGCAACTACGTCCCTCCTTAAATATGGGGACCAAAACTGTACACAGTACTCCAGGTGCTGTCTCTCTTGTACAGTTGCAACATGTATGAATGTCAGAAATTGTTAGGTATATTGCATTTTATATCTGTTGCAATAATGTTGTTAAAAACCTGGGTTAAGGTACCCAGACTGTGTGTCTGCTAAAGCTGAAATTAAGGTGTCATAAGAGTGAGATAATCATTCATTCTAACCATTTAGTTGGTTACAGATAAAGGGTTAATGGAATATTGTTTATGTTTTGGATGGTTCCCTGAAGAATAGATCATTTGAAGGATTGTGTTTAGTCTGAGCTAAGCAGGTCATGGGATATCTTAGTGGTACACAGATGAACGTAATTAATGGGAGGAGGGAAAAATTAGGAAAATGATGGGTAGGGGAGGAGAGGTTGAAATGTGGGAGATGAATAGGTGGATTGGACATGCAAAATTGCCCCTTAGGGTGAGGCTACAGGGCGGGGGCTGGGGCCTAGGTAGGGTGGTCTTTCAAATGGTCGGAGCAGACTTGATGGGCCGAATGGCTTCTTTCTGCACTGTAGGGATTCTATGATTCTATGATGCTAAGGTGAAAGGGTGAGGGGAGGTGATGCATTTTAGTCGAAGAACATGGAGAGACAATATAAGGGGTGAGATTCTTAAAGGGGGCCTGCAGGAGCAGAGGGACCAGGGTGTATCTGTGCAGAGATCAGTGAGGGTGGCAGGACAGATGGAGAGAGCAGTTAATAAAGCAAACAGTAGTCTGTGATTTATTAACAGGGGCACAGCGTACAAGAGCAAGGAGGATATGCTGAACTTATACAAGACACTTGTTAGACCTCAGCTGGAATACTGTATATAGTTCTGGACACCACACTGTAGGAAGGATGTGGACACATTGGAGAGAGCGCAGAAGTGGTTCACAAGAGTGGTTCCAGGGATGAGAAATTTCAGTTATGAGGGTCGATCGGAGAGGTTGGGACTGTTCCCCTTGGAGAGCAGAAGACTAAGAGGAGATTTGATAGAGATGTTCAATATCATGAGGGGGCTGGAGAGAGTAGATAGGGGGGAACTGTCCCGGCTCGTAAAAGGATCGAGAACGAGAGGGCACAGGTTTAAAGTGATTTGGGCAAGAAGCAAATTTGATGTGAGAAATATCCTTTTCGCAGAATGAGCGGTTCAGGTCTGGAATGCACGGCCTGGAAGTGTGGCGAAGGCAGGGGAATGGGCACTAAGTCATGATGCTCGCTTCGGAGAGCCGGTGCTGCCGCGATGGCCCGAACGGCCCCTTTCTGCACCCCAACGATGCTGTGATCATCCATGATTCTGTGAGAGGAGTTGAGGGAGAACGGGGGCTGTCGGTGAACCACTCTCAAATAGAAATGAATTTCCTTTCCAATATTGTGCCAATTAACAGGCACGAATGCACTGGGAAACTCGCCAGGATTATCCCAGTTAACTTGGAGTTGGTGTTTTGTGCAGCCAGCTGACCGGGATGTCACTGAGCGGAATTTTCTCAAACAATGGCTACGTGTTGTTGTGTTCTGTGACCTTGCCTTTGCAATGATTCATACAGAACTGCTGCCGACTGAACTAGAATGGTGATTTATTGGTGTACGCGTGGGTAAGGTAACAATCAGAAAGCTACACAGACTAAGTTACTAATTGAGTTGGACTCTCCTGGAACTCCCCAATATGTGACTGCCCTGGCCTTACAACCATCTGGCGAGAGCCGGATGTCACATGACCAATGTCTGACGCCACCTGCTGGTTGGAGGTCGCTTTGCTAAGTGAATACAATATTATTCACGGGCATATCACCACACGTGTCATTTCGGTTCGGCAAACAGGTGCGAACACGCCAGCTGTTCTGGCAGGATTACCATCACAATTCGGCCAAACGTAGTTATTTTCTAAAAGCCGCCCGGATCTGAGAGTGAGTGTGTGGGCCCCCAGCAACACCCCACTCCCCCAATGATTGCTGGCATCGAAATCCTCCCAAAGGGTCTCCTTTCTAGCTGAGCATCAGGTTCTGCACCAGCAACCCCCTCACCCCTGGTGACAGACGCCCCACGAGAGAGTCATCAGATCCACCAGGCACCCCAGGCCCCCCTTTCATGGCCACAACCCCTTTACAGCCCCACCCCATGGCAGAGCTTGGCAGCCTGGCAGTGCCACCCTGGCATTAACAGGGTGCCCGGGGACAGTGCACCTGTGCCCCGACCACCCGGGGGCTCCAATGTCCTCCAAGCCCCTCAGGTATGGTCATCACGTTTGGTCTCAGTCGATGGAGACCGTTCGTGATCCCCGCCGGCCTGGCGCTGTGCCAGCGGGGGGGAGGGGGGGGGATGAATTCCAGGAACGGGAGATTCTGGCTTTAAATGGGCCGAGCATGTTGAAATGCTCATCTGGTTCACGCCCTCGCTGGGTGCCGCAGACCGGGAGCACTACGCAGTGTTCAGCACACGGCACGAACTCTGTTTAGGGGCTCTCTCGCTACTCCCAGGAAATAGCGGCATGTGGCCCGGGCGCAACACGGGCAGAGAATCCCCCGTCCGTTGACTCTGACACGGCCGTCTGCACATATGCAGGAAGTGCTCCCCCCCCCCCCGCCCGAGTGTTGGAGCGTAATTACACACCGCCATCATCACCTGACCAGTCCGCCTGCCGTCAAGTTTCATCTTCTAACCACAGTCTGCGTAGAAAATGAAAAGAAAATCGCTTATTGTCACAAGTAGGCTTCAAATGAAGTTACTGTGAAAAACCCCTAGACACCACATTCCGGCGCCTGTTCGGGGAATCGAACCGTGCTGCTGGCCTGCCTTGGTCTGCTTTCAAAGCCAGCGATTTAGCCCTGTGCTAAACCAGCCCCTGTTTAAAAAACATGTCGTTCGTCCTATTTCAGCCGGATCTGCAGGATCTCCGAAGGAGGGTCATGCGGATCCGAAACGTTACCCGTGTTTCTCTCTCCACAGATGCTGCCAGGCCCACTGAGTTTTCCCAGCCCTTTCTGTTTTTGTTTCGCTCTGCGTTGCGGGCTCCTTGGCATGGCTTTAGCTGCTGTCAGTTCATGACCCATCACCCAGCCCATGTTGCCACCACCAGTGTGCAGTGACGCCGCTCTGCAATCCACCTTCCAAGGCCATTTAAAAAAATAATAATTTTAGTGTACCCAATTATGTTTTTCCAGGGCCTGCGGGGCGGAGCGGGATGGGACCAGCATTGCCACAGCCTCCACATTCCTCCTTTGGCTCTGGAGTTCCCTCATGTACAGGATAGTGAGTGCTCGCCGTGCGGCTGCAGCGGTTCCAGGGGATTGTCCAGCCCTCCCCTCCTCAGTAAAACTGGAGATGGACGATGAACATTGGAGTTTCCAGGTCGCACCCTCTCCCAAGAATGAATTACAAAACGGGAGGCTTTTTACGTAGCGAGAGGGCCCTGCCTGGAAAGGCTGAACCGTGGTGAAGGTAATGGAGGCTGGGTCATTACATTCATTTAAGGCTGGGTTGAAGAGGCTTTCGATCGGCAAGGGAACCAAAGGTTATGTAGGGCAGGCAGGGAAACAAAATTAAGAGCCATCAGCCATGAGCTTATTGAAAGGTGAAGCAGGTTCGAAGAATTGAGTGGTCCACTACTGCACCTAAGTACCATGATGTGCAGGCTAGGTGGATTGGCCATGCTAAACTGCCCCTTAGTATCCAACGGTGTGAAGGTTAGGGGGGGTTAAGGGGATAGGGTGGGGGGGGAGTGGGCCTAGGTAGGGTTTTCTTTCAGAGGGTTGGTGCAGACTCGATAGGCTAAATGGCTTCCCTATGCACTGGAAGAATTCTATGTCCCTTGTCCTGCATCTTGGAATCAAGGGCTATGGAGGGCTGAAAGGTTAGCTGGATTGGCCATGATAAATTGCCCTGAGTGACCAAAATGGTTAGGAGGGGTTATTGGGTTAGGGGGACAGGGTGGACGTGAGGGCTTAAATGGGTCGGTGCAGACTCGATGGGCCGAATGGCCTCCTTCTGCACTGTATGTTCCATGTTCTTAGTAATCTGAAAAGTAAATTGAATGGGTGCATCCACAGGTAGATTTGGACGCTATGCAGGACCAGAAAGCGAGTTGGACTAATTGGATAGCTCTTTCAAAGTGACAGCAGAGGCTTTGATAGCCTGAATGGCCTTCCAAGCTGGATAGGTCTGGAACTATCTGGAATCACCCAGGGGACAGTGAGCCATTATTTTACAACTCGGGTGATACTATTGGCTGGAAAGCCGCTGACCAATGAAACATGGTTTTGCTGACGCCATTCGGATTTTTCCGCCGGTTTCACTCACCGCCATTAGGTGGCCAATGACCACCGAGAGGCCGATGGCCAGCGGGCCCGAGCCGGAGAGATCCGTCCTTCGTTTATCGGTGGTTGCAAAGACACACAGAACGAGCTGGAAGGTGATAATAATTTCAACCCCCAGACCCTGTCCTGGGGTAACGCCTTCTCCCAGCTAGAATAAAAAAAGAGGGAAAAACAGGGAGAACAATGATGAGAAAATGCCGCACATAAGAACATAAGAACTAGGAGCAGGAGTAGGCCATCTGACCCCTCGAGCCTGCTCCGCCATTCAATGAGATCATGGCTGATCTTTTGTGGACTCAGCTCCACTTTCCGGCCCGAACAACATAACCCTTAATCCCTTTATTCTTCAAAAAACTATCTATCTTTATCTTAAAAACATTTAATGAAGGAGCCTCTACTGCTTCACTGGGAAAGGAATTCCATAGATTCACAACCCTTTGGGTGAGGAAGTTACTCCTAAACTCAGTCCTAAATCTACTTCCCCTTATTTTGAGGCTATGCCCCCTTGTTCTGCTTTCACCCGCCAGTGGAAACAACCTCCCCGCATCTATCCTATCTATTCCCTTCATAATTTTATGTGTTTCTATAAGATCCCCCCTGCATCCTTCTAAATTCCAACGAGTACAGTCCCAGCCTACTCAACCTCTCTTCGTAATCCAACCCCTTCAGCTCTGGGATTAACCTAGTGAATCTCCTCTGCACACCCTCCAGTGCCAGTACGTCCTTTCTCAAGTAAGGAGACCAAAACTGAACACAATACTCTAGGTGTGGCCTCACTAACACCTTATACAATTGCAGCATAACCTCCCTAGTCTTAAACTCCATCCCTCTAGCAATGAAGGACAGAATTCCATTTGCCTTCTTAATCACCTGTGCACCTGTAAACCAACTTTTTGCGTCTCATGCACTAGCACACCCAGGTCTCTCTGCACAGCAGCATGTTTTAATATTTTATCATTTAAATAATATTCCCTTTTGCTGTTATTCCTACCAAAATGGATAACCTCACATTTGTCAACATTGTATTCCATCTGCCAGACCCTAGCCCATTCACTTAGCCTATCCAAATCCCTCTGCAGACTTCCGGTATCCTCTGCACTTTTTGCTTTACCACTCATCTTAGTGTCGTCTGCAAACTTGGACACATTGCCCTTGGTCCCCAACTCCAACACATGCCACCCAACAAGTCCATTTATCAGGAATCAATGTTGTTCTTCTCAACTGCAGGATTGGAATCTTCCCCAATGGGCTTCTACGAAATATTAAACCCCAGAAGCTCCACGAACGTAAATACTGCCAACAGCTGTACTGTAAGGTGTTCATCTTCAAAACAAGCAGGTACCAAAATGACGATACTGGGACATTGCCGTCTCAAAGAGAAAACAGTGGCAAACATACAATCCAATTAAACAGTCCAAAGATGTGCAGGTTAGGTGGATTGGCCGTGCTACATTGCCCCTTAGTGTCCAAACTCCACCAGGTTAGGTGGGGTTAGTGGGGGTGCGCAGGGTGAGTGGGTCTAAGTAGACTGCTCTTTCAGAGGGTTGGTGTAGACTCGATGGGCCGAATGGCCTCCTTCTGCACTGTAGGGATTCTATAAATCTAGGAAACCATCAGAGCTGATGGCCCCAGACAACAGCCACTGCACAAACAAACATCAACAATGGCTAAGGAGAGATGGACTTATTCACGGACGCATCACCTTGGGAGCCCCCTGAATGGGGTCCATTGTTCCAGTCACTGAAACGACATCACGATGAATGGATTTGTCTGCGAAGGCAGGAACCAGGCAAAGGAGATTAAAAACATACAGGATGTCTCCAGAATATGCTTTGATATTTTTAATGAAGTATTGTCTTGGGCTGTAATCACGAAGGAGAGTCGGGAACGGTCATTCTGATTCCCCGACCTACAGCCCACTCCGGAAGGACCAACTGTGTGGGTAGTTATCAGCCTGATCTATAAGACCACGAGACATAGGAGCAGAATTAGGCCACTCGGCCCATCGAGTCTGCTCCGCCATTCAATCATGGCTGATGTTTTCTCAGCCCCGTTCTCCTGCCTTCTCCCCATAACCCCTGATCCCCTTATTACTCAAGAACCTATCTATCTCTGTCTTAAAGACACTCAGTGATTTGGCCTCCACAGCCTTCTGCGGCAAAGAGTTCCACAGATTCACCACCCTCTAACTGAAGAAATTCCTCCTCATCTCTGTTTTAAAGGATCGTCCCTTCCGTCTGAGATGGTGTCCTCAGGTTCTAGTTTTTCCTACAAGTGGAAACATCCTCTCAACGTCCACTCTATCCAGGCCTCTAAGTATCCTGCAAGTTACAATAAGATCCCCCCTCATCCTTCTAAATTACATCGAGTACAGACCCAGATTCCTCAACCGTTCCTCATACGACAAGCTCTTCGCTCTTGTGAACCTCCTCTGGACCCTTTCCAAGGCCAGCACATCCTTCCTTAGATACTTGGCCCAAAACTGCTCCCAATACTCCAAATGGGGTCAGACCAGAACCCCAGCAGTACGTCTCTCGTCCTGTATTTTAGAGATATTCTAAGGGATATTGGGGCTAGCATTTGCAGACAACTTAATGGGAGCAACTAAATCCTGAGGGGTTTGGCGATGAGGTTTAAGCAAGGCGTGTAGGGTTTTGCCTGTCGTTTTTCGTGAAGGTTTTTTTAATCAAATGTTGTTGCTTTGAGTGTTGTGTGGCGTCATTACACTATTCGAACCCTTTTATTAGGAATTCAGAATGTTCTTTTACTGCCAATAAAAACGTTTATGATTGACCCAAGAGTCTATGTCTGTATAGGTTTGTCCTTTATACATTCCTCAAATCAACTGCCAACAATAAGGTTATAAGGGAGCGTGAACCTCTTACTCAATTGAACCCTCTGTACCAACTGTCCGAGAGAGCAACACTCCCTCAGAATTGACCCTCGGACTGTGCAGCTCTCCCTCAGTATTGACCCTCTGACAGTGCAGCACTCCCTCAGTACTAACCCTCTGACAGTGCAACACTCCCTCAGTACTGACCCTCTGACAGTGCAGCACTCCCTCAGTACTGACCCTCTGACAGTGCGGCACTCCCTCAGTACTGACCCTCTGACAGTGCGGCACTCCCTCAGTACTGACCCTCTGACAGTGCAGCACTCCCTCAGTACTGACCCTCTGACAGTGCAGCACTCCCTCAGTACTGACCCTCTGACAGTGCGGCACTGCCTCAGTACTGACCCTCTGACAGTGCGGCACTCCCTCAGTACTGACCCTCTGACAGTGCAGCACTCCCTCAGTATTGACCCTCTGACAGTGCAGCACTCCCTCAGTACTGACCCTCTGACAGTGCGGCACTCCCTCAGTACTGACCCTCTGACAGTGCAACACTCCCTCAGTACTGACCCTCTGACAGTGCAGCACTCCCTCAGTACTGACCCTCTGGGGTGGGTGGGTGGGTGTGTGGGTGGGTGTTTGGGTGGGTGGGTGAATGAGTGGGTTTGTGGGTGGGTGTGTGGGTGTGTGGGTGAGTGGGTGGGTGGGTGGGTGGGTGAGTGGGTGTGTGAGTGGGTGGGTGTGTGGGTGGGTGGGTGGCTAGGTGTGTGGGTGGGTGGGTGGGTGAGTGGGTGTTTGGGTGGGTGGGTGAGTGAGTGGGTGGGTGTGTGGGTGGGTGGGTGGCTAGGTGTGTGGGTGGGTGGGTGAGTGGGTGGGTGTGTGGGTGGGTGGGTGGGTGGGTGTGTGGGTGGGTGTTTGGGTGGGTGGGTGAGTGAGTGGGTTTGTGGGTGGGTGTGTGGGTGGGTGAGTGGGTGAGTGAGTGGGTTTGTGGGTGGGTGGGTGGGTGAGTGGGTGAGTGGGTGGGTGGGTGAGTGGGTGAGTGGGTGAGTGGGTGAGTGGGTGGGTGAGTGGGTGGGTGGGTGAGTGAGTGGGTTTGTGGGTGGGTGTGTGGGTGGGTGGGTGGGTGAGTGGGTACCTTTTTATTTATTAAGTCGGAACCCTACAGAGGGTGATTATCATTACAGGGGCTCCCAGCGTATCTGTCAATATCTGGAAGAGATTCCAGGGCGGGAATGGCTGGGATTCTCCAAGCCCGCGTTGAATCCCGGCACGCCGCTCCGGCGCTGGGCCACCGCCCCGCCAGTCAGGGACGTTGAAAGCTGCCCCCGCGGCGATGCTGCCGTCGTTTGCGTGTGGTCCTACCCAGCAGGACCTCGTCGTTCTGGCTGCGGGGGCCATCCTGGTGGGGGGGGGGATTGAATCCGGGGGGGGGGGGGGGGGCGGGAGAACTGAATCCGGGGGGTGGGGGGGGGCGGGGTCCTAAGTTCCTCCGATCGGCGGGCGTGCTAATTCTGGAGGGGGGGGCTAAGTTCCTCCGCGCCGGGGCCCTGAAGGGTTCCGCCATGTTACCCGCGGGCCGGCGCGGAGATGCCCGTGGCGCGCATGTGCGGACCCACGCCGGCCGTGTACAGCCCCCCTTCGGCGCGAGCAGCGCACAGCACTCCGGCGCCGTTCTAGCCCCCGAGGACGGGGAGAATGACTGGGCCTGGAGGCCAGTTGACGCCGGCATCGCTCGCCCCGGTTTTAATGCCGGATTCAACACTTGGCCGGCATTTCGGAGAATCCCGGCCAATGTGCCAGTAGGTGCAGATCTCCCTGAATTGCCGCAACATTCGAAGAGTGTGTTAATGTCTCATTCACCCACCTTCCAATCTAACACTGAATAGTGATGTTATTTCTACCTGAACCACTCAGAGTGGAAATTAATTCCACGTCCTCAAAACTTCATTCCAGCTGTCTGTGGAATCCCTGTGGTCCGTTTGTGAAGTTGAGGGGTTACTGGAACTGTTTCCCCTTATGACTGAAAGCAGACTTTCTCCACACTGGCCAACTCACCCCTCTGACGCCTTGGCACGATCCAGCGTGATTGTAAAGCCAAACGTTTGCAAAATCCCTCCGGTATCACTCAACAGCATTTTCTCCACTCACTGCGTGTCGGCAAAAGTCAAAACCACCTTGACGGAAGTTTTAGCCAGTGCTGGCGGAGGTGTCCTTCAAGCAGCTGAACGCATGCTCGATTCGGAGAGGTTAATGAAAAAATGAAATGGAAATCGCTTATTGTCACAAGTAGTCCTCAAATGAAGTTACTGTGAAAAGCCCCTGGTCGCCACATTCCGGCGCCTGTTCGGGGAGGCTGGTACGGGAATTGAACCGTGCTGCTGGCCTGCCTTGGTCTGCTTTCAAAGCCAGCGATTTAGCCCAGTGTGCTAAACCAGCCCAGAGCGATTCAGAGAATCTACACCGACCAAAATGGCAGATCGTGTGCCAAATCATTGATAGAAACAAGAAATAGGATCGAGGAGTCCACCGTTCGGTACGATCGTGGCTAATCTTGGTCTTCATCTCCATTTTCCCCATATCCCTTCATTTCCTGAGAGACCAAAAAATCCGTCCATCCCAGCCTGAAATATATTGAACGATGGAGCATCCACAATCCTGTGGGATGGAGAATTCCAGAAATTCACAACCCTGAGAGCGAAGAAACTTTTCCGCATCTCAGTCATGAAAGAGAGCCGCTGTGGCCTGTGTTTAAACCCCTCAGGTCCATTAGCTGCAAATCATTCACTCAGTTCTGGTCGGGGGCTGTGATTGACAACTACCACAAAACAGCTGTGAGCTTTGCATCTTTCATCTTCTTTGTGGATGAGTATGTCTAAGGGCTGAAACCACAACATTTACAAACATCAACCACATCAAAGAGAGTTAAGTGCATTCGAGTCACATCCCTTCGCACTTGAGTGATTTTGAAGTGCTGAGCTGGAGGTTGACAGCTCTTAACTCCAGCCCACTACCAGAAATGAGTGAATGATTTGCAGCTAATGGATCTGAGGGGTATAAACACAGGTCACAGCAGCTCTCCTTCCAGTAATGGGCAGGTGGTTCTTCCAGGTAAGTGCGGCAACCGTAATTGTTTTCACTTTCCCTGTCTGCACTGCTCTCCAGCTTCCAGACAGGTGTCTTTTTTCTGGAGATCCCTGAAGGGGTGGGGTCCCTGTGAGGGATGCTTTAGTTAGGGGGTCCCTGTGGGGGGTTCCTCTAGTTAGGGGGCCCCTGTGGGGGGTTCCTCTAGTTAGGGGGTCCCTGTGGGGAATTCCTCTAGTTAGGGGGTCCCTGTGGGGGTCTATCTAATTAGGGGGTCCCTATGGGAGATCCTTTAGTTAGGGGGTCCTTGTAGGGATTCCATTAGTTAGGAGGAGGTCCCTGTGGGGGTCTGTCCAATTAGTGGATTCCTGGAGCGGCTCCTTTAGTTAGGGGCCCCTGTGGAGGGTCTCCATACTTAGGGGGTCTCTTGGGGGAGGGTCCCTCTAGTTAGGAGCTCGCTGGGGTGTCCCTCTGGTTAGGGGGCCCATGTGGTGGTGGGGGGGGGGGGCGGGTGGATGGTGTCTCCCTATTTAAGGTTACCCAGATAGGGCTTAAGATGTGCTTCGCGGAAGAGAATGGAGAGGTTTAGGGAGGGAATCCCGGAGCTTGGAGCCTGGGCAGCAGAAGGCATGACCACCAATGGTGAAGTGATGAAAATGAGGGATGGTCCTCCACGGCTGGAGGATTTCAGAAAGAAAACGAAGGTTGGAGGCCACCAAGAGATCCGAAAACAAGAATGTTAGTTTGAAAATTGAGGATTCACGATGTGAAGTTCTTTAATTATTCTAATGATTTTTTTTTAAATTAAGTCATGGGATGTGGGCGTTGCCAGCTAATCGCTGATTGTCCCTTGAGAAGGTGGTGGTGAGCTGCCTTCTTGAACCGCTGCAGTCCATGTGGCGTAGGTACACCCACAGTGCTGTTAGGGAGGGAGCTCCAGGATTTTGACGGTGAAGTAACGCTGATATATTTACAAATCAGGATGGTGGGTGGCTCCAAACCTGGTTCATTACTTATCACTTGGGCATTTATTATTACTTGCCATATGTGGAGCGGTTGAGGACTCTGGGTCTGTACTCATTGGAGTTTAGAAGGATGAAGGGGGATCTTATTGAAACTTGCAGGATACTGCGAGGCCTGGATAAGAGTGGACGTGGAGAGGATGTTTCCACTTGTAGGAGAAACTAGAACCAGAGGACACCATCTCAGACTGAAGGGACGATCCTTTAAAACAGAGACGAGGAGGAATTTCTTCAGCCAGAGCCTTTAGCGCAGCACGGTAGCGCAAGTGGATAGCACTGTGGCTTCACAGCGCCAGGGTCCCAGGTTCGATTCCCCGCTGGGTCACTGTCTGTGCGGAGTCTGCACGTTCTCCCCGTGTCTGCGTGGGTTTCCTCCGGGTGCTCCGGCTTCCTCTCACAGTCCAAAGACGTGCTGTTAGGTAGATTGGCCGTGATAAATTGCCCTTAGTGACCAAAAAGGTTAGGAGGGGGTTATTGGGTTATGGGGATAGGCTGCAAGTGAGGGTTTAAGTGGGTCGGTGCAGACTCGATGGGCTGAATGGCCTCCTTCTGCACTGTGTTTAAAAAATAAAAAAAAAGAGGGTGATGAATCTGTGGAACTCTTTGCCGCAGAAGGCTGTGGAGGCCAAATTACTGAGTGTCTTTGAGATAGATAGGTTCTTGATGGATCTGGAGTTATGGGGAGAAGGCAGGAGAATGGAGAGGAGAAAATATCAGCCATGACTGAATGGCGGAGCAGACTCGATGGGCCGAATGGCCTAATTCTGCTCCTATATCTTGTGGTCTTATTAAAAGCTGAAACATCATTTATCTAAATTAGTTCATGCAATGTGGGCATCTCTGGACTGATATTTATTGCTATCAACCGCATTGCTACAACCAGGTTAGGACGACAAATTTCCTTCCTGGAGGTCATTTAGGAACCAGATGGGTTTTTACAACAATGGTTTCATGGTCATCATCAGATTTTGTTTTGAATTGAAATTTCACCATCTGCCGAGGTGGGATTCGAACCGCGGTCCCCACCACCCTGGGTCCCTGAATTACTGGGCCTGCAGCAACACCACCTCGCCACTGCTTCCCCTCATACCCCTAAACCATAAATCGTCACAGAGTATTAACTTTGATCTATTAGCTTTGCAGTGGGCAGGGAACCAGCGTCACATGCAGAATGGCTTTGGATCAAAAGAAATGTCGAGTTAAATTTTAAAATATCACGAGGGGGAGGTTGTGCGAACTCAGCCTTGTTTTGTTGGCCTTCAATTAAACCATTTTTTCCGGTCATGAATTTTAGACGCTGGTTAAATCAACAATAAGACAAATCAAACTGGCTCGCCCTCTGGGTCCGATTCAATCCACATACTCCCGTTCTACACGAGCTCCCCTCTGCAGACTGCACTCACAGGCAGAGGACAAGATTCTCCACACAACTCCGGGAGCAAGCACAGGAGATAAAATCACATTTTGTTGCTAAATTTCTGAGTAAGCAAATTGAAGCAATCACTTGGTCCGTTTGATGGATTTATCGGAACCAATAAACCAAGGAGATTTCTCAAGTGCTTTATTGCCTGCTCAGAGCTGCTCTAATCATGGGTTTTAATTGAATCATCTCCTCCACCTCGGAATGAACCTTGTTCACTAAGCTTCATAAGTGAGGCAAGCGCGGTAGCACAAGTGGATAGCACTGTGTTTTCACAGCGCCAGGGTCCCAGGTTCCATTCCCCGCTGGGTCACTGTCTGTGCGGAGTCTGCACAGTCTCCCCGTGTCTGCGTGGGTTTCCTCCGGGTACTCCGGTTTCCTTCCAAAGGCGTGCAGGTTAGGTGGATTGGCTGTGATAAATTGCCCTTAGTGACTAAAAAGGTTAGGAGGGGTTATTGCGTTACAGGGATAGGGTGGAAGTAAAGGCAGGTCAGTGCAGACTCGATGGGCTGAATGGCCTCCTTCTGCACTCTATGTAACTTGTTGTTGAATATCATAACCTCTCACCGTCATGTATAGCATAGTGGTTAGAACTGTTGCTTCACAGCACCAGGAATGCAGGTTCAATTCCCGGCTTGGGTCGGAGTCTGCGTGGGTTTCCTCTGGGTGCTCCGGTTTCCTCCCACAAGCGTCATATAGGTGGCACGATAGCACAGTGGTTAGAACTGTTGCTTCACAGCACCAGGAACGCAGGTTCAATTCCCGGCTTGGGTCACTGTTTGTGTGGAGTCTGCACCTTCTCCCGTGTCAGAGTGGGTTTCCTCCGGGTGCCCCGGTTTCCTCCCACAGTCCAAAGACGTGCAGGTTAGGTGATTGGCCAGGATAAATTGCCCTTAGTGTCCAGAGGGGTTATTGGGTTACGGTGTAGGGTGGAAGTGAGGGCGTAAGTGGACCGGTGCAGACTCGATGGGCTGAATGGCCTCCACACCTATCCTCCACCCCTTCCAGGCACTCTATGTTCTATGAAGTTTGGGATTTTTCTTTGAAAAATATTTTATTGAGGCATTTAACACAACAAACACAGTCAAAAATCAAATCAAGCAAACAGGGCTGGAAATAACCAACTCACCCCCCCACTTCCCAACTCCCCAGCCTCCCCATTTTAACCCCCCCCCCCCCCCCCCCAACTGCTGACATCTTAACGTTTCTCGAAGAAGTCGATAAACAGCTGCCACCTCCGGGCAAACCCCTCCACAGACCCCCTCAAGGTGAACTTTATTTTCCCTAGCCTGAGAAACTCTGCCATATCACTAACCCACATCCCCGGTTTCAAGGGCCCCGAGACCCTCCATTCTAACAACATCCATCTCTGGGCTACCAGGCAGGCAAAGGCCAAGACATCGGCCTCTCTCGCCCCCTGGACTCCCGGGTCTTCTGACACTCTGAAAATCGTCACCTCTGGTCTCGGGACCACCTTCACCTTCAGTACCTCCGACATAATGTCGGCGAACCCCCGCCAGGATATGATTCGCGGGCCTACCCACACACCGCTCACACCTATCCTCCACCCCTTCCAGGCACCTGCTCATCCTGGCCACAGTCATATGTGCCCCGTGGACCACCTTAAACTGGATAAAGCGCACCACAACAAGGCATTCACTCTCCTCAGAGCCTCCTCCCACAGCCTCCAACTCCCTACCC
The DNA here is from genome assembly GCF_047496885.1 of Scyliorhinus torazame. Classification (NCBI taxonomy): domain Eukaryota; kingdom Metazoa; phylum Chordata; class Chondrichthyes; order Carcharhiniformes; family Scyliorhinidae; genus Scyliorhinus; species Scyliorhinus torazame. Next base: position 30,345,492 of record NC_092712.1, on the reverse strand, counting down.
AATTCTTCCTCCCACTTGCGCTTCACTACCCCTATCGGGGCTCCTTCCCAGTCCATCAGTTCCTTACAAATTCCCGGCCCCTTCCCCTCCCCCACCCCTCTTCTTGACTCCCTCTTGTCCTGGAGCAATTTGGACTTTTAATCCTGACTTTTAAGAATGCAGCAGATAACCTGGATAATGAACCTTTTCATAAGACCCATGAGGAACATGAACAGGAGGAGGCCACTCGGCCCATCGGGCCTGCCCCGTCACTCAGCAGGCCGATCCGATGCCTCCATTTCGCTTTCCCGCCCTCTCCCCGTATTCCTTGGAAAAAGGCCAAAACCCGGAGCTGAATTTTCCAGCTATTCCCGGCGGTGGGATCTTATGGTCCCGTTCACGGGAACCCCCCACCACGGGGGGACCACCCCCTCCCCCCCACCTTCAAAGTAGAGCGTAGGTTAGAGGGGGCCCGGGTTCACAACTCAAGTTATGTAGCACCCAGACCGAGATTGGATGTCCAGAGAGGATTCATTCCACAGGCAATGGCGAGCCCCTGGAATGGGCTGGTAGCTGTATGGTCGCCATTGCTTCACCAAATTCATTCAGACGAATTAGAATGGCACGCAGCCACATACAACATCACACAACAGGTGGGACCAGCTTCCGACAGGCCGGCCACCACTAGGAAGCAGCAGAAAACAAATTTGAACGTTGAAATACCGTATTTCGAGTCATTTTACCAATCGCTGTTCTGCTGACAGCGGTTCGAACCCCCTGCCGGGTGGAGAGATATCTCCCAGGTAGCAGTCCAGGTTGTGAGTATTTGAAAGGGGGGGGGCAGTGGACAGCGAAGGTAGCCGTTGCGGCCTCAACCCTCCATCGATTGGAGTTAATGTTACATTTCCTTTGGTCTACCCTGCGTAGGTTCTTCGGCCCCTGCCTTCCTCAGCAGTCACCGGCTGGGCCAGCATTCATTACCCATCCCTAATTGCCCTTGAACCATTTCCGAGGGGTAGTTAAGAGTCAACCACATCGCTGTGGGTCTGGAGTCACGTGTAGGCCAGACCGGGTAAGGACAGCAGATTTCCTTCCCTAAAGGACGTTAGTGAACCAGATGGGTTTTTTCGGCAATTGATGTCAGTCTCTGGTCACCACTGGTGTAGAGGGCATGGTAGCCAAATTGCGCACAGCAAGATTCCACAAACAGTATTGCGATAATGCAGTAACAGTAGGTGAAGGTTCATACATACATAGAACGTACAGTGCAGAAGGAGGCCATTCAGCCCATCGACTTAAGCCCTCACTTCCACCCTATCCCCATAACCCACTAACCCCTCCGAACCTTTTTGGACACTAAGGGCAATTTAGCACGGCCAATCCACCTAACCTGCACATCTTTACGAAAACAGCCTTCAGCGACTCCTAGAAGTCATGCTTCTGGAATGTACAACCATGGTCACCAACTATACCTGGAACAACATGAGCAGTTCTCAACACCACACCTAGGAGAGAATGCAAATTCATAGAATCCCTACAGTGCAGAAGGTGGCCATTCGGTCCATCACGTTTGGGCAATTTAGCATGGCCAATCCACCTGACCTGCACATCTTTGGGCACTAAGGGGCAATTTGAACTGTGGGAGGAAACCGAGCGCTCAGAGGAAACCCACGCCGACACGGGATTTACTAGAATGTTGCCAGGGCTGGAGAATTGTAGAAACGAGAAGGGATTGGGAAGATTGGAGTTGTTTCCCTATGAACAGAGAAGGCTGAGGGATGACATGATTGAGGCGTTCAAAATTGTGAGGGGTAGAGTTAGAGTAGACAGGAGGAACCGGTTTCCCTGGGCAGAGAGTTCAAAAACCAGGACTCATAGATTCACGGTAAGTGGCAGAAGGATTAGAGGGGACACGAGGAAAAACTATTTCACGCAGAGGGCAGTGGGTGTCTAGATGTCGCTGCCCGAGTTGGTGGTGGAGGCAGGGACCCTAAACTCCTTTAGGAAGTACCGGGATCTGCGCCTTGAGTTCTCTAAGCTACAGGGCTGTGGACTGGGTGCAGGAAGGCGGGATTATCAAGGGTACCTGGGTCTTTGGGCCGACAGGGATGATACAGGCCAAATGGCCTCCTTCTATGCTGTATCATTTCCATGGCTCTACGGGGTGACTGTGCAAACTCCACACAGTCATCCAAGACCGGAATCAAACCCGGGTCTCTGGCACTGTGAGGCTGCAGTGCTAACCACTGGAGTCAGGTTAGAGAAACAGTTCCTCATGTAAAGGGCTGTACAAGTTTGGAACTCTCTTCTGCAAATGGTGACAAGCTAGGTCAATATTAAATTTTAAATGGGCAATTGAGGCCAGGGAGGCAGTGACACAGTGGTATTGTCGCTGGACTGGTAATCCAGAGATCCCAGGTGATGCTCTGGGGACCCGGGTTCGAACCCCACCAAGGCAGATGGTGAAATTTGATTTCAATAAAACGCTGGAATTAAAAGCCGAATGCTGACCATTGTCAGTTCGGTCGGCAGTCAGGAAGGCAAATGCAATGTTGGCATTCATGTCGAGAGGGCTAGAATACAAGACCAGGGATGTACTTCTGAGGCTGTGTAAGGCTCTGGTCAGACCCCATTTGGAGTATTGTGATCAGTTTTAGGGCAGCACGGTAGCATTGTGGCTAGCACAATTGCTTCACAGCTCCAGGGTCCCAGGTTCGATTCCCGGCTTGGGTCACTGTCTGTGCGGAGTCTGCACATCCTCCCCGTGTCTGCGTGGGTTTCCTCCGGGTGCTCCAGTTTCCTCCCACAGTCCAAAGATGTGCAGGTTAGGTGGATCGGCCGTGATAAATTGCCCTAAGTGTCCAAAATTGCCCTTAGTGCTGGGTTGCGGGGATAGGGTGGAGGTGTTGACCTTGGGTAGGGTGCCCTTTTCCAAGAGCCAGTGCAGACTCGATGGGCCGAATGGCCTCCTTCTGCACTGTAAATTACACAAAGATATTCGGGGTAAAGGTGGGGTATATGGAGTTAGTTTGCAGATCTGCCATAATCTCATTGACTATCGGAGTAGATGTCGGGATGCAGGGCAGAGGTAGTTCAATGCAGAGAATGCGAGATGATGCAGGGCAGAACATGCAGAGACAATATAAAATAAGGGGTGAAATTCTTAAAGGGGGCGTGCAGGAGCAGAGGGACCAGGGTGTATCTGTGCAGAGATCAGTGAGGGTGGCAGGACAGATGGAGAGAGCAGTTAATAAAGCAAACAGTAGTCTGTGATTTATTAATAGGGCACAGAGTACAAGAGCAAGACACAAGTTAGGTCTCAGCTGGAATATTGTGTACAGTTCTGGACACCACACTATCGGAAGGTTGTGAACACATTGGAGAGAGCGCAGAAGAGGTTTACAAGAATGGCTCCAGGGATGAGAAACTTCCTGGAGAGGTTGGGACTGTTCTCCTTGGAGAGAAGGAGAATAAGAGGAGGTTTGACAGAGATGTCCAAAATCGTGATGGGGCTGGATAGAGTAGATAGGGGGGAACTTTTTTCACCCAGCGAGTGGTTGGGGTCTGGAATGCACAGCCTGGAAGTGTGGTGGAGGCAGCTTCAATCGAGGCGTTCAAGAGGATTATTAGATGATTATTTGAATGGAAACAATGGGCAGGGGTATGGGGAAAAGGCAGGGGAATGGGCACTAAGTCACGGTGGGCAGAGAGGATGGGCCGAATGGCCTCCTCCTGGGTGACAGACCCCTGGCTAAATGTTCCCAGTGGAACCAGTGGATCTGTCCGGCCGTTAGCAATAGGACATGGAGGAGAACGGACAAATCGAGAATCGATCGAAGGTCTGTCAAAATATCTGATAAGGAAATGGCTGTATATAAACAGATACAATTTGTATGGCTGGTATTAAAGCAGATCATTGTACTCTAATCTCCACGTGGTATGTGGAATGGTGATGAAAGAAGGTCTGAGAGAAGAGTCACCCAAGAGACACTGGCTGCACCAAGGCAGTGTGAGTCTGTGGGACGGGACAGGACGGAGTTATTTACTGGTTTACCTAAACCCAAACACACACACACACTCAATACACGCTAACATACATACAACACACATACAACAGATAATAATTGGGATTCAAGCGAACATCGGATTCCAGGCACGTCTTTAATTGTCTTCACATTTATCGGGAGAAAGTTTTTAATACTCATGGAAGGTTGTATTGTCCAACACTCCCAATTGAGCTGAATATCACATGTGATGGGAACGTCGGTTAGCTCAGTTGGCTGGACGGCTGATTCGTGATGCAGAGCGACGCCAACAGCGCGGGTTCAATTCCCGTACCGGCTGAGGTCATTCATGAAGGTCCTGCCTTCTCAACCTTCTCTGAGGTGTGGTGATCCTCAGGTTAAATCACTGCCTGTCAGCTTTCTCTCAAAGGGCAGCTTCTCGAACTACAGCAACCTTCTTTCTCTTCATTGCACACAATCTCAAAGGTTCAAGCAAGGGAATAGTCAGCGTTTAATGATCTTTTCCGTTCTTTTTTTAAAAATAGTTAATCAGGAGTGACTGAAGCGGTCTGATTTTCAGGGACACCTCGGAGTAGGCAGGTTTTGATTATTTTTGATGACTGGTTTATTTATTTTTCTCCGGGTAAAGAATCCAGCGGGGAATGAGTCAGAACCACAGAGGCAGGCGCCAGTGCAAACCTTTACATGGGTAGGCATAGCATTAAGAAATAAGGATAAACAATTTAGAATGAGCACTGCAAAGGTACAAGACAGAGCACCTGTAACCTGGGGGAAATATCCCAGACTTTGTCAGTAAATACTCCTTATACACCTGTGACTGTGTGGCCAAGTTTCTCTCCAACTCGATTTTCAAATTTGCTGATGACACCACAGTAGTGGGTCGGATTTCAATCAATGACGAGACAGAGTACAGGAATGAGACAGAGAATCTGGTGAACTGGTGCGATGACAATAATCTCTCCCTCACTGTCAACAAAACGAAGGAGATTGTCATCGACTTCAGGAAGCGTAGTGGAGAACATGCCCCTGTCTATATTAATGGGAACGAAGTAGAAAGGGTCGAGAGCTTCAAGTTTTTAGGTGTACAGATCACCAACAACCTGTCATGGTCTCCCCATGCCGACACTATAGTTAAGAAAGCCCACCAACGACTCTACTTTCTCAGAAGACTAAGGAAATTTGGCATGTCAGCTACGACCCTCACCAACTTCTACAGATGCCCCATAGAAAGCATTCTTTCTGGTTGTATCATAGCTTGGTATGGAGCCTGCCCTGCCCAAGACCGCAGGAAACTACAAAAGGTTGTGAATGTAGCCCAGTCCATCACGCAAACCGGCCTCCCATCCATCGGCTCTGTCTCCAATTCCCGCTGCCTCAGAAAGGCAGCCAGCATAATTAAGGACCCCATGCACCCCGGACATACTCTCTTCCACCTTCTTCCGTCAGGAAAAATATACCAAAGTTTGAGGTCACGTACCAACCGACTCAAGAACAGCTTCTTCCCGACTGCCATCAGACTTTTGAATGGACCTACCTCGTATTAAGTTGATCTTTTCTCTACGCCTTGCTATAACTGTAACATTATATTCTGCAGTCTCCCCTTCCTTCCCTATGTACGGTATGCATTGTTTGTACAGCATGCAAGAAACAATACTTTTCACTGTATACTAATACATGTGACAATAATAAATCAAATCAAATCAAAATATTAAAGCCAAGGTGAGGGGCTGCATTTTGAACCTTAGTAGCTGAGAACAGAACAAATAATGATGTTTAAGTTAAATACTTCAAATTTAAAATGACATTTTGGGTGACTTTTCTCTATCGTGGCACACATATATAGATACAAAACAAATAAATAATTAACCAATAAAGCTCCATCTCACCCACATATTGCACAGGGCCACTCAGCATTGTATTTGCAACGGAGGCAAATCAAGGCACCCGTCACAAATTGACGGTGATGATTATCAAGGTTGGAATTTGCAAGTCTCCGGGGCAAGAGCTATTTAGATAGCTCTTTCGATGAGGCAGAACGGGCCGAATGGTCTCCCCCTTAACCAGTATCATTCAGTCAGATGTTGCAAGCAGCACTGAGCACTGGGCATGGCCATTTCACCCTGGTACACTTTTAAATATATGTCTCTGTGTTGTTCATTTATTCGTACAAAGTTTGCAAAAGACGGTTGTTGCAAACAATGTTGCGTGTTCGCTGGTTGGTTACCGGGGCGATCTATTTTAAAAGGGCAACGTCCTTAATTATGGACCCTCTAAAAATCTGATCACATTATGATACAGCTGACACTCTCTGGCTGACCAATTTCCTGCTGGAGCCCTCCCCGTGCGCGATATTAACAGGGGCTGCTGGTGGGGCCCACAGGTAGAAGGAATGCACCCACATTAAGAGAATTGCGGTTTGCTTTGAAAGTAAGACTTTACCAACGCTGCACCCGTTGATGCCAACACCCCCCCCCCCCCCCACACACATACACAAACACCCCACCGCCCTACCCGTTTACCCTTTTAAGGCTACTTACAGCGTTGACTCCGAGGGTGCCGTTCCTGGATGCGGGGGTGATGCCCAGGAGAATGGCGCTGGCCGCCAGGGCGCCCAGCATCTGCGAGAGGATGTAGAAGAGGGCCCGCAGGACGCTGATCTGGCAGCCCACCAGCAGCCCCAGGGTGACGGCCGGGTTAAGGTGGGCCCCACTGATGTGGCCGACGCACTGGGCTAAGGTGGCGATGGCCAGCCCGAAGGTCAAGGCGATCTGCACCACGTCGGCGGGGTAGCCGCTCGGGGTCCACTTGGTGGCCGCTCCGATGCTCAGGAAGATGAAGATGGTCATGGCCAGGAATTCCGCTAGCACTGCCCTCCAGAAGGTTTTACGCAGCACCTCTATGCCCATAGTGGAATTACTAAGATAGACAGATATGTGTGTGTGTGTGATTCAGAATTTCAGATTTAACTCCAGAAACTTTTTTTGTTGTCGAGACTTTCAGCAAGTTGGGTGTGAGGGAGGGAGAGTGAAGTAAAGTTAGCAACAAGAAATAAAAGTGCAACTTTCCAGACTTTTTATAGTTGAGTGTTAATGAGGTGGGTGGGAATAGAGGCGTTCCAGAGACTTGACTTAAACCTTTGCGTTCCTGACTTTGACAGCTGAGAGAGAGAGAGAGAGCATGTTTCTTGGTGGCTGTTGAGAAGGAAAAGATTTGTACATGGCTGCGTGTGGGAGCTTGCTTTGCACAAGCTGATTGGATGGCCCCTGCGTTACTGCACTTCAAAATGTACTTATCATAGGATTTACAGTGCAGAAAGCGGCCATTCAGCCCATCGAGTCTGCACCTGACCTTGGAAAGAGCACCCCACCCAAGCTCCACAACCCAGTAACCCCACTTAACCTTTTTGGGCATTAAGGGACAATTTATCAAGGCCAATCTACCGAACTGCACACATCTTTGGACTATGGGAGGGTGAGCACCCGGAGGAATCCCACGGGGAGAATGTGCAGACTCTGCACAGACAGTGACCCAAGCCGGGAATCGAACCTGGGACCCTGGAGCTGTGAAGCAACAGTGCTGACCACTGTGCTACCGTGCTGCCCGACTTCACTGGCTGTAAAGCCTGCTGAGGTCATGAAAGGTGCTATATAAATGCAAAGTGTTTTTTTAAATCTTCCCATTTTTGAGGAGAGGGGCAAAAGTGTGGCACAGTAGCACAGTGGTTAGCACTGTTGCTTCACAGCACCAGGGTTCCAGGTTCGATTCCCGGCTTGGGTCACTGTCTGTGCGGAGTCTGCACGTTCTCCCCCCCGTATCTGCGTGGGTTTCCTCCGGGTGCTCCGGTTTCCTCCCACAAGTCCCGAAAGACATGCTGTTAGGTGAATTGGACATTCTGAATTCTCCCTCTGTGTACCCGAACAGCGCCGGAATGTGGCGACTAGGGGCTTTTCACAGTAACTTCATTGCAGGGTTAATGTAAGCATACTTGTGACAATAATAAAGATTATTACTAATTTTTCATCAATTTCCTTGACTGTCAAGGACAGAGCAGTTTAATTTTTTTTAATTCAGCATTTGTTTGAGTTTGAGGTCCGTCCGCCACTTAGTCTGTAGAGGGGACACTCCTCAACCACATGCATGGCTCCACAAGTGTGTAAGGGGTTTGTACTGAGGCCCCAGCATTGGAGGGTTGGCTCCACAAGGGTCCCTGGCTGTCCTGAAGCTGGTTAGCAAGGACCAATGTCGCCCAAGGTAGATCAAGGCCTGCCAGTCAACAGACAAGGAGAAATGTGTTCACCCAGCGAGCAGTGAGCCTGTGGGACTCGTTACCACTGGAAGTAGTTGAGGACAAATCATTGTCAGCGGAATTCTCCGTCTGACGGGACCCTCCGATTTCCCGGCGGCATGGGGTTGGCCACAATGAGGAACCCCATTGGCCGGCTGTGGGAAACGAGGAATCCCGCTGCCCGCTGGGGAGCGCCGTGCTGGAAAACGGGCTGTAAGGCGGGATCGGGCTATTGATCAGCCATGATCATAACGAATGGCGGATCAGGCTCGAAGGGCCGAATGGCCTCCTCCTGTTACTATTTTCTATCCTTCGGTGAACTTTGTCACAAGCAGTGGTAAATATGCAAGAGCAAATAGCCCACTACCCCTCCCAAACGAAATGGTCCAGAGACACCCCACCTTCGGTCGAGTGGTTGGAGAGACGGCGGAGGAATCACACTGGGACTAATACCAGGGGTGTTAACACGTCAGCTGTACAGAGGTGAGAAAAGCAGCGGTTGTTCTCCTCCAGTTAGGGAAGGCTGAGAGGAGAGCTGTTCCAAATCACCGAGAAGTGTTTAAATAAACAAAAATGCATTGTTTCCAAAGACAGGAGGTTTAATAATGAGATGACACAGATCTGTGTTATTGGGCATCACCCAAGCCAGGAGGGAGATGGGGGGAATGTTTTGTTAACACAGCGAGTTGTTAAACTCTGGAACGCACTGTCTGAGAGGGTGGTGAAAGCAGGATCACTGGGATCACTGCCAAAGGAGAGCGTTTTTATTCTTTCACAGGATGTGGGCATTGCTGGCTCGGTCCAGCGTCTGCTGCCCATTCCCAATTGCCCTCCCGGAGCAGATGGTGGTGAGCTGCCTTCTTGAACCGGTTTGGTGCAGGTACACCCACAGAGAACTTTGCAGGGCTGTGAGGAAGTAGCAGGATTCATTCGCCAGCCCGGACAGAATGGGCCGAACGGCCTCCTTTGTATGATATGAAAATCAGCGAGGTGGAAGAGGACAGAATTGGAGGAAGGGTGTGAGGGTGGAGGATCTTTCATAGATTATCATAGAAAATACAGTGCAGAAGGAGGCCATTCGGCCCATCGAGTCTGCACCGGCTCTTGGAAAGAGCACCCTACCCAAGGTCAACACCTCCACCCTATCCCCATAACCCAGTAAACCCCACCCAACACTAAGGGCAATTTTGGACACTAAGGGCAATTTATCACAGCCAATCCACCTAACCTGCACATCTTTGGACTGTGGGAGGAAACCGGAGCACCCGGAGGAAACCCACGCACACACGGGGAGGATGTGCAGACTCCGCACAGACAGTGACCCAAGCCAGAATCGAATCGGGCAGCAAATAGATGGGAAGGAGGAAAAAAGAATGAACTTGCATTTATATAGCAACAGGTCGTCCCAAAGTGCTCCTCAGCCAGTGGAGTATGTTTGAGGTGTAGTCACCATTGTAATGCCAGAAGCACAGCAGCCAATTTACTCACAGCAAGCTCCCACAAACAGCAAAGTGACACTTTACCAGAGACTTCACTTGAGACGCCCCCTTTCATTCTTTCTTGGGATATGGCCATCACTGCCGGTTGATGTCCATCTCTAATTCCCCTAAACTGAACATTCCGGATGGTATTTAAGGGTCATAGAATCCCAACAGAGCAGAAGGGGGTCATTTGGTCCACCGAGTCTGCACCAACCCTCCGAAAGAGTATCCTACTTAGGCCCATCTCCCCACCCTATCCCTGTACCCCACCTAACCTTTGGACACGAAGGAGCAATTTAGCACGGCCAATCCACCAAAGCTGCACATCTTTGGACCACATTGCTGTGGGTCTGAGGTAACATGACGGCCAGGCCACATGGCAGATTTCCTTCATTTGTATTGCAAGGTGAGCGACAAGGCACTGTTAAATCACAAAGTCAATTTATTTAACGAAGAAGAACTTTATGTATAGTGTTACACAAAGGCGATATTACAAACTTGGGTCCGGAAATAAGACCCTCATGTAGCAGACAATTTAGGGGTTACCAGACTGAGGAAAAGTCTGTTAGTACAGAGTCAGAGGGATGCGGCCACACCTGGCCGAGTTGCATTGTCCCAGTCAGATTTAAATTTGTTAGTCGGGAAACGGCAGGATTCACCTGAGATCCATTGTCTTTTGGGACACTCCTGTCTGACCAACTATTAGCCCATTACAGAGTATGATGGCCTCTTTGTCCGTCAATGGGAAGTTAGTTGCGTATCAATACCATGGCTCTCTTCTTTTGTATTAACGGGAGTGGGCCATCAGACAGCGAAGATAACGTTGATGGGTTCAAGTCTGGAACACTCAGCAGAGAACCTTTGTTTGAGGGGCTGGGCAGAGCTTAGTGGAAGAGAGAGAAGAAAAACTGTTCTGAACAGTTACAGGGAAGAAGGCTTTGGGAAATCGACCAAGAAGGTCATGAAAATTGCCACCAAGGCAGGCTTTGGAAAAAGATTTCAGATCAAATGTCCCTACCAGAAGAAATGGGGTTACTGGGTTACAGGGATAGGGTGGAGGTGTGGGCTTGGGTAGGGTACTCTTTCCAAGGGTCGGGGCAGACTCGATGGGCCGAATGGCCTCTTTCAGCAAAGTAAATTCTATAAATCTATAAAATAAAAATTTCTTCCTAAATGCAAATATTGCCTTTGTCTGCCTGTGAAATTGGCATGAAAGCTGCATGTTCTGTTGCAGTGTTCTTTGATGGGAAACTTAGTGTTAAGGTCAAGAAACTCTTATTGTTAGTGTTGAAGTTTAAATATTGTTTCTTTTAATAAAGTTTGTTTTCAAAACAACAAAGCCTTTCTTATATTATCACTCCTGGGTCAAATTGATATTTCCCCACTGTCTGAAAACTGAAAAATGTTATGACTCTGGTCCAGGCTATTAACCACTGTGGCGGGCTGACCTGGCATCCGTAACAACTGGGCAGTGAAACTACTACCCAGGTCTATTCCCCTCAAGTCCCAAGATAACTCTGCCCAAACCCCCAACAGCCAGGTCTGCGACAAAACACCTGATAGGCTAAAGTTCTCCCCTCCGTCCCACAGGCCCTGGGCTGGTCATGTGGCCTGCAAAGGATCACCCCTTAAAGGGGCCACGCTTCCCCAAAGAGTATCAGTGAACCAGATGTTTTTGTTATGATAGTGGTGGTTTCATGGTCGCCAGCACTGAGACTAGCTTTTAATTACAAATTTTATTGATTAAATTTAAATTCCAACCAGTTGCCGCGGAGGGATTTGAACTCATGTCCCCAGAACATTATCCTGGGTGCTGTGGATAATGAATCCGATGACATTCCCACCAAGCCACCACAATCCCCAACGGGGCCCCAGGAGATAGTGAAGACAAGATGAATCATCGGTAGCATTGTGGATAGCATAATTGCTTCACAGCTCCAGGATCCCAGGTTCGATTCCCGGCTTGGGTCACTGTCTGTGCGGAGTCTGCACATCCTCCCCGTGTCTGCGTGGGTTTCCCCCGGGTGCTCCGGTTTCCTCCCACAGTCCAAAGATGTGCAGGTTAGGTGGGTTGGCCATGCTCAATTGCCCTTAGTGTCCAAAATTGCCCTTAGTGTTACTGGGTTATGGGGATAGGGTGGAGGTGTGGACCTTGAGTAGGGTGCTCTTTCCAAGAGCCGGTGCAGACTTGATGGGCCGAATGGCCTCCTTCTGCACTGTAAATTCTATTTTTTTAAATTCTATAAATAAAATGGGAACCCAGCACGCTACTTTAACTCAAATTGAGTGTAGAGGACAAGTAAAAACTACTTAAAGAATATTTATATATATATTATATATAGTATTTTTCATAATCATTAGATTCTTTTTACCACTGATGAAGTAGTGTTGGAAATGTAGTCATTCTTGCGGACAGGTTTAAAAAGTAACAAAAGGATTTTATTTCGAAGGAGGATAAAAGAGATGGAGGTGATGTAAATACTTCAGCAACGGAAAAGGTTGTTGCTGTTTTTGTATAAAAGCAAAATACTGCAGATGCTGCAAATCTGAAATAAAAGCAGAAAATGCTGGAAAGGTTCAGCAGTTCTGGCCGCGCCTGCGGAGAGCGAAACTGAGTAAATGTTTACAGTCCAACAGGAATCTTCCTCGGAGCGCCGAAGGTTTTCCGGTCCCGTCATGGTGGGACCCGCCGAAGGAGACTCGGCGTCCCGGCCAAAGGTCCACCGGCTTTCGGCGGGATGATCCCAGCGGTGGGCGGGACCGGAAAATCCCACCCCTCGACTCTGTTTCACGCTCCTCGGATACTTCCAGACCTGCTGGGGTTTTTCCACCATTTTCCTTTTTTGTATCTGTGAGTTGTTCCCTCGGAGGTGTGTGTGAAGTAAAATAAGTCATAGGCTGATTAACACGTCTCATACACCACCTCCCCCCCACCCCCCCCTACCTCCCTCCCCCACCCCAGACAAGCCGGTGGGCAGTGCTGGGGCAGTACCAGGGTATTGCCCAGACATGTCCCCCCCCACCTCCCCGGGGGCTGTACTTACCTACCCGCCTCCAGTGGGTTCAGATTCACAGCGTGGGGGAACCTGTAGCAATTCACATCGGTGTGTCCTCACACAGGGAGGGGGACAATCAGGCACAAATGCCTGATATGCATATTGAATCAGATGTAAATAGGATCCCCGTTTACATTATTGGTGGTGGTGGGGGACGACAATCAGGCTGGAGATTCCACCGGCACGAAAGCTGTTTTGGGATTCCCGCTCGATTCTCCGCCCCCCTCCGCTGTACCCACCCCCTGAAAATGGGGTGGAAAATTCCCCCCCCTCAACCCGCCCCCCCCACCCACCGTACAATCTACACAGAGTTCTTAAAGGCATTTAGTAAAGTTCCATACAAGAGACGATCATAAACAATGAAATCATATCACATGTGACCAGGGTTGGGGGTTGGAGACAAGAAAATATGGAAAAGTGGGGCTGGCCGCGTTATGGTCACCCCTTCCTCAGCCATCAGGGCCTGGGGTAGGGCCTGAACCCGGAGCTTCCGACTGAAAGGCAGGGGCGCCGACACCAATTCAGGAGGGACAGTAGGTCGTGCCGATGGGTGCAGAAAGTTTAAAAAGAAACATACACAGAAAATATAAGCGGGAGGTGGCCATTCGGCCCTTAGAGCCTGCTCCTCCAATCATTCTGATCATGGCTGATCATGAAGTTCAATACCCTGATCCCGCCTCCCCCCCGCCCCCCCCATATCCCTTAATCCCTATAGAAATATACATGGAAAGATGGACAGATTCCGTGAGCGGGGATACGTGAGTGAGCAAATTGAGTTCAATACAGGAAAATGTGGGGTTATCCATTTTAAATCACATTGTCATGCTAAATGATGAGAGACAAGGAACTGAAATGGGGGCGAAGGGATTTTGGTGGCTTCAGAAGCACAGTTACTAAATGCTGGGGGTTTTTTTATTCATTGATGTTTTGGACTTCACTGGCAAGGCCAGAATCTCTTGTCCATCTCCTAATAATCTTTGACAAGGGGGTGGTGAGCCGCCTTCTTGACATCGCTGCAGTCCATGTGGTGTAGGTACACCCACAGTGCTGTTAGGAAGGGAGTTCCAGGATCTTCACCCAGCGACAGTTGAGTTGGATCAATCAAAATGCATCACCTCCCATTTGTCTGGGTTAAAGTCCATCTCCCATTCCTCTGTCCAATTTTGCAGCCTATCTATATCCTGCTGTGTTCTCTGACAATCTTCATCACTCTCTGCAACTCCTGCAATCTTTTTAAAAAATATATATTTTATTCAAGTTTTTTGGCCAAACATAACAATACGTAGTGTTTCTTTTACACAACAATAAAGCAATATAAATAGCCGTGGCCAGTTTTAAACAAATAAATAAATAATATATATATAAACAAAAACAAAAAAACTAAACTAAACTAAATGGCAACTGCCTTGTCCAAAATAAATACTCTCCAAAAATACAGTCCAACAATCCAATATACAATTACATATACCAAATACCTATACATATACAGTAACATCCCTGAGAGTCCGTCCGATTCCTCCCCCCCCCCTCCCCTCCCCCCTGGGTTGCTGCTGTTATCTACTTCTTTTCCATTCCCTCTGTCTTTCTGTGAGGTAGTCGACGAACGGTTGCCACCGCCTGGTGAACCCCTGAGCCAAACCCCTTAACACGAACTTAATCCGTTCTAACTTTATGAACCCTGCCATATCGTTTATCCAGGTCTCCACCCCCGGGGGTTTGGCTTCCTTCCACATTAACAATATCCTGCGCCGGGCTACAAGGGACGCAAAGGCCAACACGTCAGCCTCTCTCGCCTCCTGCACTCCCGGCTCTTCTGCAACCCCAAATATAGCCAACCCCCAGCTTGGTTCGACCCGGACCCCCACCACCTTCGAAAGCACCCTTGCCACCCCCACCCAGAACCCCTGTAGTACCGGGCATGACCAGAACATGTGGGTGTGATTCGCTGGGCCTCTCGAGCATCTCGCACACCTATCCTCTACCCCCAAAAATTTACTAAGCCGTGTTCCAGTCATATGCGCCCTGTGTAGCACCTTAAATTGTATCAGGCTTAGCCTGGCACACGAGGACAATGAGTTTACCCTACGTAGGGCATCCGCCCACAGCCCCTCCTCAACCTCCTCCCCCAGTTCTTCTTCCCATTTCCCTTTCAGCTCATCTACTATGATCTCCCCCTCGTCCCTCATCTCCCTGTATATGTCCGCTATCTTACTGTCCCCCACCCATGTCTCTGAGATCACTCTATCCTGCACTTCCTGCGTCGGGAGCTGCGGGAATTCCCTCACCTGTTGCCTCGCAAAAGCCCTCAATTGCACTTACCGAAATGCATTCCCTTGGGGCAACCCATATTTCTCCGTCAGCGCTCCCAAACTCGCAAACATCCCATCTACAAATAGATCTCTTAATTGTACTACCCCAGCTCTTTGCCATGCTCCAAATCCCCCATCCATTCTCCCCGGAACGAACCTATAATTGTTTCTTATCGGGGACCGCATCGAAGCTCCCGTTCCTCCCCTATGCCGTCTCCACTGCCCCCAAATTTTCAATGTAGCCACCACCACCGGGCTTGTGGTGTATTTCTTTGGTGAGAACGGCAACGGCGCCGTCACCATTGCTTGCAGGCTAGTCCCCTTGCAGGACGCCCTCTCCATTCTCTTCCACGCCACTCCCTCTCCTTCTCCCATCCACTTACGCACCATTGAAACATTGGCGGCCCAGTAGTACTCACTTAGGCTCGGTAGTGCCAGCCCCCCCCTGTCCCTACTACGCTGCAAGAATCCCCGCCTCACTCTCGGGGTCTTCCCAGCCCACACAAAACTCAATGCTCTTCTCAATTCTTTTGAAAAAAGCCTTCGTGATCACCACCGGGAGGCACTGGAACACAAAAAGGAATCTCGGGAGGACCACCATTTTAACCGCCTGCACCCTACCTGCCAATGACAAGGACACCATGTCCCATCTCTTGAAATCCTCCTCCATCTGTTCCACCAACCGTGTTAAATTAAGCCTATGTAATGTACTCCAATTCTTGGCTATCTGGATCCCCAGGTACCGGAAGTCCCTTGTTACCTTCCTCAACGGTAAATCCTCTATCTCTCTGCTCTGCTCCCCCGGGTGCACCACAAATAACTCACTTTTCCCCATGTTCAGTTTATATCCTGAAAAATCCCCAAACTCCCCAAGTATCCGGATTATCTCTGGCATCCCCTCCGCCGGGTTCGCCACATATAGCAACAAATCGTCCGCATATAGAGATACCCGGTGTTCTTCTCCCCCCCTAAGTACTCCCCTCCACTTCCTGGAACCCCTCAGTGCCATGGCCAGGGGTTCAATCGCCAGTGCAAACAATAACGGGGACAGGGGACATCCCTGCCTCGTCCCTCTATGGAGCCGAAAATAGTCAGACCCCCGTCCATTCGTGACCACGCTCGCCATCGGGGCCCTATACAGCAACTGTACCCACCTGATACACCCGTCCCCAAAGCCAAATCTCCTCAACACCTCCAACAAATAATCCCACTCCACTCTATCAAATGCTTTCTCGGCATCCATCGCCACCACTATCTCCGCTTCCCCCTCTGGTGGGGGCATCATCATTACCCCTAGCAGCCTCCGTATATTTGTATTTAGCTGTCTCCCCTTCACAAACCCAGTTTGGTCCTCATGGACCACCCCCGGGGCACAATCCTCTATCCTCATTGCCATTACCTTGGCCAGGATCTTAGCATCCACATTCAGGAGGGAAATAGGCCTGTATGACCCGCATTGCAGCGGGTCTTTTTCCTTCTTTAGGAGGAGCGATATCGTTGCCTCTGACATAGTCGGAGGCAGCTGCCCCCTTTCCCTCGCCTCATTAAAGGTTCTCATCAGTAGCAGGGCCAGCAAGTCCAAATATTTCTTATAGAATTCAACTGGGAATCCGTCTGGTCCCGGGGCCTTCCCCGCCTGCATACTTCCAATCCCTTTCACTACTTCCTCCGTCTCAATCTGTGCTCCCAGCCCCACTCTCTCCTGCTCCTCCACCTTAGGGAATTCCAGCTGATCCAGAAAGCACATCATTCTCTCCTTCCCGTCCGGGGGCTGCACTTCATATAATCTCTCATAAAATGCCTTGAACACTCCATTCACTCTCTCCGCTCCCCGCTCCATCTCCCCCTCCTCATCTCTCACCCCCCCTATCTCCCTCGCTGCTCCCCTTTTCCTCAGTTGGTGGGCCAACAACCTACTCGCCTTCTCCCCATATTCGTACTGTACACCCTGTGCCTTCCTCCATTGTGCCTCTGCAGTGCCCGTAGTCAACAAGTCAAACTCTATATGTAGCCTTTGCCTTTCCCTGTATAGTCCCTCCTCCGGTGCCTCCGCGTATTGTCTGTCCACCCTCAGCAGTTCATTCAACAACCGCTCCCTTTCCCTACCCTCCTGCTTTCCTTTATGCACCCTAATAGATATCAGCTCCCCTCTAACCACTGCCTTCAGTGCCTCCCAGACCACTCCCACCTGTACCTCCCCATTATCATTAATTTCCAAGTACCTTTCAATACACCCCCTCACCCGCCAATAATCCCATGTCCATTCTCCAGGGTGGAAGCTGTTGTTTTTCTTCCCCTATCTCCAGGTCCACCCAGTGTGGAGCATGATCCGAGATGGCTATAGCCGTGTACTCCGTCCCCGTCACCTTTGGGATCAGTGCCCTTCCCAAAACCAAAAAATCTATTCGTGAAAATACTTTATGTACATAGGAGAAAAACGAAAACTCCTTGCTCCTAGGTCTACTAAATCTCCAGGGATCTACTCCTCCCATCTGCACCATAAAATCCTTAAGCACCCTAGCTGCAGCCGGCCTCCTTCCGGTCCTGGACTTCGATCTGTCCAGCCCTGGGTCCAGCACCGTATTAAAGTCTCCACCCATTACCAACTTTCCCACCCCTAGGTCCGGGATGCGTCCTAGCATACGCCTCATAAAATTGGCATCATCCCAGTTCGGGGCATACACGTTCACCAATACCACCGCCTCCCCTTGCAGTTTGCCACTCACCATCACGTATCTGCCCCCACTATCCGCCACTATAGTCTTTGCCTCAAACATTACCCGCTTCCCCACTAGTATGGCCACCCCCCTGTTTTTTGCATCTAGCCCCGAATGAAACGCCCCACCCATCCTTTGCGAAGTCTAACCTGGTCTATCAGCTTCAGATGCGTCTCCTGAAGCATAACCACATCTGCCTTAAGTTTCTTTAGGTGTGCGAGTACCCGTGCCCTCTTTATCGGCCCGTTCAGCCCTCTCACATTCCACGTGATCAACCGGGTTGGGGGGCTCTTTACCCCCCCCCCCCCCGCCCCCTTGACGACTAGCCATTTCCTTTTTCAATCCAGCTCCTCACCCGGTTCCCACGTAGCTGTATCCCCCCCAGGCGGCGCCCCCCCCCGCCCCGACCCCCCCTTCCATACCAGCTCCCCTTGTCCCCAGCAGCAGCAACCCAGTTAACCACCCCCACCCCCCCGCTAGATCCCAAGCTAGCGTAATTGCACCCCCCATGTTACTCCCAGAAGTCAGCAAACTCTGGCCGACCTCAGCTTCCTCCCGTGACCTCGGCTCACACTGTGCGAGGCCCCCTCCTTCCTGCTTCCCTGTTCCCGCCATGATTACCATAGCGCGGGAACAAAGCCCGCGCTTCCCTTTTGGCCCCGCCCCCAATGGCCGGCGCCCTCAGCTCCTCATCCTCCCTCACCCCCTCCCCCACGACATGGGGAAGAGAGAGAAGTTACAGGGTCGCAGGTTTAACAATCTGAGAAGCCTTCTCTTCCCCCTTTTCCCCCTTCATCCCACAAATTCACCACCCCCCCCCCCTTTTGTCCCAAACGTTCTTTTCTTCTGGCCCACTCACTCCAGCTTCTCCTCGACAATAAATGTCCACGCTTCGTCTGCCGTTTCGAAGTAGTGGTGTTTCCCTAGATGTGTGACCCACAGTCTCGCCGGCTGCAACATTCCGAATTTGACCTTCCTTTTATGCAACACCGCCTTGGCCCGATTAAAGCTTGCCCTCCTTCTCGCCACCTCCGCACTCCAATCCTGATACACGCGGATCACCGCATTCTCCCACCTACTGTTCCGAGTTTTCTTGGCCCATCTGAGGACCATCTCTCTGTCCTTGTATCGGAGAAATCTCACAACTATTGCTCGAGGAATTTCTCCAGCCCTCGGTCTTCGCGCCATAACTCGGTATGCTCCCTCCACCTCCAACGGACCCGTCGGGGCCTCCAATCCCATTAACGAATGCAGCATCGTGCTCACATATGCCCCGACGTCCGCCCCCTCTGCACCTTCGGGAAGACCAAGAATCCTCAAGTTCTTCCTCCTCGCATTGTTCTCCAGCACCTCCAGCCTTTCCACACATCTTTTGTGTTGTGCCTCGTGGATCTCCGTTTTCACCACCAGGCCCTGTATGTCGTCCTCATTCTCAGCAGCCTTTGCCTTCACGACCCAAAGCTCCTGTTCCTGGGTCTTTTGCTCCTCCTTTAGCCCCTCAATCGCTTGTAATATCGGGGCCAACAGCTCCTTCTTCATCTCCTTTTTGAGTTCATCTACGCAACGCCGCAGGAACTCTTGTTGGTCAGGGCCCCATATTAAACTGCCTTCTTCCGACGCCATCTTGCTTTGTGCCTGCCTTCCTGGCCGCTGCTCTTGAGGATCCACCGCTACTTTCCTCTCTTTTTTCCATCCATGTCGGGGGGGGGGGGATTCCCTTCTGGATTACCGCACAGTGTTATTTGCCGTTAAAATTGCCGATGGGGCTCCTATTAAGAGCCCAAAAGTCCGTTCCACCGGGAGCTGCCGAAACGTGCGACTTAGCTGGTCATCGCCGCACCCGGAAGTCAACTCCTGCAATCTTAGTATCATCCGCAAACTTGCTAATCAGACCCGCTACGTTTTCTTCCAAGTCATTTAAATATATTACAAAGAGCAGGGGTCCCAGGGATCCCTGCGGAACACCACTAGTTACAGACCTCCATTCGGAAAAACACCCTTCCACTGCTACCCTCTGTCTTCTATGGCCAAGCCAGTTCTGGATCCATCCAGCTAGTTCACCCCTGACCCCATGTGATCTAATCTTTTGCACCAGCCTGCCACGAGGGACATTGTCAAATGCACAGGTGTACAGGTCACAGAGTGGCAATGGAGGTGGAAAAGTGAGTCAAGAAGGAATACGGCATGCTTGCCTTCATCGACCAGGGAATCGAGTTTAGAAATTGGCAAGTCATGTTGCAGCTGTATAGAACCTTAGTTAGGCCACACTTGGAGTATAGTGTTCAATTCTGGTCGCCACACTACCAGAAGGATGTGGAGGCTTTGGAGAGAGTGCAGAAAAGATTTACCAGAATGTTGTCTGGTATGGAGGGCATTTGCTATGAGGAGAGGTTGGAGAAACTTGGTTTGTTCTCACTGGAATGACAGAGGTTGACGGGTGACCTATTAGAAGTCTACAAAATTATGAGGGGCATAGACAGAGTGGATAGTCAGAGGCTTTTCCCCAGGGTGGAAGAGGCAATTACTATGGGGCATAGGTTTAAGGTGCGAGGGGCAAGGTTTAAGAGAGATGTACGAAAGCAAGGCTTTTTACACAGAGGGTAGTGGGTGCCTGGAACTCGCTACCGTAGGAGGTGGTGGAAGCAGGGACGATAGTGACATTTAAGGGGCATCTTGACAAATACATGAATAGGATGGGAATAGAGGGATACGGACCCAGGAAGTGTAGAAGATTGTAGTTTAGTCGGGCAGCATGGTCGGCACGGGCTTGGAGGGCCGAAGGGCCTGTTCCTGTGCTGCACTTTTCTTTGTTCTTTGTTCAGTTCCGGCCTTGGGTCACTATCTGTGCGGAGTCTACACGTTCTCCCCGTGTCTGCGTGGGTTTTCCTCCGGGTACTCCGGTTTCCTCCCACATTCCAAGCTTGTGCCAGTTAGGTGGACTGGTCATGAAAAATTGCTCCTTAATGTCCAGCTAGTTCACCCCTGACCCCATATGATTTATTCTTTTGCACCAGCCTGCCATGAGGGACCTTATCAAAGGCTTTACTAAAGTCCATGTGGACAACATCCACAGCCCTTCCCTCATCAATCATTTTTGTCACCTCCTCAAAAAATTCAATCAAGTTAGTGAGACATGACCTCCCTCGTACAAAACCATGCTGCCCGTCACTAATAAGACCATTCACTTCCAAATGTGCCTAGATCCTGGCCGGGATTCTGCGCAGCTCTGCGCTGAAATCGCGTTTGGCGTGGGGGCGGAGAAACCACATTTTCGACAGAATCGGGCCCGGCGGCACTCCGTGAATTACGCGGAGCGGCTGGGGGAGCCCATTGCCAGAGGCCCTCCCAGCAATGCTCCGGTCCCGACCGGCCAAATTCCCGACGGCGTGATACTAACCACGTCTGGCGGGTCGGGACACCCGCGCGGCGGCTGCGGACTCAGACCGCGACCGCCCTGCTGAGGGGGCAGTGGGATCAAGTACTGAGGGGATGGGGGGGCTTATGGGCAGCTGGGGCGGCGAGCGGGCGGGCTAGACCGAGCGGCGTGGGGCAGAACGCTGGGAACTTCTCTGTTGGTCCAGATCCATCGGCTGAGTCTACCATCGCGTTCGGCGTGGCCACTGCAGGCCGCCGCCGTGCACGGAGCCCCAACCAGAGGTGCGGGGGCCCTGCCAGCTGAAGCTGCAACAAGCACTCCGGGGCCCTGCCAACCCCTTCAAGGTAGGTGAATAGCTGTAAATTTTTTAAAGCAAACTCTGGCGTGAAATGCCAACGTTTTTACGCCAGTGTCGGGACATAGCCCCATTTTTTGAGAATGCAGCCCCCTATCGCTGAGAATCTTTTCCAACAATTTCACTATTACTGACGTCAAGCTCACTGGCCTATAATTACACGGGTTAGCCTCGCTACCCTTCTTAAATAACGGGACAAAATTGGCTATCCTCCAATCCTCTGGGATCTCACCTATAGCCAACGAGATAACAAAGATTTCCGTTGGAGGCGCAACGATTTCATCGCTTGCCTCCCTCAGAAATCTGGGATTGATTCCATCTGACCCTGGGGATTTGACACACTAACATTTCTTCCCTCGTAATAACGACCTGTGCTAAAGTATTTAAATATCCCTCTGAGACACCACCAATCAACGTGACCCTTTCCTTTGTGAATACCGATGCAAAATACTCATGAAGGATCTCACCTACTTCCTTGGTTCTACGCATAATTTACCTTCTTTGTCCTTGAGTGGACCAACTCTTGTTACAGTTATAGCAAGGTGTAGAGAAAAGATCAACTTAATACGAGGTAGGTCCATTCAAAAGTCTGATGCAGTAGGGAAGAAGCTGTTCTTGAGTCGGTTGGTACGTGTCCTCAAACTTTGGTATCTTTTTCCTGACGGAAGAAGGTGGAAGAGAGTATGTCCGGGGTGCGTGGGGTCCTTATTATGCTGGCTGCCTTTCCGAGGCAACGGGAATTGGAGACAGAGTCGATGGATGGGAGGCTGGTTTGCGTGATGGACTGGGCTACATTCACGACCTTTTGTAATTTCCTGCGGTCTTGGGCAGAGCAGGAACCATACCAAGCTGTGATACAACCAGAAAGAATGCTTCGAATGGGCTGAGTGGCCTAATTCTGCTTCTATGTCTTATGGTCTAATGAGCAAATGGGCCAATGGGAATGCTGTGGCTTCCTGGGATATCCCCCCCCCCACCCCTCCCTCCGCCCCCAGCTGAAAATCCCATGGGCGCAAATCACTATTGGTCCCTAAAACGGGGACCAGGCATCAGGAACATCAAAGGGAAGCAAGGGAGTGAGCACCCTCTCTACACTTACCTCCAGGGTGCAGAGGGGGGCCTTCAGGGGAGGTAAGAGTTAGACTGGGCTGGAGGGGTTCAGGTCAGGGATCATTCTGCAAAGGGGGAATCATATGTTAAATCTTCCCTCTGTAGCCTTGAAAACCTTTAAACTCTCTCCTAGTATGTCAACATAGAACATAGAACGATACAGCGCAGTACAGGCCCTTCGGCCCACGATGTTGCACCGAAACAAAAGCCATCTAACCTACACTATGCCATTATCATCCATATGCTTATCCAATAAACCTTTAAATGCCCTCAATGTTGGCGAGTTCACTACTGTTGCAGGTAGGGCATTCCACGGCCTCACTACTCTTTGCGTAAAGAACCTACCTCTGACCTCTGTCCTATATCTATTACCCCTCAGTTTAAAGCTATGTCCCCTCGTGCCAGCCATTTCCATCCGCGGGAGAAGGCTCTCACTGTCCACCCTATCTAACCCCCTGATCATTTTGTATGCCTCTATTAAGTCTCCTCTTAACCTTCTTCTCTCCAACGAAAACAACCTCAAGTCCATCAGCCTTTCCTCATAAGATTTTCCCTCCATCCTGGTAAATCTCCTCTGCACCCGCTCCAAAGCTTCCACGTCCTTCCTATAATGCGGTGACCAGAACTGTACGCAATACTCCAAATGCGGCCGTACCAGAGTTTTGTACAGCTGCAACATGACCTCATGACTCCGGAACTCAATCCCTCTACCAATAAAGGCCAACACTCCATAGGCCTTCTTCACAACCCTATCAACCTGGGTGGCAACTTTCAGGGATCTATGTACATGGACACCTAGATCCCTCTGCTCATCCACACTTCCAAGAACTTTACCATTAGCCAAATATTCCGCATTCCTGTTATTCCTTCCAAAGTGAATCACCTCACACTTCTCTGCATTAAACTCCATTTGCCATCTCTCAGCCCAGCTCTGCAGCTTATCTATGTCCCTTTGTAACCTGCTACATCCTTCCGCACTGTCGACAACACCACCGACTTTAGTGTCGTCTGCAAATTTACTCACCCACCCTTCTGCGCCCTCCTCTAGGTCATTGATAAAAATGACAAACAGCAACGGCCCCAGAACAGATCCTTGTGGTACGCCACTTGTAACTGAACTCCATTCTGAACATTTCCCATCAACCACCTCCCTCTGTCTTCTTTCAGCTAGCCAATTACTGATCCAATCTCTAAATCACCCTCAATCCCAGCCTCCGTATTTTCTGCAATAGCCTACCGTGGGGAACCTTATCAAACGCTTTACTGAAATCCATATACACCACATCAACTGCTCTACCCTCGTCTACCTGTTCAGTCACCTTCTCAAAGAACTCGATAAGGTTTGTGAGGCATGACCTACCCTTCACAAAGCCATGCTGACTATCGCTAATCATATTATTCCTATCTAGATGATTATAAATCTTGTCTCTTATAATCCCCTCCAAGACTTTACCCACAACAGACGTGAGGCTCACCGGTCTATAGTTGCCGGGGTTGTCTCTACTCCCCTTCTTGAACAAAGGGACCACATTTGCTATCCTCCAGTCCTCTGGCACTATTCCTGTAGCCAATGATGACATAAAAATCAAAGCCAAAGGCCCAGCAATCTCTTCCCTGGCTTCCCAGAGAATCCTAGGATAAATCCCATCAGGCCCCGGGGACTTATCTATTTTCAGCCTGTCCAGAATTGCCAACACCTCTTCCCTACGTACCTTAATGCCATCTATTCTAATAGCCTGGGTCTCAGCATTCTCCTCCACAACATTATCTTTTTCCTGAGTGAATACTGACGAAAAATATTTGTTTAGTATCTCGCCTATCTCTTCAGACTCCACACACAACTTCCCATCCCTGTCCTTGACTGGCCCTACTCTTACCCTAGTCATTCTTTTATTCCTGACATACCTATAGAAAGCTTTTGGGTTTTCCTTGATCCTACCTGCCAAATACTTCTCATGTCCCCTCCTTGCTCGTCTTAGCTCTCTCTTTAGATCCTTCCTCGCTACCTTGTAACTATCAAGCGCCCCAACTGAAACTTCACTCCTCATCTTCACATAGGCCTCCTTCTTCCTCTTAACAAGAGATTCCACTTCTTTGGTAAACCACGGTTCCCTCGCTCGGCGCCTTCCGCCCTGCCTGACCGGTCCATACTTCTCAAGAACACGCAGTAGCTGTTCTTTAAACCAGCTCCACATATCCAGTGTGCCCAGCACCTGCAGCCTACTTCTCCAACCTATCCCCCCAAGTCATGTCTAAGGGCATCATAATTGCCCTTCCCCCAGCTATAACTCTTGCCCTGCGGTGTATACTTATCCCTTTCCATCACTAACGTAAACGTCACCGAATTGTGGTCACTGTCCCCAAAGTGCCTACCTCCAAATCTAACACCTGGCCTGGTTCATTACCCAAAACCAAATCCAATGTGGCCTCGCCTCTTGTTGGCCTGTCAACATATTGTGTCAGGAAACCCTCCTGCACACATTGTACAAAAAACGACCCATCTAATGTACTCGAACTATATCTTTTCCAGTCAATATTTGGAAAGTTAAAGTCTCCCATAATAACTACCCTGTTACTTTCGCTCTTATCCAGAATCATCTTCGCCATCCTTTCCTCTACATCCCCAGAACTATTTGGAGGCCTATAGAAAACTCCCAACAGGGTGACCTCTCCTTTCCTGTTTCTAACCTCAGCCCATACTACCTCGGAAGAAGAGTCCCGATCTAGCATCCTCTCCGCCACCGTAATACTGTTTTTGACTAGCAGCGCCACACCTCCCCCTCTTTTGCCTCCTTCTCTGAGCTTACTAAAACACCTAAACCCCGGA
Organism: Scyliorhinus torazame; assembly: GCF_047496885.1. NCBI lineage: Eukaryota > Metazoa > Chordata > Chondrichthyes > Carcharhiniformes > Scyliorhinidae > Scyliorhinus > Scyliorhinus torazame. The sequence continues at coordinate 30,319,972 of NC_092712.1, read as the reverse complement.
ACCTGCAACAACCATTCCTGTCCCTGCTCTATCCATGTCTGATTAGTAAGTTTGCAGACGACACAAAGGTTGGTGGAATTGCGGATAGCGATGAGGACTGTCTGAGGATACAGCAGGATTTAGATTGTCTGGAGACTTGGGCGGAGAGATGGCAGATGGAGTTTAACCTGGACAAATGTGAGGTAATGCATTTTGGAAGGGCTAATGCAGGTAGGGAATATACAGTGAATGGTAGAACCCTCAAGAGTATTGAAAGTCAAAGAGATCTAGGAGTACAGGTCCACAGATCACTGAAAGGGGCTACACAGGTGGAGAAGGTAGTCAAGAAGGCATACGGCATGCTTGCCTTCATTGGCCGGGGCATTGAGTATAAGAATTGGCAAGTCATGTTGCAGCTGTATAGAACCTTAGTTAGGCCACACTTGGAGTATAGTGTTCAATTCTGGTCGCCACACTACCAGAAGGATGTGGAGGCTTTAGAGAGGGTGCAGAAGAGATTTACCAGAATGTTGCCTGGTATGGAGGGCATAAGCTATGAGGAGCGATTGAATAAACTCGGTTTGTTCTCACTGGAACGAAGGAGGTTGAGGGGCGACCTGATAGAGGTATACAAAATTATGAGGGGCATAGACAGAGTGGATAGTCAGAGGCTTTTCCCCAGGGTAGAGGGGTCAATTACTAGGGGGCATAGGTTTAAGGTGAGAGGGGCAAAGTTTAGAGTAGATGTACGAGGCAAGTTTTTTACGCAGAGGGTAGTGGGTGCCTGGAACTCACTACCGGAGGAGGTAGTGGAGGCAGGGACGATAGGGACATTTAAGGGGCATCTTGACAAATCATAGATCATAGATCATAGAATTTACAGTGCAGAAGGAGGCCATTCGGCCCATCGAGTCTGCACCGGCTCCTAGAAAGAGCACCCCACCCAAGGTCCACACCTCCACCCTATCCCCATAACCCAGTAACCCCACCCTACACTAAGGGCAATTTTGGACACTATGGGCAATTTAGCATGGCCAATCCACCTAACCCGCACATCTTTGGACTGTGGGAGGAAACCGGAGCACCCGGAGGAAACCCACGCACACACGGGGAGGATGTGCAGACTCCGCACAGACAGTGACCCAAGCCGGAATCGAACCTGGGACCCTGGAGCTGTGAAGCATTTGTGCTATCCACAATGCTACCGTGCTACCTCTTGATGAAGATGAAGATGAAGATGAAGATAAAATTCTACCATCTGATGTATTGGAAAACTTTGAAGTTCTTTTTCAGATTAAATTTAATTCTCCTTTAACGTTTTCAAGGCTCTGTGCTTGCTGAGAAGCCTAAAAGCTTTGAACTGCATTGTTTACGTTCAATTTCTGGTTCCATTACCTTTCACAAGCCTCTTGATTGTCAGGTCCAGGTGATTTCAAAGGAGGGATTAGATCTGTGTGTTTTTATAGTTGGTCATGGTCCATTAACTGTCAAGTGATGCTACTTTTGAGCAGGTGTTGTTACTAACCGCAGTGGTTGGGGTCTGGAATGCACGGTCTGGAAGTGTGGTGGAGGCAGCTTCAATCGAGGAATTCAAGAGGACAATGCTATATGAATAGGATGGGAATAGAAGGATACGGACCCAGGAAGTGTAGAAGATTGTAGTTTAGTCGGGCAGTATGGTCGGCACGGGCTTGGAGGGCCGAAGGGCCTGTTCCTGTGCTGTACATTTCTTTGTTCTTTGTTCTTTGTTTGTCTCCGAAATGGCCACAACATCGAAGTCCCAGGTACCAACCCATGCTGCCAGTTCCCCTACCTTATTTCGTATACTTCTGGCATTGAAGTAGACACACTTCAAACCACCTACCTGAACACTGGCCCCCTCCTGCAAAGTCAATTCTGTGCTCCTGACCTCTATACTCTCAATCTCTCGTACCCTAAAACTACAATCCAGGTTCCCATGCCCCTGCTGTATTAGTTTAAACACCCCCAAAGAGCACTAACAAATCTCCCCCCAGGATATTTGTGCCCCTCAGGTTCAGATGTAGACCATCCTGTCTGTAGAGGTCCCACCTTCCCCAGAAAGAGCCCCAGTTATCCAGAAATCTGAATCCCTCCCGCCTGCACCATCCCTGTAGCCACGTGTTTAAATGCTCTCTCTCCTTATTCCTCATCTCATTATCACGTGGCACGGGCAACAACCCAGAGACAACAACTCTGTTTGTTCTCGTTCTGAGCTTCCATCCTAGCTCCCTGAAAGCCTGCCTGACATCCCTGTCCCCTTTCCTACCTATGTCGCTAGTGCCAATGTGGACCACGACTTGGGGCTGCTCCCCCTCCCCCTTAAGGACCCGGAAAACACGATCCGAGACATCACGTACCCTTGCACCTGGGAGGCAACATACCAAACGTGAGTCTCTCTCGCTCCCACAAAATCTCCTATCTGTGCCCCTGACTATCGAGTCCCCAATTACTAATGCTCTGCTCCTCTCCCCCCTTCCCTTCTGAGCAACAGGGACAGACTCCGTGCCAGAGGCCCGTACCCCATGGCTTACCCCTGGTAAGTCGTCCCCCCCACAAGTATCCAAAGCGGTATACTTGTTTCTGAGGGGAACGACCGCAGGGGATCCCTGCACTGACTGCTTCTTCCCAGTCCCTCTTACAGTTACCCATCTATCTCCAATCTTTGGTGTAACTAATTCCCTGAAGCTGCTATCTATGACCCCCTCTGCCTCCCGAATGATCCGAAGTTCATCCAACTCCAGCTCCAGTTCCCTAACTCGGTCTTGGAGGAGCTGGAGATGGCTGCACTTCCTGCAGGTAAAATCAGCAGGGACACTAACAGCATCCCTCACCTCAAACATCCTGCAGGAGGAACATTGCACTCCCTTCCCTGCCATCCCTCTAACTTCCAACCAAGATCTAAATTTAAAAAAATATATATAATAATAATAATATAATATGGCACTTACCTCACACCAATGGGTCTTATTATTAGGTTAGAGGAGGAGGGCGGGTGGGAGACACTACACGTGTAGTGTCTCGGGTTTCCTCTCCACCAGAATTTATTGGTGGGGGGGGGGGGGCCTTCCCAGAAGTCCACGGGTCGAACTTCCGGTTCCCGCCTTAAAAAAAAACAGAAAAGAAGAACAGAAACGGGACCAGGTAAGTGTTTTAAACTCAAATACTCACCTACCGGCAGCCCCTGCACGCCGCTCCCGCCAAAATTCAAGTTCAAAGATTTGTCAGATGAAGATAAAATTCTACCATCTGATGTATTGGAAAACTTTGAAGTTCTTTTTCAGATTAAATTTAATTCTCCTTTAACGTTTTCAAGGCTCTGTGCTTGCTGAGAAGCCTAAAAGCTTTGAACTGCATTGTTTACGTTCAATTTCTGGTTCCATTACCTTTCACAAGCCTCTTGATTGTCAGGTCCAGGTGATTTCAAAGGAGGGATTAGATCTGTGTGTTTTTATAGTTGGTCATGGTCCATTAACTGTCAAGTGATGCTACTTTTGAGCAGGTGTTGTTACTAACCGCAGTGGTTGGGGTCTGGAATGCACGGTCTGGAAGTGTGGTGGAGGCAGCTTCAATCGAGGAATTCAAGAGGACATTGGAGGATTATTTGAACAGGAGCAATGTAGTACGGGCAAATGTTGCCTGGTCTGGAGGGTGTTGGCTATGTGGAGAGGCTGAATAGACTCGGACTGTTTTCATTCGCACGACGGAGGTTGTGGGTGACCTGATAGAGATTTACAAGATTATGAGGGGCATGGATATAGTGGATGGGCAGGCACTCTTTCCCAGGGTGGAGGGGATAGTCACAAGGGGGCAAGTGTTTAAGGTCTGTGCAGCAAAGTTTAGAGGAGATGTGCGAGGCAGGTTTTTTACGCCAAGGGTGGTGAGTGCCTGGAACGCGTTGCCGGAGATGTTGTGGAAGCAGATACATTAACAGCGTTCAAAAGGCATCTTGACAAACACATGGATAGGATGGGTATCGAGGGATACAGCACTAGGAAGTGCTGAGGGTTTTGGCCAAGGGTGGTATGACCGGTACAGTCTTGGAGGGCCGAAGGGCCTGTTCCTGTGCTGTATTGTTCTTTGTTCTCTCTGAAAAGGCAGGGAAATGTGTCAAACTTGAACAACATGAAATTCTGGTTCAGTTGAAAGCATCAACAAATCCAAATATAACACACAGAAAGATACATGCGATAAGCCAGACTTGTTTATGCTTGCCAAATACCTGCACTGACCAATCACAGTGGAGTTAGATTGCACATCGAGATCTCCATACGCACACACGAATAGGAGCAGGGGGTGCGATAGGACGTGCCAAAACTGAGAGTGACGAAACCCGTGAGGAGGTTAAAAGTGGAGAGACATCGAGCTACTCAACATGATTCTGCTCGCTCGCGGATCGGTGGGCCCCGGTCGCGGGCCAGGCTACCGTGGGGGCACCCCCCGGGGTGCAGATCCCCCCCGCGCCTCCTCGAGGACTCTGCAGGCCGCCCGTAGAGCCAGGTCCTGCCGGTACGGACCTGGTTTGATGTACGCCGGCGGGACCAGCCGAAAACGGGCGGCCACTCTGCCCATCGTAGGTCGGAGAATCGCCGGGGTGGGGGGGGGGCCCGCCGCCAACGGCCACCGACCGGCGCGGCGCGATTCCCGCCCCTGCCAAAAGCCCAGCGCCGGAGAATTCGGCAGCCGGCGTCAGGGCGGCGGGGCGGGATTCACGCCGCCCCCCCCCGGTGATTCTCCGACCCGCAAGTTGAGGTCATGCTGATGGGCAAAGGCCACTGGCGCAGCAATGAGGAGGGACAGGGTGAACTGGCCGGTGGACGGAGACTGTGGGCAGGGGTCAGGGTGCCTGCGTGTCTGCAGCGAGACCAGGCAACCGGGGCACATATGTATCCCATGGCACCTGGCTGTTGAGGTGTCAGTGCGCCATCGTTAAACATGTTGTTTCTCCTCCGCCCACCCCCTCTTGCAGATGGTCATGTTTGCGCACCAGCCAGCGATGTTTGCCGCCGCGGCGGGAGCCGCTCCCCTGCAGGTGGCCGCCCGGCAGTGTCGACGCAGGCGGCTCAGAGCAGCTGCGGCAGCGGCGGCTGCAGCAGAGGGAGTGGCTGCAGAGGGCCCCGTGCCACCCGCTCAGGCTGCAGGCCCGCCCGCCCGACAGGGGCAGGAGGAGGCGGAGGGGGACAATGACCACCACATCGTCGGGGATGCGCAGGATGAGGATTCTGATCTTGATGGGGCGCAGGGGGAGGAGGAGGGGCAGGTGGTGGTGCCAAGGCGCCGGAGGTGCCCCATGAGGCCTCGAGTGCACCGTCACCGCATGGCCTTCAAGGACCTGCCGGACAGAGCATGCAGGAGGAGACTCCAATTCAGTAGGGAGACCGTCGCACATATATGCCACCTCGTGGTGCACCTGGCACCACGTGGAACGGGGAGAGGACATGCTATCCCGGTGACCGTCAAGGTGACGGTAACCCTCAACTTCTACGCGACGGGGTCGTTCCAGGTGCCGAGTGGGGACCTGTCCGGTATCTCCCAGGCATCGGTGCATCTGAGCAGTAACCGACGCCCTGTATGCCATCGCCGACAGGTACATCCAGTTTCCAGAGGATCACGCACACCAGGATGCCTGGGCAGAGGGATTCACCACCGTGGCCAGGACACCGATGGTCCAGGGGGTGATTGGTGGGGTGCTCGTCGCCATGCGTCCACCATCGGAGAACAGGGACGTTTTCAGGAACAGAAAGGGGACCTACTCCATAACATTCAGGTGGTCTGCGACCATCGCATGATGATCATGCACGTGTGCGCCCAGTACCCCGGCAGTGTGCATGATGCCTTTATACTGGCGCAATCGTACATCCCCGCCATGTTCGAGGGACCCCCCCCCCCCAGCTGAGGGGCTGGTTGCTGGCGACAGGCTGCGGTCGTGGCTGATGACGCCTATACGGAGGCCACAGACCAACTCGGAGACCCGCTAACAACGAGGCCCATGCAGCAACCAGGGGTGTGGTCGAGAGGTGCTTTGGCCTCTTGAAGATGCGATTCAGGTGCCTGGAAGGCTCTGCAGGTGCCCTGCAGTACCATTCCGAGAGGGTCGGCCACATAGTTGTTGTCTGCTGAGTGCTACACAACATTGCCCAGCAGAGGGGTGATGTCCTGGAGAAGGAGGCACAGAGGGAGCCCGATGACAGCAACGCGTCTACATATGAGGAGGAGGATGGGGAGGGAGGGGGGGGGAGCACAGACACGACCTGGGGGCTGCCTATGGCCGGGAGGCTGCACGAGCATGCGAGGTGTTGATCGCCGCACGTTTCACGAACTAGGGGGAGCGCATCACTGAGCAAGGCACTTGCACCACCGTTCCACACAAACGCACCACCCAGCACCCCCCCCTGCGACTTGGCTCCCTAATGGCGTGCGTTTCCTGGGATGGCCCAGCTTCAATGGGCCAAGCTGCCCGGCGGGCATGCTGGGTGGCTGCGTGGTGGCCTGTCCTGCCCGCTTCCCACCAGATGCACCAGGGACGGTAATGGGGGAGTCCGAGTGTTCCGGGACCTCCCTTGTTGGAGTTACCGGGACGGGCCCCAGAACCTCCTCCTCCCTTGGGGAGCCCGGTGGCCCCCGGGCCTCACTCTGGGGTGGTGGTGCGAGCGGAGACAAGCGTCATTGCACCACCGACACCTGGCGCTGCCATCCTGGAGGCCGGCTGCGGCATCGACCTGGGTCTGAACGTTCCCAGCGATGGAGCTCAGGGAGTGCGCCATCCCTGTCAGGGACTATGCAACCTCCCGTTGTGATTGTACAATGCCATCCAGCACGTGCGCAAGGCAGCCGATGCTCTCAGCGATGGCCTGCTGAGACTGGGCCAGACCCCGGAGCAAGTCGGCAATGTCTAGTTGGCTCTGGCACACGGCTGCCTGTGAGAGGGAAGCGCTGTCCTGGGCCACGGATGACACATGCACATGAAGCCCCACGCCTTGCAGAACCTGACCCATGGCCAAAACCGTTTCCCCCATTGCCTCCACCGCGGACGCCACCCCTGCGGTGTCGGCCTGGGTGGCAGCCATGACCAGCACCACTCCCTGCTCCTCCAACTGTGTCTGCAGATGCTGGAAGACGGCCGTCATCCCGTTGCCCACTCCCTGGGTTTCCAAAGGCACCGGATCTGTGGGTGGGTCTGGTAAGTCCAAGAACCCGGGAACCGTCTGGGCAGCAGCTGGGTGCTGGGCCTGGCCTGGCCTCCGACCGTCCAGCCCCTCGGCTGCTCCTACCTCCACCTGCCGTACCGGTTCGGCTGTGTGGTGCGCACCAGTCAGTGACCCAGAAGCCTCATGACTAAAATGGCCAACTGAGGTGAGTGTATCTGCGACGGTGGATGTTGTGGGTGACAGCAGTGACGCAAACTCGAGGTCCTCATCTGTCCCCAGGTCTGGGGTCCCCTGGGTCGATCCTTGGACCGATGCACGTAGTCCGCGGCCCATGTTAGGCGCCGTGACCGATCTGTCCATCGTCTGTCTGGCCGTCCTCTGTGCGTCACTGTCCAGAGTCCCCGTCCTCTCTCCGTCACTGTCCTGGCTCGCAGCCCTCTCCTCGTCCGTCTCACGGCCATCAGTGTCCTGACTGTCCGTCCTGTGTTCGTCCGTGTCATCTCTGTCTGTCCTCTGTGCGTCCCCCTCCAGTGCCCCGGCCTCAGAAGAGAGTCCTCCTGTCCGTCCTCCTTCCCCCCCTCTCTGCCGTCCGTCTCTGTGGGCGGACGAGCTTGGCGCTGGACGGCGGGGGTTTGTCCGAGACGTCCCTGGACTATCGGCTCCTGGCCCTGGAGAACACAATAAGGCATGTATCGTTAGACATGCGGAGTCGGGTGTGGTGAGGTGGAGGGGGCAGTGTGAGGGGGTAGAGAGGTATGTGTCAGGGGGTGGGCTGTCTTGTCTGGCGGGGGGGTGAAGCATCACAGTTAACATCAAGACGCGCAGATGTTGGCAACATTATGACTGGATGGGGGACACTGTGCACCACGCCATGGCAGCTCCCAAGGGGCGTGTGGTGCCCATGTGGGTGGGGAGCAACGTGGTGCCCCTCCCTCCTGCGTGGGCAGGGGGGGTTCCCGCAAAACGTGGTGTGGGGGGAGGGAGGGGTGGGGTGTGGGAGGGGGAACTCTCGGGGTACTTACCCTGGCAGCCCTCGTGAGGTCGTGGAGCTTCTTCCGGCACTGCTCTCCCGAGCGTGGGGTGTGCCCCACAGCGCTAACTGCGGTGCCCACTTCATGCCAGCCATGCTTCACAGTGCTGGATGGGTGCCGGTGCCCACCTCTTGGGCACAGGATGGCCCTGCGCTCTTCTACTGCGTCTAATAGAGTCTCTAGATCGCTGTCCGGGAACCTGGGAGCGGCACGGCGGGGGTTCAGCCGTCTCTGCCCTTCGGGTCCTGGGCGCGGATCACGCACTTTAAATGACGCGGCGCGGCGTCAGAAGGGCGTCGCGCGATGACGCCGCTGCTCTGGCGCCACGCCCACTGCGTTTCTCGCGGCCCCACTGCTGGCCCCTTTTCGGGACCTGAATCGATCATGTCTGCGGCCGTTTCGCGCCGTCGTGAAATGCGACGGCGTTGACAAAGGCGCGGACACTCTGCCTCAATATCGGAGAATCCCGTTGGGAGTTTGTAGGATGCAAAGGTATGCAGGCCTTAAGATTTGCAATATTTTCTAACTGCGGACAATTAGCAGAAACATTACTAAATAATTAAATTTACACCAGCAATATTTAAACAGCACAATGTGCTAATGCAAGAAATTGGTATATATATTGGCCCCGAGCTTCACAAAAGGGGACAAAGTTCCCGAGCGAGCGGGTTTAGCCGCGTGTATCCCGGCACTCGCAGTGCGGAGAAGCGCATGGCTATTCAACGCAACACGCTTTGAATAAGGGGCCTGGGCGAGGAGCGCACGGCCAAGGCCGCACATAGCCCCGTTTTTAGCCCCGGAACTCCCCATTGCCGCGAGAGATCGGGATGGCATTTTTAAACGGCATCCCAATCTCCGAGGCCTCGAAAAGAATCCCCAACCTCCCCCCCTACCCCCCCCCCAGTCTGAACGCAACATGGGAGGGTCCCCCGGCCCCTCCCCCCCCCCCCCCCACCCCCGCACCCCCCCCCCACCCCCGCACCCCCCAACACCCACACTGGGCAACCTCGGCCCAATCGCAAACATGCAAAAAAATGCCATCTTGACAGTGCCAATCTGGCACACTGGCAGTGCACCTGCCAGTTGGCAGTGCCACCTGGGCAGTCCCAGGCTGACACTCAGGTGAATAATTTTCAAAGATCCATGACTAATAATTCACAAAAGAGGCAAGTGAAATATTGTTGGTGCTACCACAGAAAGCTCTGGTGGCATTCAAAGTAAGATGCTGCCTGTTTGACTCCTCAGGCGGGTTTAACCACCATGTTGCCGCTGGCATGGATCTGGGCGTGCCGGGTAAATAGCACAAAATGACAAAATCAAGATTCGCGACGGGCACAAATCTGTTTGCAATTCACTCAGTCCGCTCCCGGTGGCAAGTTCCGGAACTCACCGAAAAATGGCGAGTATACCGTTAACCCTCATTTGCATTCATTTCAATCTCACTAGCGAGATTGAAGTCGAACACAGCGGCCTCCCGGTAATTCCCCAACTCCCCAGCAAGAAATCACGCGGGCGTCGTTTAGAACCCCTTTCCAAAAACGTAAAGCTGGCACAATGGTTTCTGAGGGGGGGGTGAGGAGGTGGGCAGCCATTTCCATTTCCCATCATGCAGGTCAAGGGCTCTGCCCCAGTGCTCAGGTTGGGCGGGGGGGGGGGTGGTGGTGGTGGGGTGGGGGAGGGGGTGGGGGGTGGGGAGAGAGGCCCCTCAAGGGGCTCGGGCTTGGTCAGAGGCCTGAAGCGTTCCAAGTTGGGGGTCGACCCTGTGCCGGGGGATTGAGGGGCTTTGCGTCTGTTAGGCCTTGAAGCCATCTTTCAATGTTGTGGCGGCCCAGTAGAGGGGCAACCACAACTTCAGCCTGTCCGTCCCACCAAACACTTCCTGGACAGAGCCCTGCTGTGGCCTCAATGCTGAAAGTCAATTCCACTCCCTTTGACTGTGAGCAGCCTCTAGCTTCACAGCTGAAGGCTATTTCAAATGAGGAATTAGCCTCGCTAGTTGTGAGAGCACTTCACGCTCCTCAACTGTCAAGTGCTTCATTAAGGGCACAGGTGCCATGTCTCAGAGGGTGATTAGTGCACTGCATGTCCAGCAAACGTTGATGCCTGAACAGAATGCCTGAACTCCAGGAGCATCAGCACCATCGAGGCAGCGGCCAACAGTCAAACACTAAAGAGCTGGGCTTCACCACGGGGGGGGATCCTCTTGCAGCCAAAGGGTAAGTGTGTGGATCAGGGGAGGGCATTTGTGCACAGCCTCCCTAATGTTCCCCGCCGAGTTCTGGGGGTCCTGGGGCTCCTGATGTGGCCGGGAGTGTGTGTGCAGAGCAAGCTTTTCCCGCACAGCTGGCTCGCTGGACGGCGCTCTGAGAGAAGGCGGGGTACGAGTGAGGGAGACTTGAGGGAATTTGAGTGTCCCAGGATGGAAACCCAAAAGGATTATCGGTTTCTCTCCTTCTCCAATTCCTTCCAGATCGATAAATGTTTGCTGGTGTCGCGTTTTTGGTGGCAGCTGAGGTGGGCGGACGCTGGAGAAGACAGCAGCGACAACGCAGGCTTGAGGCAGCACCCCATGTGCAGCGGGGCCACCGCACATCCTGAAGACCCGGCCGCCCAAGACGTTGAACAAGGACTGAGAAGGAAAGGCCAGTGACGGCCCATGGCATATAGGCATCGTTGGTCACTCGATGAGCTGACAGACACCATATGCCGCAGAAGACTCCATCTCAGCAGAGAGACAGTGTAGCACCTTTTCCACATCCTTGCAGACTTGGCACCCCATGGAGGACACCCGCTACCAGTGGCCTTGAAACTTATTGTTCCTACATTTCCCCTATAGGGAACTTGCTGGACCTGTACTCTCCCCATTTCCTTTTTGAATGCCTTCCACTGCTCCGCTGTCATTGGTCTTCCTACATTGGACGGTGATCCTCCTGGTCATCCTGCCCACACTGACACTGCCTCCCGGGAGGCATTGCGGACCCTGCTGCTCGTGATCTGGCCCCCTCGGGGGTACAGGGTGGCCCACCCCTCATCCCCAGCATCTAGAAGCCTGGGCAGAGCTTCATCCCCAAAGCGAGGAGCAAGTCTGTGCGCTGGCATGCTTGTGTGTTGACTGGGGGTGAGTGGCGAGGGAGCGCTTAAAAGCAGCTCCCCCTTAGCGGCGAGAAACTGGGGCACAGGTCAGGTGAATCAGATGGCGAGAATCACGCGGGGGTTCATATTTGGCACTAAGCGGCGTTGAATACAGGTCGAGATCGTGCCAACGCAGCCAACGCGAAAGACTGCCAAACGCCCCCAAAATGACACTTGGAAATTATTCAGTTGAATCGAGCTACCAGTCTTTCTGTTCATTAGTCTGCTGCTTTAAGAGATCCACTTTTCCTCTGCATTAAAATGGTGCAATGAATGAATTTTAACCGAGCAGTGTCAGCTCTATGATAACCCTGTTCTGCTGCCAGTCTGACACAGCGTGCTCACGGCCGCGTGCGTCTGTAAAAGAGTGAACGCGGCAGAGGAACGGGAGTGCTGTGCATGCAGAGCATTGGCAGCAAGCGCAGCCTCCTTGCAAATCTCCACTGTGCCCTCCCCAAAGCCTTCACCTCCTCCCTAAAGGTGTGGACGCAATAATCCAGTTGGTGTCAAATTAGTGTTTTACATTGGCTTGTTAAAACCTCTTAAATCTTGGGGCGGGACTTTCCAGCCCTTCCTGCTGGTCAGATATTCCAGTCCCACCGATGGTGACTCCCCACCCCCGCCAATGGGTTCCCCAGCGGTTGGATGGGTGAGCCACCTGAGACATCAGCAGGGCTGAAAGATCCCGTCGTTCGCCAATGTCAGAAAACACTCTACGCTCTATTTGTAAACCTTTATGTTTTGTTTGTCTGAGCAGTTAATGGAACGTGTGGGATTCTGCTCGATATTGTATCATCCTTTGGTTAAAATAATATTTGGCGTGACCTTCATTGCAGGCCCTGCACTTTGGAATTTGCTACCTAGAAATCACTGCAACCTGCTTTTATATATCGTGCCTGTCTCAAAACAAATGTCTCAAGGTATCTCACAGGAGAATTGCTAGTCAGAGTAGAAATGACAGGACATATAGGATGAATACATGGCTGAAGGGATGGTATCAGGGGGAGGGTTTCAGATTTGTGGGGCATTGGAACCGGTTCTGGGGAGGTGGGACCTGTACAAACTGGACGGGTTACACGTGGGTATGACTGGAACTGATGTCCTAGGGAGGGCTATTTGCTAGAGCAGTTGGGGAGTGTTTAAACTTAGAACATAGAACAGAGAACATACATTGCAGTAGGAGGCCATTCAGCCCATCGAGTCTGCACCAACCCACTTAAGCCCTCACTTCAACCCTATCCCCTTCACCCAATAACCCCTCCTAACCTTTTTTTTTTTTGGACACTAAGGGCAATTTATCACGGCCAATCCACCTAACCTGCACATCTTTGGACTGTGGGAGGAAACCGGAGCACCCGGAGGAAACCCACACAGACACGGGGAGAACGTGCAGACTCCGCACAGACAGTGACCCAGCAGGGAATCGAACCTGGGACCCTGGCGCTGTGAAGCCACAGTGCTAACCACTATGCTACCGTGCTGCCCGGGGATGTGGCAGGGGGATGGAACCGATGCAGGAAGTTGGAAGGTAGTAAAACAGGGGCAGAAACAAAAGGCAGTAAGGGGGAAAGTGTAAGGCAGAGAAGCCATAGTCAAAAATCAAAAGGGCGACAGTACACGGTACAGTGACTGAGGGGAGCTCAGTGAATAGGACCAGGAATACTAAAAGGAATAAAACTGGAAGTAAAAACATTAATGGTAAGCGACGCGGCAGGTTGTTACATGAAGATACGGTTCAACGACAAGGAAAATTAGGAGAAAAGTTAAGAGGAAAAATAATTTAGGAGAGGTTACTGATCAAGGTGTTAAGATTCAAAACAGAGGTATAAAAGCCAACTTAAGTGTACTTTACCTCAATGCTCGTAGTATTTGGAATAAGGTATATGAGTTGATTGCGCAAATCATCGTGAATGATTATGATTTAGTGGCCATTACTGAAACATGGTTAAAGGATGGTCACGACTGGGAGTTAAATATCCAAGGGTATCAAACTATATGGAAGGACAGAGTGGATGGTAAGGGAGGTGGTGTAGCTCTGTTATTTAAGGATGACATCCGGGCAATAGTAAGGGATGACATCGGTGCTATGGAGGATAAGGTTGAATCCATTTGGGTGGAAATCAGGAATAGTAAGGCGAAAAAGTCACTGATAGGAGTAGTCTATACGCCACCAAATAGTAACATTATGGTGGGCAGGCAATGAACAAAGAAATAATGGATGCATGTAGAAATGGTACAGCAGTTATCATGGGGGATTTTAATCTACATGTCGATTGGTTTAACCAGGTCGGTCAAGGTAGCCATGAGGAGGAGTTTATCGAATGTATCCGCGATAGTTTCCTAGAACAGTGTGTAATGGAACCTAGGAGGGAACAAGCGGTCCTAGATCTGGTCCTATGTAATGAGACAGTATTGATTAATAATCTCATAGTTAGGAATCCTCTGGGAAGGAGCAATCACAATATGGTGGAATTTAAAATACAGATGGAGGGTGAGAAGGGAGTGTTTTGTGCTTAAACAAAGGAGATTACAATGGTATGAGAGAAGAGTAGACTGGGAGCAAAGACTTTATGGTGAAACAGTTGAGGAACAGTGGAGAACCTTCCAAGCGATTTTTTCACAGTGCTCAGCAAAGGTTTATACCAACAAAAAGGAAGTCGGTAGAAAGAGGGAAAATCGACCGTGGATATCTAAGGAAATAAGGGAGAGTATCAAATTGAAGGAAAATGCATACAAAGTGGCAAAATTAGTGGGAGACTAGAGGACTGGGAAATCTTCAGGGGGCAACAGAAAGCTACTAAAAAGCTATAAAGAAGAGTAAGATAGATTATGAGAGTAAACTTGCTCAGAATATAAAAACAGACAGTAAAGGTTTCTACAAATATATAAAATAAAAAAGAGTAGCTAAGGTAAATATTGGTCCTTTAGAGGATGAGAAGGGAGATTTAATAATGGGAGATGAGGAAATGGCTGAGGAACTGAACAGGTTTTTTGGGGTCAGTCTTCACAGTGGAAGACACAAATAACATGCCCGTGACTGATGGAAATGAGGCTATGACAGGCGAGGACCTTGAGAGCAAGTTAATGGGGCTAAAGGTAGACAAGTCTCCTGGCCCCGATGGAATGCATCCCAGAGTGCTAAAAAAGATGGCTAGGGAAATTGCAAATGCACTAGTGATAATTTGCCAAAATTCATTACACTCTGGGGTGGTCCCGGCGGATTGGAAATTAGCAAACGTGACACCACTGTTTAACAATAATAATAATCCCTTATTGTCACAAGTAGGCTTCAATGAAGTTACTGTGAAAAGCCCCTAGTCGCCACATTCTGGCGCCTGTTCGGGGAGGCCGGTATGGGAATTGAACCCGTGCTGCTGGCTTTGTTCTGCATTACAAGCCAGCTGTTTAGCCCACTGTGCTAAACCAACCCGAGCTAAAAAGGAGGTAGGCAGAAAGCGGGTAATTATAGGCCAGTTAGCTTAGCTTCGGTAGTAGGGAAGATGCTGTGTAATGGGCCAGGGTTACAGAACCCCAAAGTGTATCATGAAGTTCACCTGACCCACAACTTTTACTAGATTGTGGTATGGGGAGCACACGGCCCACTCTACAGGTGTGGTACAGCAGAAATGGAAAAGTATTTTTTAACACAAAACAATGTTTATTCTATGAACTCAAGTTAACCTTTTTAAAACATACAGTGAACATCTTAGCAACCATTAATTCAAATACAACCCCCAAAGACTACAACACTAAGTAATCCTTTAAGCTTTCTTTTTAACATCCATACGACCTAAAAACAAAACCTTCAACAGAAGCACATCAGGTTAAAGTCACTACTGAAAACATTTATAATTCTGAATTCACCAAATGATCAAGAGATAGTCTTTTCATGGCAGAGAGATCAACAGTACACCTGCTCTGTCTGGCTTCAGCTCCAACATTGAAAATGCAACTAAAACACACCCTGCAGCAAACAGCCTAAAACAAAAGTAAAAAAGCTGACAGACAGGCCAGCTCCACCCACTCTCTGACATCACTGCAGTAGTAAACACCCATTTCTTAAAGGTACTCTCACTACAGATATTTATATACACACCCATTTATAAACACCCATTTCTTAAAGGTACTCTCACATGACAGCTGGAATCTATTATCAAGGAAGAAATAGCGAGGCATCTGGATGGAAATTGTCCCATTGGGTAGACGCAGCATGGGTTCATAAAGGGCAGGTCGTGCCTAACTAATTTAGTGGAATTGTTTGAGGACATTAACAGTGCGGTAGATAACGGGGAGCCAATAGATATGGGATATCTGGATTTCCAGAAAGCTTTTGACGAGGTGCCACACAAAAGGTTGCTGCATAAGATAAAGATGCATGGCATTAAGGGTAAAGTAGTAGCATGGATAGAGGATTGGTTAATTAATAGAAAGTAAAGAGTGGGGATTAATGGGTGTTTCTCTGGTTGGCAATCAGTAGCTAGTGATGTCCCTCAGGGATCACTGTTGGGCCCACAATTGTTCACAATTTACATAGATGATTTGGAGTTGGGGACCAAGGGCAATGTATCCAAGTTTGCAGACTTCACTAAGATGAGTGGGAAAGCAAAAAGTGCAGAGGATACCGGAAGTCTGCAGAGGGATTTGGATAGGCTAAGTGAATGGGCTAGGGTCTGGCAGATGGAATACAATGTTGACAAATGTGAGGTTATCCATTTTGGTAGGAATAACAGCAAAAGGGATTATTATTTACATGATAAAATATTAAAACATGCTGCTGTGCAGAGAGACCTCGGTGTGCTAGTGCATGAGACGCAAAAAGTTGGTTCACAAGTTCAACAGGTGATTAAGAAGGCAAATGGAGTTTTGTCCTTCACTGCTAGAGGGATGGAGTTTAAGACTAGGGAGGTTATGCTGCAATTGTATAAGGTGTTAGTGAGGCCGCACCTGGAGTATTGTGTTCAGTTTTGGTCTCCTTACCTGAGAAAGGACGTACTGGCGCTGGAGGGTGTGCAGAGGAGATTCACGAGGTTAATCCCAGAGCTGAAGGGGTTGGACTACGAGGAGAGGTTGAGTAGACTGGGACTGTACTCGTTGGAATTTAGAAGGATGTGGGGGGATCTTATAGAAACATATAAAATTATGAAGGGAATAGATAGGATAGATGCGGGCAGGTTGTTTCCACTGGCGGGTGAAAGCAGAACTAGGGGGCATAGCCTCAAAATAAGGGGAAGTAGATTTAGGACTGAGCTTAGGAGGAATCTCTTCACCCAAAGGTTTGTGAATCTATGGAATTCCTTGCCCAGTGAAGCAGTTGAGGCTCCTTCATTAAATGTTTTTAAGATAAATATAGTTTTTTGAAGAATAAAGGGATTAAGGGTTATGGTGTTCGGGCCGGAAAGTGGAGCTGAGTCCACAAAAGATCAGCCATGATCTCATTGAATGGTGGAGCAGGCTCGAGGGGCCAGATGGCCTACTCCTAGATCTTATGTTCTTATGAATTACAGGATTGTTACAGCGCAGTAGACCATTCAGCCCATCTACACCTGAATGACCAATAGACCTAATGCCACTCGCCTGCCTTCTCCCTGTAACCCTGCAAATTCTTCCTCTGCAGATAATAACCCAAGTTGCTCTTCAATGTCTTGATGAACACTCTCAGGCAGTGCATTCCGGACCCTAACCACTCATTGTGGGTAAATATTTTTCCTTCTTGTTCCTTATTGTTGCTTCTCCTGCCAATCACCGAAAATCGGTGCCCTCTCAGTCTGGACCCTCCAACAACGGGAACAGTTTCTCCCTGTCCAGACAGAGCCATCAGAATTTTGAATATCTCGATCGGATCTCCTCTCAACAATCAATGAAACACAGCCGCAACTTCTGTCCACTGACGTTCCTCTTCCACATTCCCCACCCCATCCCCATAACCCCCACCTAACCTTTTGGCATTAAGGGCAATTTAGCCTAGCCAATCCACATACCCCGATCCACATAACCCACACATCTTTGGACTGTGGGAGGAAACCGGAGCACCCGGAGGAAACCCACGCACACACGGGGAGAACGTGCAGACGCCTCACAGACTGTCACCCGAGGTCAGAATTGAACCCAGGACCCTGGAGCTGTGACAGCAGTGCTAACCACAGCGCTGCCTATTTCTTTTTAAACTAATCGCAACCCCCAAATCCCCCCACCCTCTCCAAGCCCAAACTCACCTATAAGGGGTCCTTGAGCCCTCTCCCCTCCCCCCCCCTAACATCCCAGCTCACATGCGCAGGGCACCCCTGGGCTCAAGGTGGAAAAAATGACCGCCTGGCATCCAGATGGCACTGCCAGGCCAGCACTGCCAAGGTGCGCAGAAGGCAAGCACCTGGGGGAATCCAATCCCCTAGGAGACCCCCACAAGTGTCTTTTTGTCTGGTCCCAGTTTGTGGGTACCAGGCACTGAATCGTACTCGCCCGAGATCTCCGAGGCGAGATCTTGGTGCCACGTCAAAGGTTATTCATAGAATTTACAGTGCAGAAGGAGGCCGCTTGGCACATCAAGTCTACACCAGCCCTTGAAAGAGCACCCCAACTAAGCCCATACCTCCACCCTATCCCTGCAACTCAGTAACCTCACCATTTGGATACTAAGGGGCAGATTTATCACGACCAATCCACGTAACCTGCACATCTTTGGACTGTGGGAGGAAACCGGAGCACCCGGAGGAAATCCACGCAGACACGGGGAGAAAGTGCAAACTCCGCACAGTCACGCAAAGCCGGAATTGAACTTGCGACCCTGGAGCTGTGGGGCAGCTGTGCTCACCACTGTGCTACCCTTACTGCTGTAAATAAAAGTGTGTGATGTTGGAGAGAACATAGTGGCACGGATAGAAGATTGGCTTGCTGATAGGAAACAGAGAGTAGGCATAAATGGGCATTTTTCTGGCTGGCAGGATGTGACAATTGGTATGCCACAGGGATCAGTACAGGGGCTGTAATGACAGCGTACTGGGCTAATGGTAAGATTCTTGGCAGTGCGGATGAGCAGAGAGATCTCGGTGTCCATGTACATAGATCCCTGAAAGTTGCCACCCAGGTTGAGAGGGTTGTTAAGAAGGCTTACGGTGTGTTAGCTTTTATTGGTAGAGGGATTGAGTTTCGGAGCCATGAGGTCATGTTGAAGCTGTACAAAACTCTGGTGCGGCCGCATTTGGAGTATTGCGTCCAATTCTGGTCGCCGCATTATAGGAAGGATGTGGAAGCATTGGAAAGGGTGCAGAGGATATTTACCAGAATGTTTCCTGGTATGGAGGGAAGATCTTATGAGGAAAGGCTGAGGGACTTGAGGCTGTTTTCGTTAGAGAGAAGAAGGTTAAGAGGTGACTTAATTGAGGCATACAAGAGGATCAGAGGATTGGATAGGGTGGACAGTGAGAGCCTTTTTCCTCGGATGGTGATGTCTAGCACGAGGGGACAAAGCTTTAAATTGAGGGGAGATAGATATAAGACAAATGTCAGAGGTAGGTTCTTTACTCAGAGAGTAGTAAGGGCGTGGAATGCCCTGCCTGCAACAGTAGTGGACTCGCCAACACTAAGGGCATTCAAATGGTCATTGGATAGACATATGGACGATAAGGGAATAGTGTAGATGGGCTTTAGAGTGGCTTCACAGGTCGGCGCAACATCGAGGGCCGAAGGGCCTGTACTGCGCTGTAATGTTCTATGTTCTAATGTTCTACAATTTATATAGATGACTTGGATGAAGGAATAGAAGGTATAGTTGGTAAATCTGCGGATGACACAAAGATAGGTAGGAAAGTAAGTTGTGAAGAGGCCACAGGAGGCTACAAATGACAAAGATAGGTGATGTGAGTGGGCAAAACTCTTGCAAATGGAGTGTAACATGGACAAATGTGAAATTGTCCATTTTGGCAGGAAGAATAAAAAATAAGTTTCTTATCTAAATGGTGAGAGGCTACTGAGCTCTGAGATGCAGAGGGATCTGGGAGTCCCAGTGCAGGAATCACAAAAGGCTGGTATACAGGTTCAGCAAGTTATTAGGAAAGATAATAGAATGTTGTTGTTTATTGTGAGGGGAATACTTTACAAAAATAGGGAGGTTATGCTTCCGTTGTACACGGCATTTGTGAGAGAACATCTGCAGTATTGTGTGCAGTATTGGCCTTCTTATTTAAGGAAAGATTGTGACGAAGCACACTGAAGTTATCTGTGAGGGTCTCCCGACTTGAGACACCGGTATGTGAGGGTGAATGGTTTAAATTGTTTAGTTGGAGGAGACAAATGAACTCCCGGTGAGAGTAGGCAGCGCAGTTATCGTGTAACAATTATTAATGACTATTTATTAAATAAATGAAAAGACAAATACACATGAACAGGACTATACTACGCTAAGACATTTAAGTACATAAATGACTGCGCACACAGTTTATGTAGAACTTGCCCTTTGTTCCAAAGTATATCTATACAGTCCCTGAACTCCTTAAAACTTTCCCCATGTTGTTCCATCGGGCAGGAGATACAAAAGTCTGAGAACACGCACTAACTAATTAAAAAACAGCTTCTTCCCCGCTGTTACCAGACTCCTAAACAACCCTCTTATGGACTGACCTGATGAATACTATACTCCTGTATGCCTCACCCGATGCTGGTATCTACATATTTACATGGTGTACTTTGTGTTGCCCTATTATGTATTTTATTTTTTTTTAATTTTATTTTCATGTACGAAATGATCTGTTTGAGATGCTTGCAGAAACATACTTTTCACTGTATCTCGGTAGACGTAACAATAAACAAATCCTAATCCCCGTTCCCCCAACAACATCAAAATTAAATAAATCTATCAGTTAAAACCAGCTGTTAGTTCCCACACAATACAGGGATGATATCAAGCCGAGAAAACATCTTGCCCTGGCCTGGAAAAGATATTTAAACTCCCTTTACGAATGTTTCTGGCGCTAAGACTTTAGAGGCTGCTAAATGTAAAACTGCTAGCTGGAAAACTGGCTTGTCTGCTTCTGAGGCTGCTAGGTGTCAACTGGCTTCCTTTGCCTCTGAGGGGCCTGGCAATTATACCTGTGTTCCACTTTGATGCTGCCTTCTCTGTATTTGGCTGTCTGCCCTTATCAAATTCCCCCACTCTTGATTTTAACATAGAACATAGAAAATACAGCACAGAACAGGCCCTTCGGCCCACGATGTTGTGCCGAACCTTTGTCCTAGATTAATCATAGATTATCATTGAATTTACAGTGCAGAAGGAGGCCATTCGGCCCCCCGAGTCTGCACCAGCTCTTGGAAAGAGCACCCTACCCAAACTCAACACCTCCACCCAACACCAAGGGCAATTTGGACATTAAGGGCAATTTATCATTGGCCAATTCACCTAACCCGCACATCTTTGGACTGTGGGAGGAAACCGGAGCACCCGGAGGAAACCCACGCAGACACGGGGAGGACGTGCAGACTCCGCACAGACAATGACCCAAGCCGGAATCGAACCTGGGACCATGGATCTGTGAAGCAATTGTGCTATCCACAATGCTACCGTGCTGCCCTTAAGAACAAATAAATCTACACTATATCATTTTCCCGTAATCCATGTACCTATCCAACAGCTGCTTGAAGGTCCCTAATGTTTCCGACTCAACTACTTCCACAGGCAGTGCATTCCATGCCCCCACTACTCTCTGGGTAAAGAACCTACCTCTGATATCCCTCCTATATCTTCCACCTTTCACCTTAAATTTATGTCCCCTTGTAATGGTGTGTTCCACCTGGGGAAAAAGTCTCTGACTGTCTACTCTATCTATTCCCCTGATCATCTTATAAACCTCTATCAAGTCGCCCCTCATCCTTCTCCGCTCTAATGAGAAAAGGCCTAGCACCCTCAACCTTTCCTCGTAAGACCTACTCTCCATTCCAGGCAACATCCTGGTAAATCTTCTTTGCACCTTTTCCAGAGCTTCCACATCCTTCCTAAAATGAGGCGACCAGAACTGTACACAGTACTCCAAATGTGGCCTTACCAAAGTTTTGTACAGCTGCATCATCACCTCACGGCTCTTAAATTCAATCCCTCTGTTAATGAACGCGAGCACACCATAGGCCTTCTTCACAGCTCTATCCACTTGAGTGGCAACTTTCAAAGATGTATGAACATAGACCCCAAGGTCTCTCTGCTCCTCCACAATGCCAAGAACTCTACCGTTAACCCTGTATTCCGCATTCATATTTGTCCTTCCAAAATGGACAACCTCACACTTTTCAGGGTTAAACTCCATCTGCCACTTCTCAGCCCAGCTCTGCATCCTATCTATGTCTCTTTGCAGCCGACAACAGCCCTCCTTACTATCCACAACTCCACCAATCTTCGTATCGTCTGCAAATTTACTGACCCACCCTTCAACTCCCTCATCCAAGTCATTAATGAAAATCACAAACAGCAGAGGACCCAGAACTGATCCCTGCGGTACACCACTGGTAACTGGGATCCAGGCTGAATATTTGCCATCCACCACCACTCTCTGACTTCTATCGGTTAGCCAGTTCGTTATCCAACTGGCCAAATTTCCCACTATCCCATGCCTCCTTACTTTGTGCAGAAGCCTACCATGGGGAACTTTATCAAATGCCTTACTAAAATCCATGTACACTACGTCCACTGCTTTACCTTCATCCACATGCTTGGTCACCTCCTCAAAGAATTCAATAAGATTTGTAAGGCAAGACCTACCCCTCACAAATCCGTGCTGACTATCCCTAATCAAGCTGTGTCTTTCCAGATGCTCAGAAATCCTATCCTTCAGTACCCTTTCCATTACTTTGCCTACCACCGAAGTAAGACTAACTGGCCTGTAATTCCCAGGGTTATCCCTAGTTCCTTTTTTGAACAGGGGCACGACATTCGCCACTCTCCAATCCCCTGGTACCACCCCTGTTGACAGTGAGGACGAAAAGATCATTGCCAACGGCTCTGCAATTTCATCTCTTGCTTCCCATAGAATCCTTGGATATATCCCGTCAGGCCCGGGGCTCTTGTCTATCCTCAAGTTTTTCAAAATGCCCAACACATCTTCCTTCCTAACAAGTATTTCCTCGAGCTTACCAATCTGTTTCACACTGTCCTCTCCAACAATATCACCCCTCTCATTTGTAAATACAGAAGAAAAGTACTCATTCAAGACCTCTCCTATCTCTTCAGACTCAATACACAATCTCCCGCTACTGTCCTTGATCGGACCTACCCTCGCTCTAGTCATTCTCATATTTTTCACATACGTGTAAAAGGCCTTAGGGTTTTCCTTGATCCTACCCGCCAAAGATTGTTCATGCCCTCTCTTAGCTCTCCTAATCCCTTTCTTCCGTTCCCTCCTGGCTATCTTGTATCCCTCCAATGCCCTGTCTGAACCTTGTTTCCTCAGCCTTACATAAGTCTCCTTTTTCCTCTTAACAAGACATTCAACCTCTCTTGTCAACCATGGTTCCCTCACTCGACCATCTCTTCCCTGCCTGACAGGGACATACATATCAAGGACACGTAGCACCTGTTCCTTGAACAAGTTCCACATTTCACTTGTGTCCTTCCCTGCCAGCCTATGTTCCCAACTTATGCACTTCAATTCTTGTCTGACAACATCGTATTTACCCTTCCCCCAATTGTAAACCTTGCCCTGTTGCACGTACCTATCCCTCTCCATTACTAAAGTGAAAGTCACAGAATTGTGGTCACTATCTCCAAAATGCTCCCCCACTAACAAATCTATCACTTGCCCTGGTTCATTACCCAGTACTAAATCTAATATTGCCCCTCCTCTGGTTGGACAATCTACATACTGTGTTAGAAAAGCTTCCTGGACACACTGCACAAACACCACCCCATCCAAACTATTTGATCTAAAGAGTTTCCACTCAATATTTGGGAAGTTAAAGTCGCCCATGACTACTACCCTATGACTTCTGCACCTTTCCAAAATCTGTTTCCCAATCTGTTCCTCCACATCTCTGCTACTATTGGGGGGCCTATAGAAAACTCCTAACAAGGTGACTGCTCCTTTCCTATTTCTGACTTCAACCCATACTACCTCAATAGGGTGATACTCCTCGAACTGCCTTTCTGCAGCTGTTATACTATCTCTAATTAATAATGCCACCCCCCCACCTCTTTTACCACCCTCCCTAATCTTATTGAAACATCTATACCCAGGGACCTCCAACAACCATTTCTGCCCCTCTTCTATCCAAGTTTCCGTGATGGCCACCACATCGTAGTCCCAAGTACCGATCCATGCCTTAAGTTCACCCACCTTATTCCTGATGCTTCTTGCGTTGAAGTATACACACTTCAACCCATCTCCGTGCCTGCAAATACTCTCCTTTGTCAGTGTTCCCTTCCCCACTGCCTCATTACATGCTTTGGCGTCCTGAATATCGGCTACCTTAGTTGCTGGACTACAAATCCGGTTCCCATTCCCCTGCCAAATTAGTTTAAACCCTCCCGAAGAGTACTAGCAAACCTCCCTCCCAGGATATTGGTGCCCCTCTGGTTCAGATGCAACCCGTCCTGCTTGTACAGGTCCCACCTTCCCCAGAATGCGCTCCAATTATCCAAATACCTGAAGCCCTCCCTCCTACACCATTCCTGCAGCCACGTGTTCAACTGCACTCTCTCCCTATTCCTAGCCTCGCTATCACGTGGCACCGGCAACAAACCAGAGATGACAACTCTGTCTGTCCTGGCTTTCAACTTCCAGCCTAACTCCCTAAACTTGTTTATTACCTCCACACCCCTTTTCCTACCTATGTCGTTGGTACCAATGTGCACCACGACTTCTGGCTGCTCCCCCTCCCCCTTAAGGATCCTGAAGACACGATCCGAGACATCCCTGGCCCTGGCACCCGGGAGGCAACATACCTTCCGGGAGTCTCGCTCGCGACCACAGAATCTCCTATCTATTCCCCTAACCATTGAATCTCCTACAACTATTGCTTTTCTATTCTCCCCCCTTCCCTTCTGAGCCCCAGAGCCAGACTCAGTGCCAGAGACCTGGCCGCTAGGGCCCTCCCCCGGTAGGTCACCCCCCCCAACAGCATCCAAAACGGTATACTTGTTTTGAAGGGGAACGGCCACGAGGGATCCCTGCACTGTCTGCCTGTTTGTTTTTTTCCCCCTGACTGTAACCCAGCTATTCTTGTCCTGTACCTTGGGTGTGGTTACCTCCCTGTAACTCTTCTCAATCACCCCCTCTGCCTCCCGGATGATCCGAAGTTCATCCAGCTTCAGCTCCAGTTCCCTAACACGGTCTTTGAGGAGCTGAAGTTGGGTGCACTTCCCGCAGGTATAGTCAGTGGGGACACCGGTGGTATCCCTCACCACCCACATCCTACAGGAGGAGCATGTAACTGGCCTAGCCTCCATCCCCTCTTACCTTACAGAATATAGCTGCTGTGTGGACTAACTAGATCTCCGCCCTCCGACTCTGCTACACTTCTTGTAAACTCCTGGCTCTCTTCGCACTCTTTGCGGAAACGTCGGAAACAAAATGAAAGGAGCACCTTACTCCCTCCTCACCTAACTCCCTCGGTCACCAAACTCTCACTATAGCACTCAAAAAGCACCAAATTCAGCACTCAATGCAAACAAAGTCTGCACTGTAGGGGATCACTTTTATACTGTGAATCTAGCCTCTGAATCTAGCCTTTTAGCAGGTATCAACCTCATTGATCTCCCAGTTGATCTGGTAAACTGTTTCTATTAATAAGCTTTTCATATCTAATTCTATCTAAATGCCTTCTAACCTCGTCACTGGGAGATATGCATCCCATCCTGCCGTTTGTATATTGGCTACTGCTGTCCCTAGGCAGATTTCAACTCTTGATGGGCAGGTCGCATCCTATTATGTCTTGTTACATTCGAGTTACTGCTTTTCCCAGGCAAATCCACAACAAGATATTAATGTATTCGAAACAGTTCAGAGAAGGTTTACGGGACTCCCTGGTAAAGTACCTTGTAACTCTTTACCACATTGAAGGCACTCTATACTTGATGCTTTTGTTCTCACTTCTAACTGCCCCGTTTATAACTTTGATCGAGACCAAAGGTTGCCTCGCAGGGACGGGTGAGGTGTTGGCAACCTCTACCAGTTGTAAAAACAGATACTTACAGGAAACAGACTTTGAGAGTAAGCGGCAATTCAGAACTGGCAGAAGCAATCAAAAATAGTGCCTTGTGTTACTTTTTCTTCGGGGATGGGAAGTAGGCATTAGCCGTGAACAACCCTTCCTGCCCACTCCGAGGTTCTCACACAACAGCCTCTCACTCTGCTCCATGGGATATGTGTTAGCAGGGGAAAAAATGACAAGACTTTCATCCCCGGGGAAGTGTTAAAGACAAACCAAAACAAAACAAATTGCAAAACAGGCAGAGGTTGTAAGTTGTAAAAATGCATTTGCCGCCCAGTCTTTGTGAAGTGGTCTCTATTTCGGACTCCATGGCTCACAAGGTTATTCAGTAGGTTTGATAATCTCTCACTATCTCCATTTAGGTTCATCGGCTCTCTTTCAAAACTTCACCCGAATGTTAATTTTCAATAGTGTGTTTGAGTGTGACTGCGGTTTTGTGTATGAGCTTGTACATATATATATAGAACATAGAACAGTACAGCACAGAACAGGCCCTTCGGCCCTCAATGTTGTGCCGAGCCTTGTCCGAAACCAAGATCAAGCTATCCCACTCCCTGTCATTCTGGTGTGTTCCATGTGCCTATCCAATAACCGCTTGAAAGTTCCTAAAGTGTCCGACTCCACTATCACAGCAGGCAGTCCATTCCACACCCTAACCACTCTCTGAGTAAAGAACCAACCTCGGACATCCCTCTTGTATCTCCCACCCTGAACCTTCTAGTTATGTCCCCTTGTAACAACTTCATCCACCCGAGGAAATAATCTGTGAACTCGATCTATCCCCTCATCATCTTATAAACCTCTATTAAGTCGCCTCTCATCCTCCTCCGCTCCAATGAGAAAAGCCCTAGCTCCCTCAACCTTTCCTCATAAGACCTATCCTGCAAACCAGGCAGCATCCTGGTAAATCTCCTTTGCACCCTTTCCAATGCTTCCACATCCTTCCTATAGCGAGGTGACCAGAACTGCACACAATACTCCAAATGTAGTCTCACCAGGGTCATGTACAGTTGCAGCATTACCCCATGGCTCTGAAACTCAAGCCCCCTGTTAATAAAATATATATATAATGAATGTATGCGCATGTGTGTGTGGGGTATGTATGTTTACGTACGTGTGTGGTACTGTGTGTGGTCTTCGCCGAACTTCAATGACGTATCCATGTCACTAAAGTCTCTCATCCCTGGGACATTCTCCAGCAAATCTCCTCTTCTGAGGCTATCCCTGATGGCCTTCGGGGATTCAGGAATTGGAGACTGATGTTGAGGAACCGTAACCAACGTTGTGTTAAAAAATAAATCGTAGGCATCTTAAAAACATTTTGTTTTTCATGTGTTTTGAACAGATATGTTGAGATAGCAAAAAAGGACTGTGTGGCTGACTGCCAAGAATAACTCCATTGGGCAATGAAGCATCTGCTTGGTTCCCAGTTGGCTGTGGGAAGGTCAAGATGGAGTAATCGGGTGACCGATGCTGGGAGGCGAGACAGCTGGACATTTGGAGACGGGAGGTGGAATGATAAAATCTCTAGGAATGTATTAACTAGACTCGGCAGCGTTGCCGCTCCTGTCGTTTCAGGAATCCGCCTGCCTGTAAATATTGCACAGCGTGGACAGCAAGGTTTGCACGAAGGCAGGAGAAAGCTCTCCCTCTTCAATGAGTGCAGAAGGGCTGCCAGGAGCAGCACCAAGCCTACCTAAAGATCAGGTGTCAATGTGGTGAAGTGTGCCAAACAGCAGAAGCAGCAAGGAATAGACAGAGCTAAGCGATTGCACAACCAATGGGCCAGATCCAAGCTCTGCAGTCCTGCCACATCCAGGCGTGAATGGTGGTGGACAATTAAACAACTCACT
Organism: Scyliorhinus torazame; assembly: GCF_047496885.1. Lineage (NCBI taxonomy): Eukaryota > Metazoa > Chordata > Chondrichthyes > Carcharhiniformes > Scyliorhinidae > Scyliorhinus > Scyliorhinus torazame. Next base: position 30,292,624 of record NC_092712.1, on the reverse strand, counting down.
GGAGGAGGAGGCTCCACAAATATCCCCATCCTCAATGATCGAGGAGTCCCGCACATCTGTGCAAAAAGACAAGGCTGAGGCATTCGCAACAAAATTCAGCCAGAAAGTGCTGAGTGGATGATCCATCTGGGTCTCCTCCGGAGGTCCCCAGCATCACAGATGTCAGTCTTCAGCCAATACAAAGAACAAAGAAATGTACAGCACAGGAACAGGCCCTTCGGCCCTCCAAGCCCGTGCCGACCATGCTGCCCGACTAAACTACAATCTTCGACACTTCCTGGGTCCGTATCCCTCTATTCCCATCCTATTCCCACCCTATTCATGTATTTGTCAAGATGCCCCTTAAACGTCACTATCGTCCCTGCTTCCACCACCTCCTCCGGCAGCGAGTTCCAGGCACCCACTACCCTCTGTGTAAAAAACTTGCCTCATACATGTACTCTAAATCTTGCCCCTCGCACCTTAAACCTATGCCCCCTAGTAATTGACCCCTCTACCCTGGGGAAAAGCCTCTGACTATCCACTCTGTCTTTGCCCCTCATAATTTTGTAGACCTCTTTCAGGTCGCCCCTCAACCTCCGTCGTTCCAGTGAGAACAAACCGAGTTTATTCAACCGCTCCTCATAGCTAACGCCTCAATGTGACCCAGGCTATCTACACACCCTTCTCCAGACTCAGCATCCACCAATTCCTTCTCTTTGGTGAATACTGATGCAAAGTACTCATTTTGTACCTCGCCCATTTCCTCTGGCTCCACACATAGATTCCCTTGCCTATCCTTCAGTGGGCCAACCCTTTCCCTGGCTACCCTCTTGCTTTTTATGTACGTGTAAATAGCCTTGGGATTTTCCTTAACCCTATTTGCCAATGACTTTTCGTGACCCCTTCTAGCCCTCCTGACTCCTTGCTTAAGTTCCTTCCTACTTTCCTTATATTCCACACAGGCTTAGTCTGTTCCCAGCCTTTTAGCCCTGATAAATGCCTCCTTTTTCTTTTTGACGAGGCCTACAATATCTCTCGTTATCCAAGGTTCCCGAAAATTGCCGTATTTATCCTTCTTCCTCACAGGAAAATGCCGTCCTGAATCCCATTCAACTGACACTTGAAAGCCTCCCACATGTCAGATGTTGATTTACCCTCAAACATCCGCCCCCAATCTAGGTTCTTCAGTTCCCGCCTAATATTGTTATAATTAGCCTTCCCCCAATTTAGCACATTCACCCTAGGACCACTCTTATCCTTGTCCACCAGCACTTTGAAACTTACTGAATTGTGGTCACTGTTCCCAAAATGCTCCCCTACTGAAACTTCTACCACCTGGCCGGGCTCATTCCCCAATACCAGGTCCAGTACAGCCCCTTCCCTAGTTGGACTGTCTACATATTGTTTTAAGAAGCCCTGCTGGATGCTCCTTACAAACTCTGCCCCGTCTAAGCCCCTGGCACTAAGTGAGTCCCAGTCAATATTGGGGAAGTTGAAGTCTCCCATCAAAACAACCCTGTTGTTTTTACTCTTTTCTAAAATCTGTCTACCTATCTGCTCCTCTATTTCCCGCTGGCTGTTGGGAGGCCTGTAGTAAACCCCCAACATTGTGACTGCACCCTTCTTATTCCTGATCTCTACCCATAAAGCCTCACTGCCCTCTGAGGTGTCCTCCCGTAGTACAGCTGTGATATTCTCCCGAACCAGTAGCGCAACTCCGCCACCCCTTTTACATCCCCCTCTATCCCACCTGAAACATCTAAATCCTGGAACGTTTAGCTGCCAATCCTGTCCTTCCCTCAACCAGGTCTCTGTAATGGCAACAACATCATAGTTCCAAGTACTAATCCAAGCTCTAAGTTCATCTGCCTTACCCGTAATACTTCTTGCATTAAAACATATGCACTTCAGGCCACCAAAACTGCGGTATTCAGCAACTTCTCCCTGTCTGCTCTGCCTCAGAGCCATACTGGCCCTATTCCCTAGTTCTCCCTCAATGCTCTCACCTTCTGACCTATTGCTCCCGTGCCCACCCCCCTGCCATACTAGTTTAAACCCTCTCGTGTGACACTAGCAAACCTCGCGGCCAGGATATTTATGCCTCTCCGGTTTAGATGCAACCCGTCCTTCTTATGTAGGTCACACCTGCCCCGGAAGAGCTCCCAGTGGTCCAGATAACGGAAACCCTCCCTCCTACACCAGCTGTTTAGCCACGTGTTTAGCTGCTCTATCTTCCCATTTCTAGCCTCACTGGCACGTGGCACAGGAAGTAATCCTGAGACTACAACCCTAGAGGTCCTGGCTTTTAACTTTCTGCCTAGCTCCCTGAACTCCTGCTGCAGGACCTCATGCCCCTTCCTGCCTATGTCGTTAGTACCAATATGTACAACGACCTCTGCCTGTTTGCCCACCCCCTTCAGGATGCCCGCTACCCATTCGGAGACATCCTTGTCCCTGGCACCAGGGAGGCAACATACCATCCTGGAGTCTCTTTCATGTCCACAGAAGCGCCTATCTGTGCCCCTGACTATAGAGTCCCCTATGACTATTGCTCTTCTGCGCTTTGACCCCCCCTTCTGAACATCAGAGCCAGCCGTGGTGCCACTGCTCTGACTGCTGCTGTTTTCCCCTGATAGGCTATCCCCCCCGACAGTATCCAAAGGGGTATACCTGTTCGAGAGGGGGACAACCACAGGGGATTCCTGCACTGACTGCCTGCCCTTTCTGGTGGTCACCCATTTCTCTACCTGCACCTTGGGTGTGACCACATTTATATAACTGCGATCTATGATGCTTTCCGCCACCTGCATGCTCCTAAGTGCATCCAATTGCTGCTCCAACCGAACCATGTGGTCTGTGAGGAGCTCCAGTTGGGTGCACTTTCTGCAGATGAAGCCATCCGGGACGCTGGAAGCCTCCCGGATCTGCCACATCTCACAGTCAGAGCACAGCACCCCTCTTATTGACATTGCGTCAATTCATTAGTAAATTAAATTTAAAAGTTGTTTTTTTTAGTTACTGTTAACTATATGTTTCCTAGCACTAGCTTTCTACTATAAATGTGAATCACATCCCTTTGAGTGAAGAAATCTCTCCTCATCTCAGTCCTAAATGATCGGCCCCTGACCCCGGGACTGCCTCGTGTTTTAGATTCGCCGACCAATGGAAACAATCTCTCGGTGTGTCCACCCTATCAAACTCCTTCGGTAGCTTGTAGGTTTCAATGAGATCGCCTCGCGTTCTTCTAAACTCCAGAGAATATAAACCCAATTTACTCAGCCTCTCATCGTAGGACAACTCCCTCATCCCAGGAACTAATCTAGTGAATCTTCGCTTTACCTCCTTCAATGCAAAAAGACCTTTTCTTCATAAAGGAGAGCAAAACTGCCCACAGTACTCCAGATGTCGTCTCACCAAAACCTTAAAACAACCGTACGACACTGCCTTATACTTGCGCTGCAATCCCCTTGCATTTAGGGCAACATGCCAATTGTTTTCCCAATTGCTTTCTGCACCTACACACTAACTTTCTGCATTCCTTGTGCAAGCCTGCCAACATTTCTTTGAACATGAACATTTACAAGTTTCTCACCCTTTAAAAAATATTCTGCCTTTTTATTCTTACAACCAAAGTGAATAACCGTGGAATAATTTGGGCAGCACGGTAGCATAGTAGTTATCACAATTGCTTCACAGCTCCAGGGTCCCGGGTTCGGTTCCCAGCTTGGGTCACTGTCTGTGCGGAGCCTGCACGTTCTCCCCGTGTCTGCGTGGGTTTCCTCCGGGTGCTCCGGTTTCCTCCCACAAGTCCCGAAAGACGAGCTTGTTAGGTGAACTGGACATTCTGATTTCTCCCTCCGTGTACCCGAACAGGCGCCGGAGTGTGGCGACCAGGGGCTTTTCACAGTAACTCCATTGCAGTGTTAATGTAAGCCTACTTGTGACACTAATAAAGATTATTATCTCATCCGAAAGACAAACTAGTTTTACAACAACAACTTGTATTTATATAACACAATAAAACATCCTTCACAGCGTCAGTATAAAGCAAACTTAGACCCCCCCCCCCCCCCCCCCCCCCAGACACATAAGGCGGGTAAACGGCTACATATTTGGTTAAAGAGTCAGGTCTTAATAAGGAATAAAGAGTCAGAGGGTGGAGAGATTTAGGGAGGGGATTCTAGAGCTTAGCCCTTTGGGATCTGAAGGTCAGGCAACCGATGGTGGAGTGATTACAAGCAGGGGTCCCAGGAGGCCGGTCGATTGTGCGGGGGCTGGTGGAGATTACAGAGGAGATTACAGGGATAGGGAGGGGCGAGGCTGCGGAGGGAGTTGAACACAAGGTTGAGAATTTTAAACTTGAGGCGTTGCTTGAGAAGGAGTCAAAGTAGGTCGGTGTGGGATGGGGTGGGGGGAGTTATATGGTACGTGCTAGGGCAGAGGTAACAGTTTTGGATGATCTCATGTTTATGGGGGGTCGGATGTGGAGGCTGGCCAGGATTACATGGCCAGTGAGTGTGACGCTGGGCCAGCCTGGATGTAGCAACAGGACAAACCAGGGTATCCAAGACAGTTGAGCTGAGACAAGAGCAACGAAAGTCAATGTTGGGCTCCTGTCCGCTGGAATCAAACGTAGGTCACCTACAGGACACAAGTGGGAAGGGGAATTCAACACAGGCTGGACCATCTGGTAACTGGTGATTCATTGTGAGGGGGCCGGAGTGAAAAATGCAGACAAGCTAGAGTGCTCCAGGAAGCTAATAAAACCGGGCAGTGTTCATGAGGAAGCAAAATGTAGATGCTTGGGTACGAAGGGGGCTTTTTCTCAATCCTTATTTACTGGACTATGAGAAAATGAAACCTCTCCCTCGCTCAGAGACTGATCATGTCCTGAAGGCCCACAGCAATCTGTCTGGATTCACTTCAAACACTGCTGCTCCTCACTTTGGGGTTCAGTGGTTTTGGGTGTCGTGTGTCTGTGTGACGTTAGGGTGAAAGTGGTCACTAAAAATACAATCACTGCCAGAGGAATTAAGGGCTATGGAGAGAGAGTGGGTAAATGGAGCTGAAATCAGCCATGATTGAATGGCGGAGTGGACTCGATGGGCCGAATGGCCTTACTTCCACTCCTATGTCTTATGGTCTTAAGGTAGGGGCTGGATTCTCCGATCCTGTAGCTATATCCGCAGGATCAGTCTGGTCTTACGACCAGAAAGTCGGCGCCATCCCCACACCGATCCTCCGCACGGTGGGGGGGGCTAGCAGCGGAAAGCCCCCCGGCTTTACCTGCGAGTACGGCCGCCGAATGGCCGGGTCCGTGGCCGTGCACACGCACGGAGGCGGCCTCCGCGGCCGGGCCGTGCAACATGGTGCCGGCCACGCAGACACCCAGCCTACCAAAAACTGCCTCCCTGTAACCAGCCTCGCCAACCCCGGACCACCCCTCACCTGTCCCCCCCCCCCCCACAGCTCCCGCCGACGCCCCACCTGCCAGCGGAACAGCTCCCCCACCCACCCCCACTGTGCGCTGGACTCAGTCCGCAGCCGCCGTGCGAGGTGCCCGAACGGCGTGAGCACACGCGAGCGACGCCATCGGGGACTCGGCACATCAGGGGACGGAGCATCGGGGGGGGGGGGGGGGGGAGGGCCTCAGGTGATGTCCTGAGGCTGACCATACGGCATGCGGCGCACCGAGTACGCTGTTTTTGAGGTGGCGGAACACTGGAAAAACGGCACCGCCCCTGATTCCGGCGTAAAAGTGGATTCTCGGCCGATCGACAAACGCGATTTCAGCGTCGGAGATCGGAGAATCCTGCTGATTCCTTATTTCCCATTTCTACCACTTTTGATCCATGGATGAATCCACGAGAATCCTGCCTTCCCCCCCCCCCCATATCCCTAAATCCCTTTAGCCTCAAGAGCTAAATCTAATTCCTTCCGAAATCACACAACATTTTGGCCTCAACTACTTTCTGTGGTAGCGAATTCCACAGATTCACCACTCTCTGGGTGAAGAAATTTCCCCTCACCCAAGTCCTGGTGAAGAAAGGTTGTTTGAAGTCAGAATGAGTGATACATGCACTGGCCAACCAAGACAAACAAAAAAGCCAAGTCTGAGAATTATTCCTTTTTCGTGTGGATCTGAAGGGCACATTCAACCTAAGCAGTGACTGTGCCTAATACATTGTAGAAACAATTCAGTTTCCTGGTTCAGGGCACAGTGTCAACTATGGCTCAATGGGTAGCACGGTTGAGGGATCAAGTCTTAAGTTCAGGGACTGCAGCATTAATCAAGGTATGTTTCTAGGAGAGGGATAAGGTGGCGCAAACAAATCCAGAGCTCCCTGGACGACAAAAGGGATAGAAATTGAGAGGAAGAAGAAAGTTTGCTTATGACAAGATGTAAGGATCCTTCCTGCCGATTCCTTTATTTCCCATTTCTATCATTTTTGATCCATGGATGTTTAATGGACAAATACCTTTAAGTCGAGCAGAGGATGAGAGGAGCATAGAAGTTAAAGAATAGCTGACCGCGCTGTTGGAGATTTAGCCTTTTGAATTGCAGAACTCAGACATTTTGGCACCCGAGAGATTGGAGGGATTCGGTCCAATTGGCCAGCTGGCGGCCAATGAATTGGCAAACGGCCGTATTCTGCCCGGCGACAGGTGGTGATTGAGTCCTACCCGAATGGGATGGTTTTCAGAGGATGCAGGAAGTGACATCGGAACCTGGACGTTCAGAGAAGAAGCTGTGAGTGTCCATCTCTCTCTCTCTTTATCCAGAAATGCTGCCTATTGCTATTTTCTGAATCAGCAGGGAAGGTCGTGCGACCGACATGGAAACATAGGGAACAGAAGCAGGAGGGAGGCCATTCGGCCCTTCGAGCCTGCTCCACCGTCCATTACAATCACAGCTGATCATCAAGTTCAATACCCTGATCCAGCCTTCCCCACCATATCCCTAAATCCCTTTAGCCTCAAGAGCTAAATCTAATTCCTTCTAAAATCACACAACATTTTGGCCTCAACTACTTTCTGTGGTAGCGAATTCCACAGATGCGATTCACCACTCTCTGGGTGAAGACATTTCTCCTCACCCAAGTCCTGGTGAAGAAAGGGTTCAGTGCTGTAATGAGAAATGATCCAGGCACTGGAGATGAAGATATGGAATCAGTCTGGGTAGAAGTGAGAAATAGCAATTGAAGAAGTCCCTGGTAGGAGTAATCTATAGATCCCCAAACAGTATTTCCGCAGTAGGGCACAGTATAAACCAGGAAATACTGGGAGCTTGTAAGAAAGGTACGGCAATCATCATGGGTGATTTTAATATGCACATGGACTGGATTAATCAAATAGGCATGGGTAGCCTCGAGGGAGAATTAATTGCATGTTTCTTGGAGCAATATGTTGGGGAACCAATAAGGGAGCAGACTACTCTCGACTTGGTATTGTGTAATGAGGAGGGATTAATTAATGAGCTCAAAGTACGATCCTCTGGGGAATAGTGATCACAGTATGGTAGAATTCAAAATTCAGTTTGGGGACGAGAAAGTGTAGTCCTACACTAACGTTCGGGAATTAAACAAAGATAATTACATAGGAATCAGGACAGATTTAACCCGAGTAAAGTGGGTAGGAAGCTAAAAGATAGGACAGCAGATAAGCAGGGGCAGTTGTTTAAGGAGATACCCAATTCCTCACAACTAAAATATCTCCCAGTGAGGATTTGATTTGATTTATTATTGTCACATGTATTGTATACAGTGAAAAGTATTGTTTCTTGCATGCTGTACAAACAATGCATACCGTACATAGGGAAGGAAGGAGAGACTGCAGAATATAATGTTACAGTTATAGCGAGGTGTAGAGAAAAGATCAACTTAATACGAGGTAGGTCCATTCAAAAGTCTGATGGCAGTTGGGAAGAAGCTGTTCTTGAGTCGGTTGGTACGTGACCTCAAACTTTGGTATCTCTTTCCCGACGGAAGAAGGTGGAAGAGAGTATGTCCGGGGTGCATGGGGTCCTTAATTATGCTGGCTGCCTTTCCGAGGCAGCGGGAATTATAGACTGAGTCGATGGATGGGAGGCTGGTTTGCGTGATGGACTGGGCTACATTCACAACCTTTTGTAGTTTCCTGCGGTCTTGGGCAGAGCAGGCTCCATACCAAGCTATGATACAACCAGAAAGAATGCTTTCTATGGTGCATCTGTAGAAGTTGGTGAGGGTCGTAGCTGACATGCCAAATTTCCTTAGTCTTCTGAGAAAGTAGAGTCGTTGGTGGGCTTTCTTAACTATAGTGTCGGCATGGGGGGACCAGGACAGGCTGTTGGTGATCTGGACACCTAAAAACTTGAAGCTCTCGACCCTTTCTACTTCGTTCCCATTGATGTAGACAGGGGCATGTTCTCCACTACGCTTCCTGAAGTCGATGACAATCTCCTTTGTTTTGTTGACATTGAGGGAGAGATTATTGTCGTCGCACCAGTTCACCAGATTCTCTGTCTCATTCCTGTACTCGGTCTCGTCATTGTTTGAAATCCGACCCACTACGGTGGTGTCATCAGCAAATTTGAAAATCGGGTCGATGGGGAATTTGGCCACACAGTCACAGGTGTATAAGGAGTACAGTAGGGGGCTGAGGACACAGCCTTGTGGGGCACCGGTGTTGAGGATGATCGTGGAGGAGGAAGAAAGATGGTAAGAGGGGTAAAAAACATCCATGGCTAAACAAGGAGGTTAAGGACAATATAAAGACAACAATTAAAGTGTACCAGGTTGCAAAGGCCAGTGGCAGGCTGGAAGATCGGAAAACTTGCAAACATAAACAAAGGGTTACGAAAAAGGTAATAAAAAGAGCGAAGGTAAATGACGAAAGAAAGCTAGTGCAAAATATCAAAAGGATAGCAAAAGCTTCTATAACTGCATAAAAGGGAAGAGAGTTGTTGAAGTGAGTGTTGGCCCCTCAGAAGGTGAAACTGGTGAGTTGATAGTGGGGAACACAGAAATGGCAGAGATGCTTAAATCAATATTTTGAGTCAGTTTTCACGGTGAAGGACGCTAGTGCCATTCCTATAGGAACGGGCAATTCAGAGGTAATAGAAGGGAGGAACTTAGAACGATCGTCAATAGGGAAACGGTACTCAATAAACTCTTGAGATTGGAGGGCAGACAAGTCTATAAGACCATGAGACATAGGAGTAGAATTAGACCATTCGGCCCATCGAGTCTGCTCCACTATTAATCATGGCTGATATATTTCTCATCCAGATTCTCCTGCCTTCTCCGCATAACCCCTGATGGCTGACATGCTCGGGTGTTAAAGGGAGTGGCAGCGGAGTTAGTGGATCCATTGGTTATAATATTCCAAAATTCCATGGACACGGGAAAGGTTCCAGTGGATTGGAAAAATGCTAATGGATCGCCCTTATTCAGAAAGGGAGGGAGGCAGAATGTGGGAAATTGCAAATCAGTTAGTTTAACACCTGGTTGTTGGGAAATTGTTACAATCCATTATTAAGGAAATAATATCAGGACAGTTGGAAAGTCAAAACGCAATCCATCAGAGACAGCATGGTAAAAGGTCCACAGAATCCGGGATGTCAAGGGATATTCAGGATTGGATAAGGGAAAAGAGGATTATGGCAGATACAAGGGGCTCAAATCAGTGGAAGCCCGACAGGAGTATAGAAAGTGCAAGGGGTACTTGAAAAAGAAATGAGGAGAGTGAATAGAGTGCATAAAAAAATACAGGGGATAAGTGAAGGAAAATCCCAAGGTGTTTTAGAAGTATATGAAGGGTAAGAGTTAGATCCATTAGGGAGAAAAGTGTCAATCTGTGTGTGGAGAGCTGGAAGACATAGGAGAGGTATTCAATGAATATTTTGCATCTGTGTTCTGTATGCAGAAGGACGGTGTAGGTTTAGAAAGCAGGGAGGGGGACTGTGATATATCTGAACAGATTAGAATCGAGAGTGAGGAGGTGTTCACAGTTTTAGCGGATTTAAACGTGGATAAGTCCCCAGGCCCAGATGAGATGTATTCGAGGCTGCTGTGTGAGGCAAGGAAGGAGACTGTAGGGGTTCCGACGTGAATTTCAAATTCTCTCTGGCTATGTGTGAGGTGCCAGAGGATTGCAGGACAGCTGATGTGGTACCATTATTCAAGAGGGGAAGTAGGGAAAAAACAGGTAATTACAGGCCAGTGAGTCTGACATCAATGGTGGGGAAATTATTGGAAGCAATTTTGAGGGGCAGAATTAATCTCCACTTGGAGGTAGGGATTAATCAAGGAAAGTCAGCGTGGCTTTGTCAGAGAGAGATGAAGTCTAGACGGCTAGACAGCTGGTTTGTAATCATAGAATTTACAGTGCAGAACGAGGCCATTTGGCCCATCGAGTCTGCGCCGGCTCTTGGAAAGAGCACCCCACCCAAGGTCAACACCTCCACCCCATCCCCATAACTCAGTAACCCCACCCAACACTAAGGGCAATTTATCATGGCCAATCCTCCTAACCTGCACATCTTTGGACTGTGGGAGGAAACCGGAGCACCCGGGAGGAAACCCACGCACACACGGGGAGGATGTGCAGAAGAAGGCCAGCAGCGCGGGTTCAATTCCCGTACCAGCTTACCCGAACAGGAGCCGGAATGTGGCGACGAGGGGCTTTTCACAGTAACTTCATTCTTGTGACAATAAAAGGTTACCATTATTATTATGTCTAACAAATTTGTTTGAATTTTTCAAGGTGATGACTAGGTATGTAGATGGGGGCAGTGTAGTTGATGCAGTCTACATAGACTTGTTGATGTAGTCTACATGAACTTTGGTGAGGCTTTTGACAAGGCCCCACATGGGATACGGGTCAAAAAGGTAAGAGCCCATGCGATCCAGGGCAATTTGGCTAATTGGATCCAAAATTGGCAGAAGGTCACGGTGATGGTCGAGGGTTGTTTTTGTGACTGGAAACTTAGTCCAGTGGCTTATCACAGGGATCGGTGCTGAGTCCCTTGCTGTTGTGTACCTAAATGTGGAGGAGCTGGAGGGTATGTTCAGTAAGTTTGACACAAAACCTGTTGGTGCGCAAATAGCGAGGAAGAGTGCATTAGATTGCAGAACAATGTAGACCGGCTGGTTAGATGGGCAAAACAATGGCAAATGGAATTTAACCCTGCAAAATATGAGGTGATGCATTTTGGGAGGATTAACAAGGCAAGGGAATATACAATGAACGGTAGGACACTAGGAAGTACAGAGGACCACAGGGACCTTGGGGTGCATGTGCATAGGTCCCTGAAGGAAGCAGGACAGTTGATAATGTGGTTAAGAAGGCACATGGGATACTTGCCTTTCTTAGCTAGGGCATTGAATACAAGAACAGGGAGGTTATGGTGGAGCTGTACGGTGGAGTATTGCGTGTAGTTCTGGTCATAGAGGTTTACAGCATGGAACGGGCCCATGGACCCAACTTTTCCATGCTGCCCAGATTTTACCACTAAGCTAGTCCCAATTGACCGCATTTGGCCCATATCCCTCTATGCCCATCTTTCCCATACAATTGCCTAAATCCTTTTTAAAGGACAAAATTGTACCCGCCTCTACTATAGCCTCTGGCAGCTCGTTCCAGACATTCACCACCCTCTGTGTGAAACCATTGCCCCTCTGAACCTTTTTGTATCTCTCTCCTCTCACCTTAAACCTATGCCGTCTAGTTTTAGACTCCCCTACATTTGGGAAAAGATGTTGACTATCTACCTTATCGATGCCCCTCATTATTTTATAGACCTCTATAAAATAGAGGTCACCGCACCATAGGAAGGATGCGATTGCACTAGAGAGGGTGCAGAGGAGATTCACCAGGATGTTGCCTGGGATGGAGTGTTTCAGCTATGACAAGAGGCTGGGTAGGCTGGGGCTGTTCACCCGAGAGCAGAGAAGACTGAGGGGTGGGGGGGGGGGGGGGGGCTGATTGAGGTGTACAAAACTATGAAGGACATAGATAGGGTTAGAAAGTAAGAAACCTTTCCCTTTAGTAAAGGGATCAATGACCAGGGGGCATAGGTTTAAGGTAAGGGGCAGGAGGTTTAGAGGGGATGTGAGGGAAAACCTTTTCACCCAGAGGGTGGCGAGAGTCTGGAATTCGCTGCCTGAAAGGGTGGCTGAGGCGGAAACTTTCACAGTAAGTTAATTGCAATGTTAGTGTCACCCTACTTGTGACACTAATAAAGATTATTATTATTTAAGAAGCGTTTAGATGAGCACTTGAAATGCCTTAGCATACAAGGCTACCGACTTAATAGAACATAACAGTGCAGTACAGGCCCTTCAGCCCTTGATGTTGCGCCGACCTGTGAAACCACTCTAAAGCCCATCTACACTATTCCCTTATCGTCCATATGTCTATCCAATGACCATTTGAATGCCCTTAGTGTTGGTGAGTCCACTACTGTTGCAGGCAGGGCATTCCACGCCCTTACTACTCTCTGAGTAAAGAACCTACCTCTGACATCTGTCCTATATCTATCTCCACTCCATTTAAAGCTATGTCCCCTCGTGCTAGACATCACCATCCGAGGAAAAAGGCTCTCACTGTCCACCCTATCCAATCCTCTGATCATCTTGTATGCCTCTATTAAGTCACCTCTTAACCTTCTTCTCTCTAACGAAAACAGCCTCAAGTCCCTCAGCCTTGCCTCATAAGATCGTCCCTCCATACCAGGCAACATTCTGGTAAATCTCCTCTGCACCCGTTCCAATGCTTCCACATCCTTCCTATAATGCGGCGACCAGAATTGCACACAATACTCCAAATGCGGCCGCACCAGAGTTTTGTACAGCTGCAACATGACCTCACGGCTCCGAAACTCAATCCCTCTACCAATAAAAGCTAACACGCCGTACGCCTTCTTAACAACCCTCTCAACCTGGGTGGCAACTATGTACATGGACACCGAGATCTCTCTGCTCATCCACACTGCCAAGAATCTTACCATTAGCCCAGTACTCTGTCTTCCTGTTATTCCTTCCAAAATGAATCACCTCACACTTTTCTGCATTAAACTCCATTTTCCACCTCTCAGCCCAGCGCTGCATCTTATCTATGTCCCTCTGTAACTTGTAACATCCTTCCGCACTGTCCACAACTCCACCGACTTTAGTGTCATCTGCAAATTTACTCACCCATTCTTCTACACCCTCCTCCAGGTCATTTATAAAAATGACAAACAGCAGTGGCCCCAAAACAGATCCTTGTGGTACACCACTAGTAACTGGACTCCAGTCTGAACATTTCCCATCAACCACCACCCTTTGTCTTCTTCCAGCTAGCCAATTTCTGATCCAAACTGCTAAATCACTCTGAATCCCATGCCTCCGTATTTTCTGCAGTACCCTACCGTGGGGAACCTTATCAAACGCTTTACTGAAATCCATATACACCACATCAACTGCTTTACCCTCATCCACCTGTTTGGTCACCTTCTCAAAGAACTCAATAAGGTTTGTGAGGCTCAATCTACCCTTCACAAAACCGTGTTGACTATCTCTAATCAAATTATTCCTTTCCAGATGATTATACATCCTATCTCTTATAAACCTTTCCAAGATTTTGCCCACAACAGAAGTAAGGCTCACTGGTCTATAGTTACCGGGGTTGTCTCTACTTCCCTTCTTGAACAAGGGGACATTTGCTATCCTCCAGTCTTCTGGCACTATTCCTGTAGACAAAGATGACTTAAAGATTAAAGCCAAAGGCTCAGCAATCTCCTCCCGAGCTTCCCAGAGAATCCTAGGATAAATCCCATCCGGCCCAGGGGACTTATCTATTTTCACACGTTCCAGAATTGCTAACACCTCCTCAAAGAACAAAGAACAAAGAAATGTACAGCACAGGAACAGGACCTTTGGCCCTCCAAGCCCGTGCCGACCATGCTGCCCGACTAAATTACAATCTTCTACACTTCCTGGGTCCGTATCCTTCTATTCCCATCCTATTCATATATTTGTCAAGATGCCCCTTAAATGTCCCTATCGTCCCTGCTTCCACTACCTCCTCCGGTAGCGAGTTCCAGGCACCCACTACCCTCTGCGTAAAAAACTTGCCTCGTACATCTACTCTAAACCTTGCCCCTCTCACCTTAAACCTATGCCCCCTAGTAATTGACCCCTCTACCCTGAGGAAAAGCCTCTGACTATCCACTCTGTCTATGCCCCTCATAATTTTGTAGACCTCTATCAGGTCTCCCCTCAACCTCCTTCGTTCCAGTGAGAACAAACCAAGTTTATTTAATCGCTCCTCATAGCTTATGCCCTCCATACCAGGCAACATTCTGGTAAATCTCTTTTGCACCCTCTCTAAAGCCTCCACATCCTTCTGGTAGTGTGGCGACCAGAATTGAACACTATACTCCAAGTGTGGCCTAACTAAGGTTCTATACAGCTGCAACATGACTTGCCAATTCTTATACTCAATGCCCCGGCCAATGAAGGCAAGCATGCCGTATGCCTTCTTGACTACCTTCTCCACCTGTGTTGCCCCTTTCAATGACCTGTGGACCTGTACTCCTAGATCTCTTTGACTTTCAATACTCTTGAGGGTTCTACCATTCACTGTATATTCCCTACCTGCATTAGACCTTCCAAAATGCATTACCTCACATTTGTCCGGATTAAACTCCATCTGCCATCTCTCCGCCCAAGTCTCCAGACAATCTAAATCCTGCTGTATCCTCAGACAGTCCTCATCGCTATCCGCAATTCCACCAACCTTTGTGTCGTCTGCAAACTTACTAATCAGACCAGTTACATTTTCCTCCAAATCATTCATATATACTACAAAGAGCAAAGGTCCCAGCACTGATCCCTGTGGAACACCACTGGTCACAGCCCTCCAATTAGAAAAGCATCCCTCCATTGCTACTCTCTGCCTTCTATGGCCTAGCCAGTTCTGTATCCACCTTGCCAGTTCACCGCTGATCCCGTGTGACTTCACCTTTTGTACTAGTCTACCATGAGGGACCTTGTCAAAGGCCTTACTGAAGTCCATATAGACAACATCTACTGCCCTACCTGCATCAATCATCTTAGTGACCTCCTCGAAAAACTCTATCAAGTTAGTGAGACACGACCTCCCCTTCACAAAACCGTGCTGCCTCTCACTAATACGTCCATTTGCTTCCAAATGGGAGTAGATCCTGTCTCGAAGAATTCTCTCCAGTAATTTCCCTACCACTGAAGTAAGGCTCACCGGCCTGTAGTTCCCAGGATTATCCTTGCTACCCTTCTTAAACAGAGGAACAACATTGGCTATTCTCCAGTCCTCCGGGACATCCCCTGAAGACAGCGAGGATCCAAAGATTTCTGTCAAGGCCTCAGCAATTTCCTCTCCAGCCTCCTTCAGTATTCTGGGGTAGATCCCATCAGGCCCTGGGGACTTATCTACCTTAATATTTTTTAAGACACCCAACACCTCGTCTTTTTGGATCACAATGTGACCCAGGCTATCTACACCCCCTTCTCCAGACTCAACATCTACCAATTCCTTCTCTTTGGTGAATACTGATGCAAAGTATTCATTTAGTACCTCGCCCATTTCCTCTGGCTCCACACATAGATTCCCTTGCCTATCCTTCAGTGGGCCAACCCTTTCCCTGGCTACCCTCTTGCTTTTTATGTACGTGTAAATAACCTTGGGATTTTCCTTAACCCTATTTGCCAATGACTTTTCGTGACCCCTTCTAGCCCTCCTGACTCCTTGCTTAAGTTCCTTCCTACTTTCCTTATATGCCACACAGGCTTTGTCTGTTCCCAGCCTTTTAGCCCTGACAAATGCCTCCTTTTTCTTTTTGACGAGGCGTACAATATCACTCGTCATCCAAGGTTCCCGAAAATTGCCATATTTATCTTTCTTCCTCACAGGAACATGCCGGTCCTGTATTCCTTTCAACTGACACTTGAAAGCCTCCCACATGTCAGATGTTGATTTGCCCTCAAACATCCGCCCCCAATCTATGTTCTTCAGTTCCCACCTAATATTGTTATAATTAGCCTTCCCCCAATTTAGCACATTCATCCTCGGACCACTCTTATCCTTGTCCACCAGTACTTTAAAACTTACTGAATTGTGGTCACTGTTACCGAAATGCTCCCCTACTGAAACATCTACCACCTGGCCGGGCTCATTCCCCAATACCAGGTCCAGTACCGCCCCTTCCCTAGTTGGACTGTTTACATATTGTTTTAAGAAGCCCTCCTGGATGCTCCTTACAAACTCCGCCCCGTCTAAGCCCCTGGCACTAAGTGAGTCCCAGTCAATATTGGGGAAGTTGAAGTCTCCCATCACCACAACCCTGTTGTTTTTACTCTTTTCCAAAATCTGTCTACCTATCTGCTCCTCTATCTCCCGCTGGCTGTTGGGAGGCCTGTAGTATACCCCCAACATTGTGACTGCACCCTTCTTATTCCTGATCTCTACCCATATAGCCTCACTGCCCTCTGAGGTGTCCTCTCGCAGTATAGCTGTGATATTCCACCGAACAAGTAGCGCAACTCCGTCTCCCCTTTTACATCCCCCTCTATCCCGCCTGAAACATCTAAATCCTGGAACGTTTAGCTGCCAATCCTGCCCTTCCCTCAACCAGGTCTCTGTAATGGCAACAACATCATAGTTCCAAGTACTAATCCAAGCTCTAAGTTCATCTGCCTTACCCGTAATGCTCCTTGCATTAAAACATATGCACTTCAGGCCACCAGACCCGCTGTGTTCAGCAACTTCTCCCCGTCTCCTCTGCCTCAGAGCCACACTGTCCCTATTCCCTAGTTCTCCCTCAATGCTCTCACCTTCTGACCTATTGCTCCCGTGCCCACCCCCCTGCCATACTAGTTTAAACCCTCCCGTGTGACACTAGCAAACCTCGCGGCCAGGATATTTATGCCTCTCCGGTTTAGATGCAACCCGTCCTTCTTATACAGGTCACACCTGCCCCGGAAGAGCTCCCAGTGGTCCAGATAACGGAAACCCTCCCTCCTACACCAGCTGTTTAGCCACGTGTTTATCTGCTCTATCTTCCTATTTCTAGCCTCACTGGCACGTGGCACAGGGAGTAATCCCGAGATTACAACCCTCGAGGTCCTGTCTTTTAACTTTCTGCCTAGCTCCCTGAACTCCTGCTGCAGGACCTCATGCCCCTTCCTGCCTATGTCGTTAGTACCAATATGTACAACGACCTCTGCCTGTTTGCCCTCCCCCTTCAGGATTCCCTCTACCCGTTCGGAGACATCCTGGACCCTGGCACCAGGGAGGCAACATACCATCCTGGAGTCTCTTTCACATCCACAGAAGCGCCTATCTGTGCCCCTGACTATAGAGTCCCCTATTACTATTACTCTTCTGCGCTTTGACCCTCCCTTCTGAACATCAGAGCCAGCCGTGGTGCCACTGCTCTGGCTGCTGCTGTTTTCCCCTGATAGGCTATCCCCCCCAACAGTATCCAAAGGGGTATATCTGTTCGAGAGGGGGACAACCACAGGGGATTCCTGCACTGACTGCCTGCCCTTTCTGGTGGTCACCCATTTCTCTGCCTGCACCTTGGGTGTGACCACATTTACGTAACTGCGATCTATGACGCTTTCCGCCACCTGCATGCTCCTAAGTGCATCCAATTGCTGCTCCAACCGAACCATGCGGTCTGTGAGGAGCTCCAGTTGGGTGCACTTTCTGCAGATGAAGCCATCCGGGACGCTGGAAGCCTCCCGGACCTGCCACATCTCACAGTCAGAGCACAGCACCCCTCTAACTGACATTGCGTCAATTAATTAAAATTAAAATTTGTCTTTTTTTTAAATACTTTTTTAAAAATTTCAAAGTTACTGTCAACTATCTGTTTCCTAGCACTAGATTTCTAATAGAAATGCGATAGCTAACTATAATACTCTCCGATCTCTGGCTTAGATATCCTCTAAATTATAATTAAGTTATTATGTTTAATTAGTTACCAAATACTCAATTTTTTTTAAATTTAGGTTAGAATCCCAACCAGCCACTCTGGCCACAGCTTTTCTGTGGTGTCACTTCAGTTTCCCCCCGACACACACAATTTGAAAAAAGGTATAAAAGTAAAAATAAGTAAAAATCACTTACTTACCTTCTTACCTTCTGAGTGTCTTAGATGTTCTCAGGTTCTCTTGCTGACAGAGACTGCTCCTCCACCTCCGAACCTTGACCTGCACAATGCTAATAATATAATAATAATATAATATGGCACTTACCTTACACCAATGGGTCTTATTATTAGGTTAGAGGAGGAGGGCGGGTGGGAGACACTACACGTGTAGTGTCTCGGGTTTCCTCTCCACCAGAATTTATTGGTTGGTGGGGGGGGGACTTGCCAGAGGTCCGCGGGTCGAACTTCCGGTTCCCGCCTTCTATAAAAACAAATAAAACGGAAAAGAAGAACAGACACGGGACCAGGCAAGGCTTTTTAAATTCACTACTCGCCTCCAAGAAGGCCCCTGCGCACGGCTGCCGCCGAAATCCAAAGGGCTGCTCCTGTAAAGGTAAGGCTTTTTAAATTCACTACTCACCTCCCAGAGGGCCCCTGCGCACCGCTGCCGCCGAAATCCAAAGGGCTGCTCCTGTAAAGGCAAGGCTTTTTAAAGTAAGTACTCACCTCCCAGAAGGCCCCTGCGCACCGCTGCCGCCGAAATCCAAAGGGGATAACCCCATGGCTTATCGCTGGTAAGTCGTCCCCCCCCAACAGTATCCAAAGCGGTATACTTGTTACTAAGGGCAACGACCACAGGGGATCCCTGTACGGACTGCTTCCTCCCAGCCCCCCTCACCGTCACCCATCTATCTTGATTCTTCGGAGTAACTACTTATGAACTTCAAGTCCTTCTAGTCTAGTAGCCTGAATCTCAGTATTTTCCTCGACAACATTGTCTTTTTCCTGTGTGAATACTGACAAAAAATATTCATTTAGCACCTCTCCTATCTCCTCAGACTCCACGCACAACTTCCCACTACTGTCCTTGACTGGCCCTACTCTTACCCTAGTCATCTGTTTATTCCTGACATATCTATAGAAAGTTTTAGGGTTATCCTTGATCCTACCTGCCAAAGACTTCTCATGTCCCCTCCTGGCTCTTCTTAACTCTCTCTTTAGGTCCTTCCTAGCTAACTTGTAACTCTCGAGCACCCTAACTGGACCTTCATGTCTCATCTTTACATACGCCTCCTTCTTCCTCTTGACAAGTGTTTCGACTGCTTTAGTGAACCACGGTTCCCTTGCTCGACCACTTCCTCCCTGCCTGACAGGTACATACTTATCAAGGACATGCAGTAGCTATTCCTTGAACAAGCTCCGCATTTCCATTGTGCCCATCCCCTGCAGTTTTCCTCTCCATCCGATGCATCCTAAGTCTTGCCTCATCGCATCATAATTGCCTTTCCCCCAGACATAACTCGTGCCCTGCGGTATATACCTATCCCTTTCCATCACTAAAGTAAACTTAATCAAATTGTGGTCACGATCACCAAAGTGCTCACCTACCTCCAAATCTAACACCTGTCCTGGTTCATTACCCAGTACCAAATCCAATATGGCCTCGCCTCTCGTTGGCCTATCTACATACTGTGTCAGGAAACCCTCCTGCACACATTGGACAAAAACAGACCCATCTAAAGTACTCGAACTATAGCGTTTCCAGTCAATATTTGGAAAGTTAAAGTCCCCCATAACAACTACCCTGTTGCTTTCGCTCTATACCAGAATCATCTTTGCAATCCTTTCCTCTACATCTCTGGAACTTTTTGGAGGCCTATAGAAAACCCCTAACAGCGTGACCTCTCCTTTCCTGTTTCTAACCTCAGCCCATACTACCTCAGTAGACGAATTCTCATCAAACGTCCTTTCTGCCACCGTAATACTGTCCTTGACTAACAATGCCACCCCTCCCCCTCTTTTACCACCTTCCCTGAGCTTACTGAAATATTGAAACCCCGGCACCTGCAACAACCATTCCTGTCCCTGCTCTATCCATGTCTCCGAAATGGCCACAACATCGAAGTCCCAGGTACCAACCCATGCCGTAAGTTCACCCACCTTATTCCGGATGCTCCTGGAATTGAAGAAGACACACTTTAAACCACCTTCCTGCCTGCCGGTACACTCCTGCAACTTTGAAACCTTACTCATGACCTCACTACTCTCAACCTCCTGTATACTGGAGCTACAATTCAGGTTCCCAAGCCCCTGCTGAACTAGTTTAAACCCTCCCGAAGAGCATTAGCAAATTTCCCCCCCAGGTTATTGGTACCCCTCTGGTCCAGGTATAGACCATCCCGTTTGTAGAGGTCCCACCGACCCCAGAATGAGCCACAATTATCCAGAAATCTGAAACTCTCCCTCCTGCACCATCCCTGTAGCCACGTGTTCAACTCCTCTCTTTCCCTATTCCTCATCTCGCTATCACGTGGCATGGGTAACAACACAGAGATAATAACTCTGTTTGTCCTCGATCTAAATTTCCACCCTAGCTCCCTGAATCCCTGCCTTACATCCCTATCCCTTTTCCTACTTATGTCGTTGGTACCTATGTGGACCACGACTTGGGGCTGCTCCCCCTCCCCCTTAAGGATCCCGAAAACACGATCCGAGACATCACGCATCCTGGCACCTGGGAGGCAACACACCAACCGCAAGTCTCTCTCGTTCCCACAGAATCTCCTATCTATCCCCCTAACTATGGAGTCTCCAATGACTAATGCTCTACTCTTCTCCCCCCTTCCCTTCTGAGCAACAGGGACAGACTCTGTGCCAGAGACCTGTACCCCATGGCTTATCGCTGGTAAGCCCCCCCCCCCCAACAGTATCCAAAGCGGTATACTTGTTACTAAGGGCAACGACGACAGGGGATCCCTGTACGGACTGCTTCCTCCCAGCCCCCCTCACTGTCACCCATCTATCTTGATTCTTCGGAGTAACTACATCCCTGAAGCTTCTATCTATGCCTCCCGAATGATCCGAAGTTCATCCAGCTCCAGCTCCCTAACGCGGTTTCTGAGGAGCTGGAGATGGGTGCATTTCCCACAGATGAAATCAGCAGGGACACTGACGGCGTCCCTCACCTCAAACATTCTGCAGGAGGAACATTGCACTACCTTCCCTGCCATCCCCTCTGAGAAAAAAAGAAAAAGAAAGCTTACCTGTTATTCACGCCCCCTCTCAGCAAGCACTCGCTCAGCAACCTCTGCGCCCCGCACGATAACACCTGAGGGAAAATAAAATAAAAACTACTTACCAGTCACCAGCCAGTCCCTTACCTGCAGGCGGTGACGTCACAGTTCAACTTCTTTCGACTTCTACCTGCGCTCGAGCCTTCCTCTTATCTTTACAGCGGTTGTTTTTTTTTTTGGTTAGAGGAGGGGGTAGGGAGGGAAACACTGAAGAAGTGTTTCGGGTTTAAGTGTCACTTGACAACAGCTCCTCCACAAACCACCTTCAAGTTAGGGTGAGGGCACGGACGTATGCAAATTTCCCTGGCCACAGCCAATCAGCAGCTCCGCTCTACTGCCCTCTGCTGGATGCTTGTCTTCACTTGAACAGCTCGGGTCTCTTGCTGAGGTACACCTTCAAGTTAGGGTGAGCACACGGACGTATGCAAATTTCCCCGGCAACAGCCAATCAGCAGCTCCGCTCTACTACCCTCTGCTGGATGAAGTGCTGGAAAATTGGGATGAGGATAGGGACTTGATGGCCGTCACAGATATGATGGGCCGAAAGGCCTCTTGCTGTGCTGCTGCAAAACTCTATGACACATCAGATAACTCATGGTCTAATTGAATGGTAGAGAAGACTCGATGGGCCAAATGGCCTACTTCTGCTCCTTATGCACTTAGGGAAGCCCTTGTGTAGGAAGCACACAGGAAAGGAAATGTCTTCAGGAGAAACACACTCAACATAGGAACATAGGAATTAGGTGCAGAAGTAGGAAATTCAGCCCTTCGAGCCTGCTCCACCATTCTATCAGATCATGGCTGATCGCTTCCTGGTCTCAAATCCACCTCCCTACCTGTTCCCCATATCCTTGTGAACCTTTTTTAAAATCAGTAATATATCTATCTCCCTCTTGAAACCATTTAATGACTCAGATTCCACTGCGCTATGGGGCGAGTTCCACAAAGTCACCACCCTCTGCGAGTAGTTCCTCCTCATCTCAGTTCTAAATCTACTGCCTCTCAACCTATATCTCTGACCTCTCGTTCTAGATTGCCCCACATGGGAGAATGTTTACTTTATTGATCCTTTAGTATCCATATACCTCAATCAGATACCCTCTCATCCTTCTAAACTCCAGCAAGTATGAGCCCAAATGGTTTGATCTCTCCTCATATGTCAACCCTTACATCCCCGGAATCATTCTGGTGAACCTCCTCTGAACTGCTTCCAATGCCACCACATGCTTCCTCAAATAAGGAGACCAAAACTGGACCCAATTCTCCAGATGTGGTCTCACCAGCACCCTATACAATTGCAACAACAGTTCTCTACTTTTATACCCCAGTCCTTTTGCACTAAATGCTAAAATTTGATTTGCAACATAACACTTTGAGCCAAGTCATAGAATCATAGAATTTACAGTGCAGGAGGAGGCCATTCGGCCCATCGAGTCTGCACCGGCTCTTTGAAAGAGCACCCTACCCAAGCCCACACCTCCACCCTATCCCCATAACCCAATAACCCCACCCAACACTAAGGGCAATTTTGGACACTGAGGGCAATTTCGCATGGCCAATCTACCTAACCTGCACATCTTTGGACTGTGGGAGGAAACCGGAGCACCCGGAGGAAACCCACGCACACACGGGGAGAACATGCAGACTCCGCACAGACAGTGACCCAAACCGGGAATCGAACCTGGGACCCTGGGGCTGTGAAGTAATTGTGCTAACCACCATGCTACCGTGCTGTCGTAGTAAAACTCACTTTGTATTTAGTTTCTTAACAACTTATCCTCGACTGTAAACAAACAGTTGGACATGCTGTGCTTCTTGAGCCACTGGAGGTCGTTTCCAACACTCTACACTAAGGCTGTGAAAAAATGCGGCCAATCTCGCCATGGGAGAAAGGGGAGGGTGACTCTTTTACGTGGATGCCAATGAGGACAGAAATAAAGAAAGATTGCTATTGCTTCTTCATAGGCTAACTAAATTTCAACAAGAATTCCGTGAGTCATTGTTCACCATCAATCTTAGTAATTGGCCAAAAGACATTGTCTGGGTGTCTGCTGGCGTGTTAGAACAGCGATAAATTCTCTAAAGCACACACTTAATAAACTAATGGCATTGGCTTCACTTTGCAACCAGATCTCTATTGTCGGTGTTCGGAGTAAGATGAAAAATGAAACTGGCCCCAGTTACATATAAAACAAACAGGTTTTCAAACCGCCACACAATAACTGAGGGCTCCCCCCCACCCCACACCTTTTTTTCTGTCGATGCCAAGAGCTGCACTTTCCTAAAGTATTAACCAAAAGATGAACACATGCCATTCAGGCCATCTATCCAAGATAAGATCAGCTAGAATCTTACAATGGCAGAGCAGTCTTGAGGAGCCATGTGGCCTGCGTCTGGCCCTTCCTTTCTCTGCTGGCGTCTGAACTAGACACTCCAATTTACATCTCCCAACTCTGCTCTGGTATCCCTCAAGCCTCCACACAGCAACAAGTTCTACATTCTCACCACACGTGCTGTGGCATGAAATTCTTTATTTGATCGGCTGGAGGCCTTTTCAGTGTTTTTGGCCCCTTGTTCTGGACTTACAAGTGGAAATAATGTCTTCACTTGCGCCCAAACTCCTTCAGAACCTTAACACAAATTCTATCAAATCTCGTCTTGGTCTGAGCGCAGGAGCAAGGGGACCTGGCTCTACCTGGGCATAGACCGTTGAAGGTGGCAGGCCAGGTGGAGAGAGCAGTTAATAAAGCAAATAGTATTCTGTGATTTATTCATAAGGGCACAGGGTACAAGAGCAAGGAGGTTATTCCTTCATTAAATGTTTTTAAGATAAAGGTAGATAGTTTTTTGAAGAATAAACGGATTAAGGGTTATGGTGATCGGGCCGGAAAGTGGAGCTGAGTCCACAAAAGATTAGCCATGATCTCATTGAATGGTGGAGCAGGCTCGAGGGGCCAGATGGCCTACTCCTGCTTCTAGTTCTTATGTTCTACTGAACTTACATAAGACACTAGTTAGACCTCAGCTGGACTGTTGTGTACAGTTCTGGCCGCCACAGTACAAGACCGATGAACACATTGGAGAGAGTGCAGAAGAGGTTTCTAAGAGTGGTTCCAGGGACTAGAAACGTCTGTTATGAGGGTCGATTGGAGAAGGTTCTCCATGGAGAGGAGAAGGCTGTGAGGAGATTTTGATAGAGATGTTATAATAGTCTTTATTATTGTCACAAGTAGACTGACATTAACACTGCAATGAAGTTACTGTGAAAATCCCCTAGTCGCCACACTCTGGTGCCTGTTCGGGTACACAGAGGGAGAATTCAGAATGTCCAATGTTCAATAGCATGAGGGGGCTGGACAGAGTAGATAGGGAGAAACGCCCTACTCGTAAAAGCATCAAGAACGAGAGGGCACAGATTTAAAGTGATTTGCAAAAGAACAAATGCGATGTGAGAAGGAACTTTTTCACACAGCGTGTGGGTGGGGTCTGGAAAGCACAGCCTGGGAGTGTGGTGGAGGCAGGTTCAATCGAGGCGTTCTGGAGGACATTAGATGATTATTGGAATAGAAACAATGGCAATGGGTACGGGGAAAAGGCAGGGGAATGGGCACTAAGCCATGAGGCTCCTATGGAGAGGCTCTTTCTGTACTGTAACAATTCTGTGACCCTGTGAGAGGAGACTGTCAGGCTGCTCAAACCTTCCTGTTGGTTGCTACCCTTCATGCAACAACCTCGTAGATCTTCTGTGTCTTCTCCATCTTTTTGTTCGATGGGGATGAGAGCTGCAAGTCTTATACTCCAGGTGTGGTCTCATGAAGTCACTGTAAAAACTGAACACGATCTCCCTTTCATATTCTACTCCTCTGGAAATGAAAATCAGTATCTTGTTTGCATGCTCAGTGGCCTTATTAATTGGTGTCAATGGGCAACAGGGTAGCACAAGTGGATAGCACTGTGGCTTCACAGCGCCGGGGTCCCAGGTTCGATTCCCCACTGGGTCACTGTCTGTGCGGAGTCTGCATAATCTCCCGGTGTCTGCGTGGGTTTCCTCCGGGTGCTCCGGTTTCCTCCCACAGTCCAAAGACGTGCAAGTTAGGTGGATTGGCCATGATAAATTGCCCTGAGTGACCAAAAATGTTAGGAGGGGTCATTGGGTTACGGGGATAGGGTGGACGCGAGGGCTTAAGTGGGTCGGTGCAGACTCAATGGGCCGAATGGCCTCCTTCTGCACTCTATGTTCTATGTGCATTCCCAGGTCTCTTTTCTCCAACCTCCCAGATGGTATCTCTTCTCTCAAGCAATAAGTAACCTCCTTATTCCTCGGCAAAATGAACCACTTCACACGTCACCAATTTGCCATCTCTCCTACCATTCAGGACTTTATGTCTTCCTGTATTTTGGGGCAGTTCCTCCACTTTTTTTGGTTTAGCTACACTGCATAATTTGATGTTACCTGCAAATTGCACCACCATCCCTCCAATTTCTGAGTCCAAGTTATTTCTGTCACGCCGAGTACAAGGATGCTGGATGTTACAGGTGGTAGGGTCATAATTTGTGTCAGCGGCTACTCTGGTGGCTGTGACCGGACGTGAGACTGTGGACAGTATTCGATTCCGAGGCCAATACTTAAACATGGAATCATAGAATCCCTACAGTGCAGGAGGAGGCCATTTGGCTCATCGAGGCTGCACCGACCCTCCGAAATAGCACCCTAACTAGGCTCCCGCGCTCTCCCTGCAAGCCCGTGGCCCCACCTAACGCTGGACATTAAGGCGCAATTTAGCATGGCCAATCCACCTAACCTGCACATCTTTGGACTGTGGAAGGAAACCAGAGCGTCCGGAACAGACACGGGGAGGACGTGCAGACTCCAGTCACCCGAGGTTGGAATTAAACCCAGATCCCTGGTGCTGTGTGGCAGCAGTGCTAACCACTGTGCCACCGTACTGCCACCAAATACTGGAACTCAATGGCACAATTCAGCTCAAAACCCAACACTGCACCATTTAGTGTTAGTACACAACGTAAGGATTTTTAAAAAAGTCTTCAGCAGCACAATTTATAGGGCTCATCCCCCCTTCTCAAGGGCAATGAGGGATGGGTAATTAAAAATGTTGGCCAACACCCACATCCCAGAACAGAATGAAACAATAAATTACAGGTCAGTTTTTTGGGGGAGCTGACGATATTTAATTCAGAGTAGTAGATTTTGTTGCCGTTTGGTTTTCGTGGCTACTTTCTACACTGTTCCACTGGGGTATCGAGTGGTCTGGTAAGGGCTGCTTTGGGGCTGATAGTGAAGCAGCAAAGACAGACAAGAGAAGCTGGGAGGAGATTGGCGAAGGTGCTGCGGAGGAGCCCACAGGTGCAGCAGGTCTTCAGGGATCACTGCTCCTCAGTGAAGCTCAGGTTGGTGAAATGTACGAGGGGTAACAAGCTATGTCATGGAAAATATATGACACAGGGAGCTGTTTGGCACTTTGCATCTGTACTGCTTGACAAAGAGCTACGCCCCTTTCTGCAGTAGGTCTGCATTTGCAGTCGACCTCCACTCCAGGACACAGGCATCATTAGACTATAAGACATAGGAGCAGAATTAGGCCACTCGGCCCTTCGAGTCTGCACCACCATTCAATCATTGGGACTGTCAAAATCAACACAGCCCTCAACTTTGGTAGCTTGGGAATCGCTAATGACAGCACTCGAGTCGTCTGCAGCAGAGCGAGTAGACAACCCGTGGTGCTTCAGCCCTCTGTACACTTGGCTCTTGATATCATCCAAGGAGTGCTCGGTGTGCTCGGGCCAGATTAGGTGAGAGTGCCTCTGTGAGAACGCTAGCCTCCCCTTACTGAAATAGGATTCCTAAATTACAGGTACACGTAACTGGAGCAGCTCCCCTGAAAGCAGAGGAGGTTAAGGGGAGATTTGGTGGATGTGTTCAAAATTATGAGGGCGGTTGACAAGTGAAACAGGGAGAAACTTTTCTCTGGGAGGGGGGCCAGTAACTCGTGGACAGATCGAAGATAATCATCGTAGTGGGCAAACGAGGAGTTTTTGTGTTTTCTTTTACTCAGCGACTTGTTGTGATCTGGAAGGTGCTGTCCGAGAGGGCAGTGGAAGCAGATTCAGTAGTGACTTTCCAAATGGAAATTGGATATATACTCGAATAAGGAAACGTTGCAGGGTTATAGGGAAGGGGCAGGTGTGTGATACTAATTGGACAGCTCTTTCAGAAAGCCTGTACTGACATGACAGGCCAAATGGACTGCTGGGGCACGGTCACATTTCTGTCACGAACCAAGGACAAGCAGTTCTGACGGCAAGTTAATAAAGCAGTGCAGAGATTTGGAGTAAACTGTTAGGATAATTTACAGGCACGTCATGCATATGCAAAATGTCAATTGCCTGATCCTCCTCACACCCATTGGGGAAAGCACAGTAAGAAGTCTTACAACACCAGGTTAAAGTCCAACAGGTTTGTTACGAATCACTAGCTTTCGGAGCGCTGCTCCTTCCTCAGGTGAATGAAGAGGTATGTTCCAGAAACATATATACAGACAAATTCAAACCGCACCGACCTCCTCAGAAGACAAACACGGGACACAACCGACAGAATATCCTTCGTCGTCCAGTACATTCCCGGAACGGAGAAACTACATCTTCTTCACAGCCTTCAACACGTCATCGATAAAGATGAACATCTTGCCAAGGACATCCCCACACCCCCACTACTTGCCTTCAAACAACCGCGCAACCTCATTGTTTGCAGCAAACTACCCAGCCTTCAGAACAGTGACCACAACACCACACAACCCTGCCATGGCAATCTCTGCAAGACGTGCCAGATCATCGACATGGATACCGCCATTACACGCGAGAACACCACCCACCAGGTACGCGGTACATACTCGTGCGACTCGGCCAATGTTGTCTACCTCATACGCTGCAGGAAAGGATGTCCCGAAGCGTGGTACATTGGCGAGACCATGCAGGCGCTGTGACAACGAATGAACGGACATCGCACGACAATCACCAGGCAGGAATGTTCCCTTCAGGTCGGGGAACACTTCAGCAGTCAAGGGCATTCAGCCTGTGATCTCCGGGTAAGCGTTCTCCAAGGTGGCCTTGAGGATGCGCAACAACGCAGAATCGCCGAACAGAAACTTATAGCCAAGTTCTGCACACGAGTGCGGCCTCAACTGGGACCTGGGATTCATGTCGCATTACATTCATCCCCCACCATCTGGCCTGCGAAATCCTACCAACTGTCCTGGCTTGACACAATTCACACCTCTTTAACCTGGGGTTACCCCATCTCTGGATCTGTAAAGATTTAATCAGCTGCTAATGCTCGCATTCCAAGCATTGCCTGGCATCTTTGAATTTGTCTATATATGTTTCTGGAACATGCCTCTTCATTCACCTGAGGAAGGAGCAGCGCTCCGAGAGCTAGTGATTCGAAACAAAGCTGTTGGACTTTAACCTGATGTTGTAAGACTCCTTACTGTGCCCACCCCAGTCCAACGCCGGCATCTCCACACCATTGGGGAAAGGTTTACTTTCATTCAACATGCAGGCAAAACAGTGATCCTCATACAAGACACAACTTCATAATGCTGTACGCCAGGCGAACAAACGTATTTTATTGAAACTTAAAACATCAGCAACATATAATCCGATATACATAATTATGATATCTTATTTCAAAATAATCTGTGTAGGATCCACGTGTTTCAGAAACAGTTTGAAGGAGAACACTGAACAAGGTGAGAGCAGCTGAAATATTGGTGGGCAACAGGAAAGGAGGCGTGTTGCCCTTGGTTGGTACTTGTACACAGCATAGAGAAAATACAATAAATTACACTTTGAGAGAGGTACACATTCACCTGCAGACACAACAAGCAGAGGCTCCATCGACCGCCTGTGAGGTGGGAGGTTCCAAATTCTCCAGTTTCTCTTTGGGTTTAATAGCTAACCTGCCTTGGTCAGGGCACAAAGCTGTTACGTAATGCTATTCTATACGACGGAGGTCAAATTCAAATTAAAGCCTTCCTGAACCCTCCTCTCTTCAGCGCCGTTGGTGGCTGCTTTTGTTGGGGGGGGCGGGGAATGGGTCCCGGCAGCCACACTGCAACTCCCAAGCATTTGCTCTTCGCGTGCGAGCTTAAGCAATAAGGGGCTGAGATCCCAGGCTTGGCCCGGTTGCTTGCATGTTCTGTCAAAAATTATGACAGGGAACAAGTGGAACCTCTTCTACAGGATTTCAGTCCCGTGTGCCAACATTCCTGACAACTTGCATTTATATAGTTCCTTTAAAGCAGCAAAATGTTCCAAGGCACTTCACAATAACAGATAAAATGTGACAGGCATAAGGAGCTATTAGACCAGGCGAGCAAAAGCTTGATCATCAAAGAGGTAGATTTTATGTAGTGTTTTAAAAGAGATGAGAGAATTTTAGGGTCAAGGCAACATACGAATGAAGAGATAGCCATTTGGTCCTTCCAGCATGTCTGCCATCCAATAAGACCATGGCTGCTCTGACTGTGACCTCAACTCCACATTGCTGCCTATTGCCGATAGCCTTTAACTCCTTTCTTAGTCAAGAATCTATTTACGTTTGCCTAAAAAATATTAATGGACCCTGCCCCCACCACTCTGAGTTCCAGAGATTCACGACGCTGAGAGAAAACATTTCTTCATCTCCATTTCAAATGGGAGATGCCTCATCTTTTAACTGTGTCTCCAAGTTCTAGTCACTCCCACGTGGGGAAACAGGCTTTCAGCATCCACTCAGGATCTTGGATGTTTCAATAAGATCACCTCCCTATCTTCTAAACTCCAATGGATACAGGCCCGACCTGTCCAACCATACCCCTCTCCCAGGTATGTCTCTGAACTTCTTTGAATGCTCAACCATCAAAGGTGGGGTGATGACTCTCGGGCATGCACAAAGGTCAGATTGGAGTCAGGAACAATTCTTAGGAGGATTGTGGGGTTGAAAGAGGTTACAGAGATCGGGAGGGACAAAGCAACAGAGGAATGTGGACACAAGGTTGAGAATTTCAAAATGGGCGTGTTGCTGGACCAGGAGCCAATGGAGATCAATGAGCACTGGGTGAATAGCAGAGTTTGGCATCATCTCGACGCTCAGCAGAGTGTGCGCGGGCATCATTCCCGACGCCAACACTGTCCTCAGTTACTAGTCATCCATGGGCAATTTCCAACAAGTCATTGGATTGGGGTGAGGAACAGGCAGCTGAGCTAGCACTTCTGCACTTCCATACCCCGGATCATTCTTAACCTCTTTAATATCACAGTGGCAGATCAATTCACTCAGCAGATACCAGGTACTCTGCATGGCTACAGTCCTCTTGCTCAACCCTTGCGACAGTACACCTACCACCTTATTCTGGATATGCTCAAGTGCCATTACCTGCTGGGTTGCTGACCAAATGCTGGGAAAGCAGGATTGGGCAGGGGGTAGGCTTGTTTTTCGGCTGGCACAGACACGATGGGCCGAGTGGCCCCTTTCTGTGCCGTAAACCTCCGGGAATTCGGAAATAGTCAGCTCCCAGTAAACAGCATCAGCTGGGGAGAAGCTAAGTTCAGTCACTTCAAAGGCTAACGACAACAAGGTTCATGTGCTTTGTTCAGAGGTTCTCCCGATCTGGTCAGTGAAGTGGAGATGGCACAAGGCCACCCACAAAGGCCAAAACTTACCATGGAAACTTGATGGCCGTGTTTATTTTTATTTGTGCACAAGCAGCCACACGGACAACACAGCTACATATAAAAAGATTGTTCCTGTGCAGGGGGTGGCATGGACGAGATCACTGTATGAGACAGCATGGCAAACTAGAACACTGAAAGAAAGACATCATCATGCATACACTTCCACAAACGTCCTGTAATAGGGAGATTTGGATAAAAGAAAACATTTTCCCGTTGAAAGGCTTCAATAATTGAGGCCAACTACCCTTAGTTAATGCTTGCTTTCCACAAAAGAAAAACAGCAAGCTCTATTGTAAGTCAATTCCAGGAAAAGAGCATAGGGACAGCAGTAGTGTTAATTAGCCCCTTGAGCCTGTTCCACTGAGGGAAAGAATAGTCAAGCCACGGCATGTCCAGAAGCCTCTAGGAACTCTAACTGAAAGGCCCGTGGTTCAGGAACTGGCATCCAAAGACTAGCAATAAGAATGACTAATTCTGAAGCAAGGCTACATACTCCGAAAAGCAATCCAGCTGCTGCATGCTTACTGGGGGCTGAATATTTTACAATTATCGAGCGTTTAAGGCACAGAAAGAGGCCAGTTGTCCCGTCGTGTTTGTGCTGGCCGAAAAACGAGTCACCCAGCCGAATCCCAATTTCCCAGTATTTGGTCTGAAGCCCTTCAGGTTACAGCTTGAGGTGCGTATGCAGACACTTTTTCAATGAGTTGAGGGTTACGGTTTCCTGGTACCTCACACCTAGCCCTCATTTTTTCATGGACAGTTGTAGGAATTTCCTGGATCTCACACACATGCTGAAATTTGATTTTGTGGCAATCTTACCGACAAGCAGATTATGCCTTCATAAGGCAGCATGTTAGCATACTGGTTAGCACTGTGGCTTCACAGCGCCAGGTTCGATTCCCGGCTTGGGTCACTATCTGTGCGGAGTCTGCACGTTCTCCCCGTGCCTGCGTGGGTTTCCTCCGGGTGCTCCGGTTTCCTCCCACAGTCCAAACACATGCAGGTTAGGTGGATTGGACATGCTAAAATTGCCCTTAGTGTACAAAAAGGTTAGATGGGGTTATTGGGTGACGGAGATAGGGTGGAAGTGAGGGCTCAAAGTGGGTCGGTGCAGACTCGATGAGCTGAATGGCCTCTTTCTGCACTGTATCTATGTGTTTATCTAACTTCTCCACTATCAACCAAGCGTGGAAAAAACTTTTCCTGGCGGACACAGATGCCAGGGCTCCTCTGCAAACTCTACCTCTGATCCCGAAAGGCCGATTGCCACTCATCTATTAGAAAAGTAAGACCACACCAAAAATAAATTATCTGTAAAATGTTGGAGATGCACAGCAACAAATGAGAGCTAAATTCTGGGACACATCAGGTATGAAGAACCATTAATTTTCTCCATTAAAGGCTTTTTTTTTTACAGGAATTATTATTGAATGGTACCGCAAGAGGCATCCATTGGGCCCATTCCAGTTTAGCCCCATTCTCCTGCTCAGCCCCCACTTCCCTGCTCCTTCCCCATTGCCCTCAAGGCAAATACTTTTGAGTGTTTATCCAAATATATTTTGGAAGTAATTGAATTTGCTTTGAACACTTCCAGGCAGCACATTCCAAATCACAACTCACTGCAGCAAAACTCATCTTCCCCCTTTTTAACCCATTACCTTAAATCTGTGTCCTCTGCTTATCGTCCCCCCTGCCAGAGGGAACGTTTCTCCTTATTTCTCTAGAACCGCGAGGTTGGATTTCCAGGATTTCCCGAATTGTCGTGACTTTGCAGGTCGATCTGAGGAAACTCAAAGAGTTTGCACGGTTCCTCCAGGTTTCCCACAGATTCCCAAAGTTACAGTGGTTGATCAGAGGATCCTCCATAGCTCCTGGGAAACCCTAAGGAACATTTGTATGGGCGCATTTACATTGCAACCTCTTACAAGGTTAAATAAATTCCGTGAACAGGATTTTAGATTGGTAAGATGGAACACAGAGGGATCAGCCCTATTGTTCAAGTACTGGCTCTCACAAGAGTTACCAAATTGCTCCCTATGCTCTTCGTATCCATTTTCCGCCAAAAACCTTTGAGCTTGCATTTCTATACCTCAGGACATTCCAATTTCCATCCATTTAAGTCATTGTCGTAATGTAGGAAGCATACTTTATAAATAGTTCATATCTCTCAAACATGTACAATTATTCATCTCAAAGCAATTTTTGTAGCAGTACGTTTGGCACCTTTTTGCACAGAGTGGGACTATGCTAACAACAGCGAGATTAGTGACTAGCTGATGTGTTTCTGGGGTTATTTGCTGCAGGAGGAATATTGACCAAAATACCAGATGATCTGGCTTTCCTGCGAGCTCCATGTGGTCTCCCACTCAACTTCAGCGGGGACATCACTTCCAGGCAGCCAGCAGAGGCTTCCATTGAACATCCACCAGTGGGCAGTGGGAGACACTCTGGGAATATGTCCTTTGACTAGTCTCATGGGGGTCAGTTGCATATCCATCTCAACGGGCTGACTGTGCTCCAACTTAACTCAGCGGAAAGTCAGCCCCTCCGATAATGCAGCATTCACTCGGCACTGGAGAGTTGACCACGGCACAATGCTATGCTCTCAACCGAGTTGGAAGATCGTGGGTTTGAGCTCCAATTGAGTGGCTTGAACACATAATCGGAGCTGATACATTCAATGCCAAGGGAGAGCTGCTCTGTTGGTGGTGCTGCCTTCCAGATGAAATGTTAAGCTGTGGCCACGTCCTCCCTCTCTGCTGGATGTACAAGATCCCGTGACACCATTTCAAAGAGAAGGATAGATCTCCTGGGTGTCCCAGCCAATATGTATCCCTCAACCATCAGCACGGAAACAACTTAACTGCTCGTCACATTGCTGTCTGCACATTGTGGGAGTTTGCATTGTGCGACTGGTTAGCCACTGTGCCCACATCACAAGAATGACCACACGTCAAAAAGTATTTCATTGGCTGTTAAAAGCACATTAGTTGTGATTGTGACAGTTGTGAAATTATACCTTCACGAGGTTGTGAAAGGCTCTATATGAATGCAAGTCATTTTTTCTCAAATAATTAAACTCCTGGCATTGAGCTCAAATCCACAATCCACTGACCCAGAGGTAACAATGCTAGCAACTAAACCAAGCTGAACATTTACTAGTGCGATGCACTGGATTCATGACCTCAATAAGTCCCATTGCTACCACCACCACTGACAGACCTGTAACCAATTATATTTTATCCCATTGTTACTCCGCTCACATGTTCTTTGAACATGAGCCAAGTTTAAGCACACAGATTAAATGGTTGTGCTGCAGTGCTTTTCTACAGTTCAAGTGGATTAACTATGAAAGGTTGCAATGCTAAACCTTGCCCCAAATCCTTGTGGCTAAACTGGATAAGTCAAAAGAGAGGAACAAAAATACCTGGGCGGGAATCCCCGTCCCAGTTTTCCAGTGTGACACACCCCGCCGGCAGCGGGAATCCCCGTCCCGCCGTACCAGTTTTCCAGTGTGGCGCTCCCCACCGGCAGCGGGATTCTCCGTCCCGCCGTACCAGTTTTCCAGTGTGGCGCTCCCACCGGCAGCGGGATTCTCCGTCCCGCCGTACCAGTTTTCCAGTGTGGCGCTCCCACCGGCAGCGGGATTCTCCGTCCCGCCGTACCAGTTTTCCAGTGTGACACACCCCGCCGGCAGCGGGATTCTCCGTCCCGCCGTACCAGTTTTCCAGTGTGGCGCTCCCCTCCGGCAGCGGGATTCTCCGTCCCACCGTACCAGTTTTCCAGTGTGGCGCTCCCCGCCGGCAGCGGGATTCTCCGTCCTGCCGTACCAGTTTTCCAGTGTGGCACGCCCCTCCGGCAGTGGGATTCTCCGTCCCACCGTACCAGTTTTCCAGTGTGGCGCTCCCCTCCGGCAGCGTGATTCTCCGTCCCACCGTACCAGTTTTCCAGTGTGGCGCGCCCCTCCGGCAGTGGGATTCTCCATCCCGCCGTACCAGTTTTCCAGTGTGGCGCGCCCCTCCGGCAGTGGGATTCTCCGTCCCGCCGTACCAGTTTTCCAGTGTGGCGCGCCCCTCCGGCAGTGGGATTCTCCGTCTCGCCGTACCAGTTTTCCAGTGTGACACAGCCCGCCGGCAGCGGGATTCTCCGTCCCACCGTACCAGTTTTCCAGTGTGGCGCGCCCCTCCGGCAGCAGGATTCCCCGTCCCGCCGTACCAGTTTTCCAGTGTGGCGCTCCCCTCCGGCAGCGGGAATCCCCGTCCCGCCGTACCAGTTTTCCAGTGTGGCACGCCCCTCCGGCAGCAGGATTCCCCGTCCCGCCGTACCAGTTTTCCAGTGTGGCGCTCCCCGCCGGCAGTGGGATTCTCCATCCCACCGTACCAGTTTTCCAGTGTGGCGCGCCCCTCCGGCAGTGGGATTCTCTGTCCCGCCGTACCAGTTTTCCAGTGTGGCGCTCCCCGCCGGCAGCAGGATTCTCCGTCCCGCCGTACCAGTTTTCCAGTGTGGCGCGCCCCTCCGGCAGCAGGATTCTCCGTCCCACCGTACCAGTTTTCCAGTGTGGCGCTCCCCTCCGGCAGCGGGATTCTCCGTCCCACCGTACCAGTTTTCCAGTGTGGCGCTCCCCTCCGGCAGCGGGAATCCCCGTCCCGCCGTACCAGTTTTCCAGTGTGGCGTGCCCCTCCGGCAGCAGGATTCTCCGTCCCACCGTACCAGTTTTCCAGTGTGGCGCGCCCCGCCGGCAGCAGGATTCTCCGTCCCGCCGTACCAGTTTTCCAGTGTGGCGCTCCCCGCCGGCAGCGGGATTCTCCGTCCCACCGTACCAGTTTTCCAGTGTGGCGCGCCCCTCCGGCAGCGGGATTCTCCGTCCCGCCGTACCAGTTTTCCAGTGTGGCGCGCCCCTCCGGCAGTGGGATTCTCTGTCCCGCCGTACCAGTTTTCCAGTGTGGCGCTCCCCGCCGGCAGCGGGAATCCCCGTCCCGCCGTACCAGTTTTCCAGTGTGGTGCGCCCCTCCGGCAGCAGGATTCTCCGTCCCGCCGTACCAGTTTTCCAGTGTGGCGCTCCCCGCCGGCAGCGGGATTCTCCGTCCCACCGTACCAGTTTTCCAGTGTGGCGCTTCCCGCCGGCAGCGGGATTCTCCGTCCCACCGTACCAGTTTTCCAGTGTGGCGCGCCCCTCCGGCAGTGGGATTCTCCGTCCCACTGTACCAGTTTTCCAGTGTGGCGCTCCCCGCCGGCAGCCGGATTCTCCGTCCCGCCGTACCAGTTTTCCAGTGTGGCGCGCCCCTCCGGCAGCGGGATTCTCCGTCCCGCCATACCAGTTTTCCAGTGTGGCGCTCCCCGCCGGCAGCGAGATTCTCCGTCCCGCCGTACCAGTTTTCCAGTGTGGCGCGCCCCTCCGGCAGCGGGATTCTCCGTCCCGCCATACCAGTTTTCCAGTGTGGCGCGCCCCTCCGGCAGCGGGATTCTCCGTCCCAGCAGCCGGCCAATGGGTTTCCCATTGTGGGCATCCCCACTTCGTCGGGAAATCCGTGGGAGTGAGGACGCTGCCGGCGAAGGAGAGGATCCCACCGACGGAGAATCCAGCCCCCTAGGTTTATCTGTACAAGCAGCATGGTGGGGAGGGGAGGGAGCCGACAGTCACTTTCCTCACGCGTTAGCAATGGACTAACTGCCTTCAAATCTCTGCTATTCTAGAATGTGCAGGATGGATCACAAAATGCAGCATTTGGTTAAGTGCACATATTTGATAGGGTTACGGCCTCATGCACAGGGTAAGCAGCTCATCTGACATTTGATGGGGAACAGAACCATCCAGCACAGGGGGCTGCATAGCTTGTCGTGCCTGAGATTTGAAACAAGCAATCCGATTTATGCCAGGACTATTTTAATGACGCAGCTTTTTCAAGTATGTGTATTGTCAAATGGTACGGGTTTTAAAAGTTATTTAATTTCAGTTTTGCCAACTGAACAGTAATTCTTCAGAAAAAACTCACCGCATCAATTTACTGCATGCAAAATAATACAATAGCTCGGTCTTTCTCATTGTTTGGCTGCGTGTACTAACCAGGAAGGCTCAGACATACATAAACACGTCTACTCACTTGTACCAAACAAATAATAGGCAATGGGATATCGCACGCTGCCAAACATAATGGGAGGATTAGCTGCTCTTTAAACCCTTGACAACTAGTCATAGAACAGGAGGCTGGAAATTACTGGTCATGCGGATATTTAAGGCAAGTGCACTAACCTCAGAGAAAGTGTAAACTGATATAAAGGAGAATTCTGTGCATTTGTCACGTGCAGAACGGCTCTGCACAGGACACAGTCAGCTCAAAGTGAAACATGGGGAATTGGAGGCAATCCTGTGCAACGGACTGTCCAGGGGCTCATTATGTCAAGGCACCCAGGACAAAACCAGCAGGAGTGAAATATCAGATCTGACAGAAAGCAGAGAATTGGAATAGGAGCCTACTGGGATATGGGGGGAGGGATGGGGGGGCACGTGGAGGGTGGCATTTGGCAGAAAATGAAGGACTGGGAAGAATATGGTGAGGTGGTGGCTAGGTAGGGTTAATCCAATAAAGGAATGAGGGAGAGAAAGAAAAGACCAATGTGGAGTA
The DNA here is from genome assembly GCF_047496885.1 of Scyliorhinus torazame. NCBI lineage: Eukaryota > Metazoa > Chordata > Chondrichthyes > Carcharhiniformes > Scyliorhinidae > Scyliorhinus > Scyliorhinus torazame. The sequence continues at coordinate 30,255,056 of NC_092712.1, read as the reverse complement.
AGGCAGCTCCTTCCATAGCCACAGGACATCCCAAAGACTAGCTATAAAATCAAAATGACCGTGGTTGTTCCAGTTGCTTCAATAATGAACGTCAGCCAAGAGATACATTAAAAAAGGTGATGTACAAAAAAAGGTGTCAGGGCATCTTTCGCATCTACTTGCACATTGTGTAGAAGGCAAGTCTTTAAAGATTAATCTGTGATTAACAGCCAAACAAATCCAAACCAGAATGTGCAATGCAGGAGAGCATAGGTACAGAATCCACAAAGCTGTCAAATAGAGGGACTTATTGAAGGAAATTTCATTAAGACATATGGAGGAAAAGAAAATCCACAGTAAACTTTGTATTATCCTGCATTCTCCAGCCAAAATTCCCTAGTAATCAGAATTTCTGACAGCTCCATTTATTTCCAAAGTTGGCCGCTTTGTGTTCAGGTAATGCATTCTTTAAAAAAAAGTCATTTATAAATCTGCAGCGGTTGCCCTTATGCGATACATGGGAGTTAAATTATTGGATCAGTATTGGTTATTATGCCTGAACAAAGATTTACCGCTCGGAGCAACCGTCAGTGAAGGTGACGGCGCGATTCTTTTTGTAAAAAGCTGCTCCGAAGGTTGCGGTGTCAGCTCAGTTGCGGCGTTTTTACAGTGATGCTGTACTGTGTTGGGGCCCTCGATTGCCCAGCTGTTTCCCCTCTCCCCGAAAGACAGAGCAGCAGCACCTTGTCTCCGTGTCTGGAGTAACATAACTCCGTTAGCCAGACTTTTTGATTAACCAGCACCACCTACTCCCCAAACATGCTGGTTAACGAAGATTTCACTGTAACATCGGATAGTGGGGGACAGGCCCCGAGGTCTGATGGGATTTTCTTCTTCCTAAAAATTGTTAACTTTTTTTTTCCCCCCAAAGATCCCAAGTTATGCTGTCGATTTTTTCTGACAGTGCATGGAGACAAGATGATTTGTTTGACAAGTGTTCCCCAACTGCCTGTAAAATCGAGGTGGGAGAAACTGGGTAAAAGGGACCATTATTGCAGCACAGGTTCCAATCCCCGAACTGTGCCAGTGCTACAGTCGCCACCACATTGGTGGAAGTGGCTTTCCAGGTGCTACTGTTGGACGCTTAAGCCTAACACTCAAAATCTGGGCAAGGCTGCTGGGCCTGTTCGGCTCGGGGTAATTCGGCGAACACGTGGCCTAATCAACAGGTTCCGAAAGGGATTTCTGGAGGCTGCCACCAGAACATTCTCATTTTTATTTTTGAGTTAACGCTCGGAGTACCTCATGGTATTACAGCAATCCCACTGCTGATCTCCCACGAATGTACCCTCTGTGTTTTTTTTTTTTAATTGTCGTGCTTGGTCAATTATGGAACGCCGAGTTGCTTGTGCGGCCTAGAGGATACATTGTTCACCAATCCAGAACCACATCTCCCGTTCTCCTCCTCCTCCTCCCTACCCAGCTCCTTCCACGATGGGCCACTGCCAGCAGGCTGGCCAGCCCGTATCAGAGTGAAGTGTCATGCCAGCTGCTTCTGGAGGCACAGCCAAGTTACCTCAGTTACTGAAACGAGGCCTGAGGCACAGATTTGGAGAAGCCTCAAATGCCTGGCTCCTGAATCATGCTGACCATTTTTCTTCAAGGTGTATAGCACAACCTTTGACTTCCGCTATCCGAGTGGAAATCATAAGTTGTAGCACCTGATCTAAACAATTAATTGAATGAGCTAGTTAAAAGCCACTTTTTTCCCCCCACATTAAGCGTTACTGTATTTAGCAATGACAGGATGGTATGGTTGCTGAACAGTTAAAGGGTTTGTGATTATATTATAGTCACTATTAAGCGTTTGTGGGTTTACTACAGTCTCCCATCGAACCAGAGTCTTTTAGCATCCTGCTCAAACAAGAACAATAGGTTTCGATTCAAATTCCTACCTCAGTAGTTTTGAAAATAGCTTAAAGCCAAAATTTAAATTGAGCAGAACCCCCTAAAGGTTGCTTTTGTTGAATCCAAGCCAACATTAAAGAGAAGCTCAGATAGAAGATCAGCATCTCTCAGTCCCTGGAGCCTCTACCAGAGGGAATTAACTTCCCGCACAGCGACTCCACCCAACAAACCAGATCACTCCAAAAGTATCCGAATTTCACTGGTGGGTTTCAAGTTATTGGTAATAGGACCAGTAGTGCCAGGGTATCATTTAAAATGGCCCGAATTGCGTAACCATGGTAGCATACCAAATAACAAGTTCTGACAGCTCGCCTGGGAGGCGTGCAGGTAAGCCGGCTCACGTCCTCCCTCGCTTTACGGCCTTCGAGGTCACAATCTCCACTTCTCCCCCCCCACCGCTACGCATTCAGAAGAAATGAGGTAAATTAACTGATGGAGGTGGTGTTGGGTGCCATCCGATGACAGACACATTTTAAGGCCTATCCTGCTATCAAACCGCAGCACTTCACAAGCAAAGGTGTTGTTGGTGTTTGATTCCTGCACCTCTCAGTCCCCCCCCTGGGCACACGTTCCAGGTTTGACGTCAAGAGACCACGGTCCAGCTCCTCACAGGATTGGACCAGCAACCGTCAGTGAAGGTGACGGCGCGATTCTTTTTGTAAAAAGCTGCTCCGAAGGTTGCGGTGTCAGCTCAGTTGCGGCGTTTTTACAGTGATGCTGTACTGTGTTGGGGCCCTCGACTGCCCAGCTGTTTCCCCTCTCCCCGAAAGACTGAGCAGCAGCACCTTGTCTCCGTGTCTGGAGTAACAGAACTCCCTGTTAGCCAGCCTTTTTGATTAACCAGCGCCACCTACTCCCCAAACATGCTGGTTAACGAAGATTTCACTGTAACATCGGATAGTGGGGGACAGGCCCCGAGGTCTGATGGGATTTTCTTCTTCCTAAAAATTGTTAACTTTTTTTTTCCCCCCAAAGATCCCAAGTTATGCTGTCGATTTTTTCTGACAGTGCATGGAGACAAGATGATTTGTTTGACAAGTGTTCCCCAACTGCCTGTAAAATCGAGGTGGGAGAAACTGGGTAAAAGGGACCATTATTGCAGCACAGGTTCCAATCCCCGAACTGTGCCAGTGCTACAGTCGCCACCACATTGGTGGAAGTGGCTTTCCAGGTGCTACTGTTGGACGCTTAAGCCTAACACTCAAAATCTGGGCAAGGCTGCTGGGCCTGTTCGGCTCGGGGTAATTCGGCGAACACGTGGCCTAATCAACAGGTTCCGAAAGGGATTTCTGGAGGCTGCCACCAGAACATTCTCATTTTTATTTTTGAGTTAACGCTCGGAGTACCTCATGGTATTACAGCAATCCCACTGCTGATCTCCCACGAATGTACCCTGTGTTTTTTTTTTAAATTGTCGTGCTTGGTCAATTATGGAACGTCGAGTTGCTTGTGCGGCCTAGAGGATACATTGTTCACCAATCCAGAACCACATCTCCCGTTCTCCTCCTCCTCCTCCCTACCCAGCTCCTTCCACGATGGGCCACTGCCAGCAGGCTGGCCAGCCCGTATCAGAGTGAAGTGTCATGCCAGCTGCTTCTGGAGGCACAGCCAAGTTACCTCAGTTACTGAAACGAGGCCTGAGGCACAGATTTGGAGAAGCCTCAAATGCCTGGCTCCTGAATCATGCTGACCATTTTTCTTCAAGGTGTATAGCACAACCTTTGACTTCCGCTATCCGAGTGGAAATCATAAGTTGTAGCACCTGATCTAAACAATTAATTGAATGAGCTAGTTAAAAGCCACTTTTTTCCCCCCACATTAAGCGTTACTGTATTTAGCAATGACAGGATGGTATGGTTGCTGAACAGTTAAAGGGTTTGTGATTATATTATAGTCACTATTAAGCGTTTGTGGGTTTACTACAGTCTCCCATCGAACCAGAGTCTTTTAGCATCCTGCTCAAACAAGAACAATAGGTTTCGATTCAAATTCCTACCTCAGTAGTTTTGAAAATAGCTTAAAGCCAAAATTTAAATTGAGCAGAACCCCCTAAAGGTTGCTTTTGTTGATTCCAAGCCAACATTAAAGAGAAGCTCAGATAGAAGATCAGCATCTCTCAGTCCCTGGAGCCTCTACCAGAGGGAATTAACTTCCCGCACAGCGACTCCACCCAACAAACCAGATCACTCCAAAAGTATCCGAATTTCACTGGTGGGTTTCAAGTTATTGGTAATAGGACCAGTAGTGCCAGGGTATCATTTAAAATGGCCCGAATTGCGTAACCATGGTAGCATACCAAATAACAAGTTCTGACAGCTCGCCTGGGAGGCGTGCAGGTAAGCCGGCTCACGTCCTCCCTCGCTTTACGGCCTTCGAGGTCACAATCTCCACTTCTCCCCCCCACCGCTACGCATTCAGAAGAAATGAGGTAAATTAACTGATGGAGGTGGTGTTGGGTGCCATCCGATGACAGACACATTTTAAGGCCTATCCTGCTATCAAACCGCAGCACTTCACAAGCAAAGGTGTTGTTGGTGTTTGATTCCTGCACCTCTCAGTCCCCCCCTGGGCACACGTTCCAGGTTTGACGTCAAGAGACCACGGTCCAGCTCCTCACAGGATTGGGTCAGTTCCATTCCAGTCCACAAATGCTCCTTTCCATCTGAATTAACATAGAGAATGTCTTTATGAGTTACTACATTCAAAGGAAGTCCACCCCCCTCCATTTAGATGAATATAACTTTTGCCTTTAACTTTGGGGCCCCCACTCCATGTTAGCCTGCTCTCTTTGGACATGGTGGCAGTGGTCTACTTGCAGGTCTCTGCTAATCTTTAAGTGATCCCCAGAATATGTATGTAGAATGGGGGCTGGTTTAGCTCAGTGGGCTAGACAGCTGGTTTGTGATGCAGAACAAGGCCAGCAGCGCGGGTTCAATTCCCGTCGCAGCTGAGAATTCGGAATTCTCCCTCCGTGTACCCTTCTGCACTGTAAATTCTATGATAATCTATGATGCCCTAACAGGCGCCGGAATATGGCGACTAGGGGCTTTTCACAGTAACTTCATTGCGGCGTTAATGGAAGCCTACTTGTGACACTAATAAAGATTATTATTAGGCAGGCAGCCTCGGGCAGCTCGATCTCAAATATGCTTCCCTTGCATTTCGCAACATATTCATGAAATGCGCCCATCTGGATAGTGGTTCATCAGACATCAAACCACCTGACTGACTGGCTGATCTTAAACCACAGCAACAACCTGCATTTATATCAGCACCTTTAATGGAAAATGTGTCCACTTGTGCTTCACAAAGGTGCACAAATAAAAAAATAATAAACCCGCAGCAAAAGAAAAATGAGAAAGAGGAACAGGTCCTTCAGCCCCTTGAACCTGCTCCACTTGCCCAACAAAGAATAATTGACCCCAATCTTGATCATTCCAATTGGCCACAGCATCCTCGGCTATGGAGATCCCCACTATACTTTGTAAGGAAAAAGAGCTTCCTCCTGTCACTCCTGACGGACCAGCTCTAATTCTATCATGGTTCTCCCTTGCACCGCACTCCCCCCAGGAACTGAAGGTGATGGTTTCAGTCTTTCCAATATTGTTTTGCTCCAGTATGTCGACACTCGAGCAAGACTACATGTCGGAGCAGCGTTCAGGTGGTGCAGTGCCCAAGAGATCTGTTGGATAGATAGACCTGGGTGTTACTGACATACATGTGGAAGATGCATATGTCTGTGAGCGATGCCACAAGTGGAGCCAAGCCGACACAGATGAATGGGGTTGGAGACAATAATAGACAATTGGGGGACTCCAGGGATAACAGTTCAGGGCAGGCAAATAAATCATTGCAGAGGGACAGTGGCGTAGCGGTATTGTCAGTGGATTAATAATCCAGAGACCCAGGGTAATGCTCTGGGGACCTGGGTTCGAATCCCACCATGGCAGATGGTGAAATATGATTTCAATAAGTGAGTAAATAATGATGACTGTGAAACCATTGTTGTAAAAAACCCATCTGGTTCACGAAAGTCCTTTAGGGAAGGAAATATCCTAACCTGGCCTACATGTGACATCCAGATCCACAACAACGCGGTTGACTCTTCAAAAAAACGAAAATGCCCCGAGGCCCACCTCCCGTGAACGGATAATAATAAAAAAGCCAGGCAACAGAAGATATTAGAGGATAATAATGCAATCAGCCATGTCAAAAGCTGCAGAGAGGGCAAGAGGGGAGAGTGCACCATGTTTACACTCAAAAGTGTTGTTATTTTAAGGCAGCTTCAGGGTTGCGGCTGAAGCGACTCTGATTGGAGTGATTATTCTCAGGAAAATCCCGTGGCAAATGAATTCAAAGTCAAATTTCGCTGCTGCTGGTCAATGGTGTTTTCCATCTCTTTCAGCAAACCCCTCGGGTATAACAGGGTTGGGTCTTTGCAAGTACGGTCATCATTAAATTTCAATAAATTGGAATTTCAGAGATTTAGACGTGGAAACCTACTATCTCCCCCCCCCCCAAAAACAACAGCTTTGAAGCCTGGAAGGTTGCAGGCCTCATTGAGGTGGTGATTAATAAAGCACATGGATAACTTGGTTTTGAGAATGGAGACATTAGTTAGGTTTCAGCTGGATAATTGTGTGCGGTTTGTCAAGGCTTTGGAAAGAGCAGAAAGGGGATTCACCAGGATAATACCAGGGACAAGGGACTTCGGTTAAGGGGAGAGACTGGGGAAGCTGGTATTGTTTGCCTTAGGGCTGAAAAGTTAAACGGAGATTTAATAAAGCTATTGAAAATTACGAGGAAATTTCATAGTGAGTAGGGAGGCACAGTTTCCTCTGGCAAGTAACCAAAGGTCATTGATTTAAAATAATTGGCAAAAAAAAATCCAAGGGAGTTTAAGACGAAATTTCTTGGAAGACCTGGCACACACTGGCAGAAAGGATGGCGCAATCATATTCAACAGGATTGCTCGTGTGCATAAGAGGAATACATTGCAGGGTTATGGGGAAATATCTGTAATCCTGGGCGTCATTCTCCGCCGGCGGGAGTCTCCGTTCTGCCGGCGCTCGGGGGTTTCCCGACGGCGTGGGGGTGCCCCACAATGGGAAACCCCATTGACCGGCCGATGTTACGGAGACTCCCGCCGGCCGGTCGGCGCAGAAATGTGGCGGGGCGGGTAGGAGAATTTTGCCCCATAAGTCTAATGGTGACTATGAAACTTGTCATTAAAAGCTATCTGGTTCACTAATCTGCACACAGTATTCTGGGCTTTATCAAGAGCAAGGAGCACATACTGAACTTGTACAAGACACAAGTTAGATCTCAGCTGGAATATTGTGCAAAAGTAAAAACACTATAGGAAGAATGAGAACCCATTGGAGAGAGTACAGAAGTGGTTCACAAGAATGGTTCCAGGGATGAGAAACTTCAGTTATGAGGATCGACTGGAGAGGTTGGGACTGTTCCCCTTGGAGAGCAGAAGACAAAGGAGATTTGACCACGACGTTCAAAATCATGAAGGGGCTTGACAGAGCAGATAGGGGGAAACTGTTCCTACTCATAAAAGGACCAAGAATGAAAGGGCATGGATTTGAAGTGGTTCACAAAGGAAGCAAATATGGTGCGAGAAAAAGCTTTTTCACACAGTGAATGGTTGGGGTCTGGAATGCACAGCCTGGAAGTGTGGTGGAGGCAGGTTCAATCGAGGAGTTCAGGAGGGCATTAGATTATTTGAATAGAAACAATGTGCAAGGGTTGCGGGGAAAAGGCAAGGAAATGGGCACTGTCATGATGCTCGTTTGGAGAGCTGGTGCCGACACGATGGGCCGAATGGCCTCCTTCTGCAGATAACAACTCTGTGATTTTGTGAAGGCCTGAACTTATGGCCGAACCTTCACTGCCCTTTAGCTGAGCGATTTGCTGGGCTATTTCAGGGGAGTGTTCATGGTCAACCATGTTGTTGTGGGTCTAGAATCGCGAGTTGACCAGGCCAGGTTAGGATGGCAGATTGCGTTCCCTTATGGACAACAGTGAACCAGGTGTTTTTTTTTTAAAACAACACTCGACGATAGTTTCACAGCCACCATTACTGAGACTAGCTTTCAATTCCAGGACTTATTAATTGAATTTAAATTCAATGTTTTAAAATTTCAAGCCTGTCCTCAGAGCATTATCCTCGGCTGCTGGGTTACAGGGCCAGTGACATTATCATGACTAAATGCACACAATTTCATCCAATCTTTGCACTCAATTTATTATTATAATCTGTTTTAAGCCTATCTTCCCGAAAGCACTGTTTAAACAGCAACTTAATTTGGACTTAGGTGAGCCACATAGTACGGATGATCAAAAGTTTGGACAGAGATATGTTAAAGGAGTGAGGGGTTTACTGAGACACCCCGAGCAGATAGATGAAAATGCAGTGCGATTAAAATCAGGGATATGCAAGAAGCCGGAATTGAAGGAGCCCAATGATCTCGCTTGGAAGGTTGTAGGGCTGGAGGTCCTTACAAAGACAGAGAGTAGCAGGCCACCTCTTTACTATCTAAAAATCTATCGATCTCAGTCTTGAATATTCTCAATGATGGAGACTACCAACGATTTACCACCCTCTCAATGAAGAAATTCCTCTTCCTCCCAGTCCTAAATGCATTGCCTCTTATTCTGTCCCCTGATTCTAAATGCCCCAGGCAAGGGAAAACATCCTTCCACTATTTAGGGCAGGGTGGGTATAGAGGGCTATGGGCCAAATGCAGGCAAGTGGGACTAGCTTAGTGATAGAAACTGGGTGGCATGAACAAGCTGGGCCAAAGGGCCTGTTTCCATGCTGTAAACATCCATGACTCTATCTACCCTGTCAAGCCCTGCAAGGATTTGGTACACACCAATGAGGTCACCTCTCATTCCTCTGAACTCTAGAGAATACAGGCCCAATCTCCTCAATCTCTCTTCGTAGGACAATGCCATCAACCCCAGGAATCAGCATCCAGATGAGAAATATGGCCAAGGATAGATAGACCCTTGCAGGACTCCAGTGGTAATGGTGCAGGGCTTGAGAGAAGACACTGCAGGTGATTCTCTGGCTATGACCGTATAGAAAAATGGCGCCGGAGCGAGGCGACTCTGCGAGCTCTCACAAACAGATCTTTTTACTTAACTTATACTCGTTCCCTATTATGTATTTTATTTTATTCCCTTTTCTTCTCATGTACTTAATGATCTGTTGAGCTGCTCGCAGAAAAATACTTTTCACTGTACCTCGGTACACGTGACAATAAACAAATCCAATCCAATCCAATCCCATCCAGCTGGAGGAGGGTGGAGTGGTCAATCATGTCAAAGGTGGCTCAAGGAGGAGATGAAATAGTTTACATTTGTTACAGTCAGATATGTAAGTTGTGACTTTAAGAGCCATCTCGGTACTATGGGAGGGCAGAAATCTGATTGGAAGGATTCAAGTATGATGTTCTAGGAAAGGCAGGCTTTGGGAGGTGGCAGCATGTTCAAGGATTGCGCAGGATGATCCTCGAGTAGTCAGTAGATTTGGCAAAGAGAGTGTTTGTATGAATGAGAGTTTTTTGTTTTACATACCAGCACATTACATGCTAATATTGCAGCGCAGAGCGAGTCCAAAGGACAAATACATGAATAATGACCTCTTGCCAATATAATCAGAAGGCTACCACTGTCTGGAACTGCACCACACCACAAGCCAATGTCTTAAGTAAAGGCATTAAAGGATATGGAGCAACGCTAGGTCGACAGAGTTGAGACACGATCAGACGTGATCTAATTGAGCAATGGAACAGACCGAGGGGCTGAATGGCTTCCTCCCACTCGATGTTTCTTCAACAGAAGCAGGCAGAGAGGAAGGGAAAAGAACAACTTTATTTCTCATTCATTCTTGAGATGTGAGCATCACTGGAAAGGATCTTGAGAGGACGGACATTTATCGCTGATGCCTGGTTGCTTTTGACAAGGTGGTGGTGAGCCTTCCTTGTGAACCTCTGCCAAAGGATCTACTCCCAAAGTGCTGTTCCAGTCAGGAATTCCAGGATTATAGCCCAGCGACAATGAAGGAACAATGCAAATTACACAACTACAATGTAAAGCAGTTTTATGGTGTGGTGCAGTTCCAGACAGTGGTAGCCTTCTGGTTATACTGGCAAGAGGTCATTATTCATGTATTTGCCCTTTGGACTCGCTCTGCTCTGCAATATTAGCATGTAATACAAATTACACAACTACAATGTAAAGCAGTTTTATGTTGGCCAGTAGTTTCTGCTCAGCTGTTGATAGGACTTCAGTGTTGCAGACATCCCACTTACACATGAAAACCTGTATATAAATCATTTAACTCACTTCGTCCGGATGCAAAGTTCAAGTGGAGGAATCAAATCATCGTCTCCTTCCACTGAGCAGCCCTCTGACGCATCTGAAAGACAAACGTAATGTGGATTGAGGATCAGGGGAGGCATTTTCAGCCCAAGACAAGGTTACTAACTCTGTGTTTAAAATAAAAACACACACGGCTCTGCGGAATATCAGAGCAGGCCGACAAGAAACTGGGAGAGAAAAGGTTAACATTTTGGGCAGGGCTCTTCCAGCAGAGCTTTGGGGAATTTCTGCATTTACTGCTGACAGTTCAAATACTGCAATTTTATATAAAACTCACTAAAGGCAGCAAATGAGCGATAACAGATCACTTGCCCAAATGCTGATGAGAAGTTATACTTGATCAAGTTAACCTTTCTCCTCATTTTTGAGATTGCCGATGTGATTTTTTTCTTTAAATCTGCAAGGTTTGCAGTGCAGATAGTTTAATTTTGAATTATTCTCCCTTCATGAGGGGCTTTCTTTCACTTTCCGAGAGCTGATCATCGGCAAGAAAATCTTTGGTGACCTGTCTGAGTCGCACGAACTGTTCCAACATAATCAGGTGAGAAATCGGAATCAGGAAACAAGCTTGCGGTAGAAATCCGCCTTTATGTGAATTCACATCATGTTCCTGTAAACGCAGGACAGCCTCCCGAGAACAGGCCTAATTTCTTCCAGCGACTCGAGCCATTATTGTTTCTGGGAGCAGCTGCTGGCAGCAAACATCAAAGCGAGCTGATAATTAGATGGTGACCTTGGTCATAACTAATCTTCGGCACAGGCTTTCACATCGAGACCCACAAGTCTGACTGATCCTGAAAAAACAACTTGTGTGTTTATAGATATGTACATATAGCACCCGTAACATACCAAAACATTCACAGGAGCATTATCGAACCGGACACAGAACCACGTTAAGGAGGTTATTAGGGACGATAACGCAAAGGCTTCTTCTAAAAGATGGGTTTTAAGTTGCATCTTAGAGCAGGAGAGAGAGGTCGAGAGCTGAAGGACCGGATGCCAGAATGAGCAGGAGGCCAAAGTGGAGGACCGCAGATACCTCGGAGGGTTGGAGAGCTGGGGAAGATTACAGAAATGTGGGGCTAAGGGGGCAAGGTGTGATCAAGACTGATCCTAAATCTATAGATTTAGGAAGAGAATGTTGATGTGAAGGGGGTTCACCAGGAGTCCTATGTTGCCTCCCTCTTGGGGGCCATTCTTTCTTCGATTAGGTTTATATTCCGATGCTCTTTTTGAGCTCCCTTCTGCCGTTGCTTTCTTCCTGCCCAGGACACCTCTCAGAATGTGGCGTTGCCGGCACTTGTGAACGTCACAAACCTCTTCTTTTTAAACAGACCCTCCTCGTTCAGGGAGGGAAATTTAAGTACCGCGAAGAGATGTTACATTTGCCAAACGAATCATTGAACATTCAAAAAAACAGCCTGCAAGTGGATCACACGATTTGGCAAATATCTTCTTCCACAGGTTGCTTACGCTGGGAGCTTTCCAGGTCTGGTCCCTTTCCACTTTTCACATTTTTATTGATGGCCATTAGCTCGCAGCTGGAACCTTACAAGCTGCTTCATGTGACTTGAGGATAAATGGTCCTGGATCTGTCTTAAAAGATCTGATGGGCTTAGACAATAATTGATTCGGTCAAATCCGTTTTTATGACCTTTACAAAATGCAATTTCCCTGAGCTGGTAAACATGCCTCCATTAACACGGGTACAGTTGCTTACCCATTTATTTTTTAACCTCCTGCGTTCTGACAGTAATGACAGGAAGGTGCACAGAGAAAATGAAGGTTACGTCCTGAGGTTTGCTCCATTGCAACTCCTGGATTTGCAACAATCGTCTGCCTTATTGGCTCTGAACTCCGGCAATTTAGCCCATAATTCTTCGTCCTCTTTTAATTTAGAATCATAGAATTTACAGTGCAGGAGGCCATTCGGCCCATCGAACCTGCACCGACCCTTGGGAAAGAGCACCCTACCTAAGCCCACACTTCCACCTATCCCTGTAACCCAGTAACCCCACCTAAACTTTTGGACACTAAAGGGCAATTCAGCATGGCCAACCCACCTAACCTGCATACCTTTAGACTGTGGGAGGAAACCGGAGCATCCGGAGGAAACCCACGCAGACACGGGGAGAAAATGCAAACTCTACAGTCACCCGAGGCCAAGATTGAATCCGGGACCCTGGAGCTGTGAGGCAGCAGTGCTAAGCACTGTGCTACCCTTAGTGGGCCAGGGTGTGTTTTTTTTTAGTAATCATAAGAAATCAGAACATTTGATCACATTCTGAAGAATTTAACAGATAGAAAAGGACATTCAGCCCAACTGATCAATATCAGTGTCTGTGCTCCACACGTGCCTTCTCCAACTCGACTTCATCTTAGCCAACCACTAAATCCTGCTACTCCATCCTCTCTCGTGCATTTATCTAGCTTCTGTAGCTGTATCCCTGTTATTCGGCCCTATTGTTCCATGTGCTCTGTACATGAATGGCGGCATGTATGCCAGCGAGTTCTGGGCAGTGGCATGAAGTATGTTTCGGTCCATGGGAGGAGGGTCACTAGCCTCCAGGAGGCTAGTGACGTGTTGAACTAGTGACCCCCTCCCTCTGTGAAGCTTTCACATTGACTGCAAATCTTTCTGCAAGACCGCTGGTTGGGGGATGATAAGGCGCCAATTTAATGTTCCGAATGCCTTCCCATTGCATGTAGTCCGTGAATTCCTGCACAAGGAACCGAGGATCATTGCTGCTAACCATCTGTTCAGGATTCCGAACCTCGCGAGCATCTCATCTAGTTTCTCGATGATGCGGGTCAGCTGGAGTGGACTTCATTACTGCCACCTCCGGCCACTTGGAATGGGCACAACCACCACCTGACCCTCAAGGGCGTCCGGCAAAATCAATGTGGACATGTTGCCACGGTCTCTTGGGCCATTCCCAGAGGTGACGGCGACAATGGCGGTATATTCCTGATTTTTGGGCCAAAACTGGCTTTTTTCTCAATCTGAGCATCCAAACTCGGCCACCAAAAATAGCGCCTGGCACGTTCCGTCATCCTCTCCACTCCTGGATGGCACTGGTGCAGTTACTCCAGCACCTTGGACCTTAATATAAAAGCAAATTACTGCGGACACTAGAATCTGAAAGGGAAACAGAAAATACTGGACAACTGCATCTGTGGAGGGGGACGGGAGCGAACATCGAGTCTGGGTGACTTTTCGTCAAAGCTTTGTCACAGACTTTCTTCCTCGGGCTTAACTGATTTTTCTTTGTCAGAGATTTTTCTGGGCTGCTCGGTTTCCTCCAGCAGGCCCTGGTAATGTGACCTCCTCGTTGACAGCTCTTGCCCTGGGCCTCCCTGTACCAGTCTTTTGCTGTGTCCCCAGATCTGCCACACCTGTGGCACTCCCGCCGCTGTGCGGGTTTCTGTTGTGTGGCAGCCATTTTATGTACTTGGGTGTTGGCCCCAAGTTATACAGCTGCTAATTCCATCGACACAGCAATGCCCAATGCGGTATTAAAATTTACATTTCTCTCAGTCAGTAGCCTACGTTGAATGGCCTCATTTTGTAGACCGCATACAAACCTGTCTCTTAAGGCGTCATCTAAAACATTTCCAAACTCGCAGTGTTCTGCGAAGCGCTGAAGGGTCGCAATGAATTGAGCCACAGATTCCCTTCCAGTTGGTTTCTCTTGTGGAATCTGAATCTCTCTGCCATCAGTTTGGGGGCATAATGGTCCTCCAAAATACCAACTAATTCCTGGTACGTTTTGTCTCCAGGTTTGTCTGGCAAATTTAAGGATTTACTGCCTATAGTGCAGAGGAACACGGGTATTATCATTCATCTGCAATTTTATTTTCCGTAATATAGTAGCCTAATGAAAACCAGCCCAGCTCAGTTGTGACACTTCAATTGACCCCAGTTTCAGGGGTTTATTCAGAGAGTTCCAGATTTCTACTTCCTTTTTGGTGATTATCATAGATTATCATAGAATTTACAGTGCAGAAGGAGGCCATTTGGCCCATCGAGTCTGCACCGGCTCTTGGAAAGAGCACCCTACCCAAGGTCCACACCTCCACCCTATCCCCGTAACCCAGTAACCCCACCCAACACTAAGGGCAATTTTGGACACTAAGGGCAATTTATCATGGCCAATCCACCTAACCTGCACATCTTTGGACTGTGGGAGGAAACCGGAGCACCCGGAGGAAACCCACGCACACACGGGGAGGATGTGCAGACTCCGCACAGACAGTGACCCAAGCCAGAATCGAACCTGGGACCCTGGAGCTGTGAAGCATTTGTGCTATCCACAATGCTACCGTGCTGCCCACTAAGTGGTCTAAGAGGAAGTGGTCTGACAGTGACCCTTGAACCATCGAGCTTTGATGTTAAGCTTCTGCCTCCTTGTGCTGAACTTCATTACCAGAGGAAATAGCTTTGCTCCATCGACCCCACCAACTCCTTCAATCATCATAAACACTTCAACGAGATCGCCCCTTCTTCTGCACTCAGGAATACTAACCTGTGCAACTGGTCCTCAAAATTTAACTCTTTTAGCGCTGGCACCATTCTGGCGAACCTGCACCCTCTCTTAGGCAAATGTATCCGAAGGACCAGAACATGGCACAATGCTCCAGATGGAGCCTGACCCAATTAGCTCTTCAATAACAGGAATACTTCAAAATTGGAATTTTGTGGATTACTGACCTACTGTGAGTCGAATTTCATCCTGTTGATTGGCCAGACCATCATAGTAATAGAGGTCAAATCTCCTCTCAAATTTCCAGTCACTCATCAACTCCTTCTTCAGGCCGAATAAAACACTGAAGTGGCTCTCACTGCACACCACCCAGATTGGAAACTTTGGCGTTTTCAGGAAGGATCCCACCTGGAAAGGGGAAAGATCTAGATTTTCAGATGTAAATGTAATTATGTTAAGAATAGTTAAATGCTCTGGCCAATATTTATCCTCTCTGCTAACCAATCTTCTATCCACGTTAATAATAATAATCTTAATTAGTGTCACAAGTAGGCTTACATTGACACTGCAATGAAGTTACTGTGAAAAGCCCCTACTCGCCACATTCCGGCACCTGTTCGGGGACACAGAGGGAGAATTCAGAATGGCCAATTCACCCAACAGATTTACGAGGATGCTACCGAGACTTGATGGTCTGAGTTATAAGGAGAGGCTGGATAAGCTAGGGCTTTTTTCCCTGGAGCGTAGGAGCCTTAGGGGCGATCTTATAGATGTCTTTAAAATAATGAGGGGCATAGATAAGATAGATAGTCAACATCTTTTCCCAAAGGTAGAGGAGTCTAGAACTAGTGGGCATAGGTTTGTGAGAGG
The DNA here is from genome assembly GCF_047496885.1 of Scyliorhinus torazame. Lineage (NCBI taxonomy): Eukaryota > Metazoa > Chordata > Chondrichthyes > Carcharhiniformes > Scyliorhinidae > Scyliorhinus > Scyliorhinus torazame. The sequence goes on along the minus strand of NC_092712.1, from coordinate 30,239,355 downwards.
GGAGAAATACAGGAGAGACCAGAGGTGAAATTTCTTCACACAGAGGGCGGTGAAATCTGGAACGGGCTGCCAGGGGCAGTGGCAGAAGCTGGTATGATTTTTTCCTTTAAAAAACAGTTGGACAGTTACATGGGCAGGGTGGGTATAGAGGGATACGGGCCAAATGCGGGCAAGTGGGACTAGCTTAGTGATAGAAACTGGGCGGCATGGACCAGCTGGGCCTGTTTCCATGCTGCAAACATCTATGACTCTAACAAAAAATGTTCTTAGAATCTACATTTATATTTCTCTTTCTGACTCGCTCATGGGATGTGAGCACCACAGGCTATTCCAGAATTTACTGCCCCTGGGAAAGTGGTGGTGAGCCACCTTCTTGAACTGCTGCAGTCCATGTCGTGTGGGTACTCCCACAATACTGGTACGAAGGGCATCCTAGGATACTGACCCAGCATCTTGCAGATGGTACACACTGTGCAGCGCTGGTGGAGGAAGTGAATGTCGAAAAGTGACGGATGGGTTGCTAATCAAGCTTTGGTTTGGATGGTATTGGGTTTCAAGAGTGTTTGTTGGAGCTGCACACATCCAGGCAAGTGGAGAGAGCTCCCGACTTGTAGATAGTGGACAGGCCTTGGGGAGTCAGGAGGTGAGTTACTCATTGCAAAATTCCCAGCCTCTGACTAGCTCTTGTTGCCTCAGTATGGCTGATATAGTCCAATTTCTGGTCAATGGTAACCCCCAGGATGTTGGTAGTGGGGTATTCAGCAATGGTGATGCCACTGACTGCCATGGAGAGATGGTTGGATTCTATCTTGTTGGAGTTGATCATTGCCTGGCACTTGTGCGGTATGAATGTAACTTGCCACTTGTCAGCACAAGCCTGGGTATTGTCCAAGTCTTGCTTCATTTGGACATGGGCTGCTTCAGTATCTGAGGAGCCATGAATGTGAAGTGCAAATAAGGGAAGCTTATTGATGAAGCAGTAGAAGATAGTTAGGCACAGGACACCAGTGCCCATTTTTTTTGAGAGGGCATTTAAGAATCAACCGCATTACTGTCGGTCTGGAGTCACATGTAGGCCAGGCAAGGTCAAGATGGTAGATTTCCTTCCCTAAAGGACGTTAGTAATCCAGATGGGTATTAGATTCTTATTGAATTCAAATTCATCATCTGCTATGGTGGGATTCGAACCCAGGTCCCTGGGTCTCTGGATTACTTGTCCAATGATAATACTAGAGCCACCACCACCCTGAGGAACTCCAGCAGTGAGGCCGAGACTGAAATGACTGGCCTCCAACGACAACTATCTTCCTTTGTGATAGGCATGACCCCCACCAGCGGTGAGTTTTCCCGCCCCCCTTACCCCACATCCCCCGATCCTGGTGACTTCAGTTTTGCTACAGTTCCTTGACGACACACTGTCAAATGTGCCTTGATATCAAGGGCAGTCATTTTCACCTCACCTTTTGAGTTCAGTGCTTTTGTCCATGTTTGGATCACGAGGCCAGGAGCTGAATAACCTTGGTGGAACCCAAACTAAGCATCACAACAGATTATTGCTGAGTACATGCCACTTGATAGCATGGTGGATGACAACTTCCATCACTTTGCTGATGATCAGTGGACTGGTCCATATTTAAGAACTCAGCGACCAACTTAAATGAGTATGCCACCACCGTCACAGACTTCATCAGCAAATGTGTGGACGACTGCGTGCCAAAGAAAGCAGTACGTGCGTTCCCCGACCGGAAACCATGGCTCAATCGTGAGATTGACTCCCTACTGAAGGACAGATCTGAGGCGTTCAAGGCAGACGACCCTGACCTATACAAGAAATCCAGGTACGACCTCCGCAAAGCCATCCAGAATGCCAAGAGAGAATATCAAACCAAGCTAGAGTCACAGACAGACTCTCGGCGGTTGTGGCAAGGACTAAACAACATAATGGGCTACAAAGCGAAGCCGAACAGTATCTCTGGCAGCAGCGCACCCCTCCCCGATGAACTCAATGCATTCTATGCTCGGTTCGAGCAGGTAACTAACAATCCGCTGGCGAGTGCCCCAGCAGCCCATAATTCACCCATACCCACCATCACAGCTTCCAAAGTCAGATTGACCTTCCTGAAAGTGAACCCTCGGAAGGCGATGGGCCCAGACGGGATCCCTGGTCGTGCACTCAGAGCCTGCGCGGACCAGCTGGCAGAGGTATTCATGGACATCTTTAACCTGTCCCTACTCCACTCCGAGGTCCCCACCTGCTTCAAGAAGACCACCATCATACACCCGGTACCAAAGAAGAACCAGGCAACGTGCCTCAATGACTACCGACCAGTGGCCCTGACGTCAGTCGTAATGAAGTGCTTCGAGAGGTTGATCATGAAGCGCATCACCTAAGTCGCACGTTTCGGCAGCTCCCGGTGGAACGGACTTTTGGGCTCTTAATAAGAGCCCCAACGGCAATTTTAACGGCTAGAAGCACTGTGCGGTAAACCAGAAGGGAATCCCTCCTGGAAACGGATGGAAAAAGGAGAGGGAAGTGGCCAGATTGCAGTGGATCCTTTGGAGCAGCGGCAAGGAAGGCAAGCAAGAACCAAGATGGCGACGGAAGGTGGCAGTTTAACATGGGGCCCTGAACAACAAGAGTTTTTGAAATGTTGCGTGGAAGAACTTAAAAAGGAAATGAAGAAGGAGCTGTTGGCCCCGATATTACAGGCGATCGAAGGGCTAAAGGAGGAGCAAAAGACCCAGGAGCGGGAGCTTCGGGTCGTGAAGGCAAAGGCTGCCGAGAACGAGGACGATATACAGGGCCTGGTGAAGACGGAGATGCACGAGGCACACCATAAACGATGTGTGGAAAGACTGGAGGTGCTGGAGAATAACGCGAGGAGGAATAATTTAAGGATTCTTGGTCTTCCTGAAGGTGCAGAAGGAGCAGACGTCAGGGCATATGTGAGCACGATGCTGCACTCGTTAATGGGAGCGGAGGCCCCGGCGGGTCCGCAGGAGGTGGAGGGAGCATACCGAGTGATGGCGCGAGGACCGAGAGCAGGAGAAATTCCTAGAGCCATAGTGGTGAGATTCCTCCGTTTTAAGGACAAAGAGATGGTCCTTAGATGGGCAAAGAAAACTCGGAGCAGTAGGTGGGAGAACGCGGTGATCCGCGTATATCAAGACTGGAGTGCCAAGGTGGCGAGAAGGAGGGCGAGCTTTAATCGGGCCAAGGCGGTGCTTCACAAAAAGATGATAAAATTTGGAATGCTGCAACCGGCAAGACTGTGGGTCACATATCAAGGGAGGCACCACTACTTTGAGACGGCGGATGAGGCGTGGACTTTTATTGTGGAAGAAAAACTGGAATAAGCGGGTTATTAAAAAAGAACGTTTGAAACAAAGTGGTGGGGCGAGTATGGGGGGCGAAGAGGGGGGAAATGGGGGGGGAAAGATGAGTTTTATGTTATTAATCCTGCGATGCGGTAACTTTTCTCTCTTCCACAGGTGGTGGTGGAGGGAGGAAGGGAGGTGGAGGAGATCATAGAATTTACAGCGCAGAAGGAGGCCATTCAGCCCATCGGGTCTGCACCGGCTCTTGGAAAGAGCACCCTACCCAAAGTCAACACCTCCACCCTATCCCCATAACCCAGTAACCCCACCCAACACTAAGGGCAATTTTGGACACTAAGGGCAATTTATCATGGCCAATCCACCTAACCTGCACATCTTTGGACTGTGGGAGGAAACCGGAGCACCCGGAGGAAACCCATGCACACACGGGGAGGATGTGCAGACTCCGCACAGACAGTGACCCAAGCCGGAATCGAACCTGGGACCCTGGAGCTGTGAAGCAATTGTGCTATCCACAATGCTACCGTGCTGCCCTTGAGATGGGGCGTTGGCCATGGGGGGGGGGGGCAAAAGGGGAGCGTGGGCTTTGTTCCCGCGCTATGATAATCATGGCGGGAATAGGGAAGCAGGAAGGAGGGGGCGTCGCACGGTGCGAGCCGAGGTCACGGGGGGAAGCCGAGGTCGGCCAGAGTTTGCTGACTTCTGGGAGCAACATGGGGGGTGTAACTACGCTAGTGGGGGATCTAGCGGGGGGGGTGGGAGGGGGGAGTTACTGGGCTGCTGCTGCTGGGGAGAGGGGGAGCCGGAATGGGGTGGGGTGGGCGGGGGGGCACCGCCTGGGGGGGACACAGCTGCGTGGGAACCGGGTGAGGAGCTGGAAAAAGGGGATGGCTAATTGACAAGGGGGGGGGGGGTAAAAAGCCCCCCAACCCGGTTTATCACGTGGAATGTGAGAGGGCTGAACGGGCCGATAAAGAGGGCACGAGTACTCGCACACCTTAAGAAACTTAAGGCAGACGTGGTTATGTTACAAGAGACGCACTTGAAATTGATAGACCAGGTTAGACTACGCAAAAGATGGGTGGGGCAGGTGTTTCATTCGGGGCTAGATGCGAAAAACAGGGGGGTGGCTATACTAGTGGGGAAGCGGGTTATGTTTGAGGCAAAGACCATAGTTGCGGATAGCGGGGGCAGATACGTGATGGTGAGTGGCAAATTACAGGGGGAGGCAGTGGTCTTGGTAAACGTATATGCCCCAAACTGGGATGATGCCAATTTTATGAGGCGCATGCTAGGACGCATCCCGGACCTAGAGGTGGGAAAGTTGGTAATGGGGGGAGATTTTAATACGGTGCTGGAGCCAGGGCTGGACAGGTCGAGATCCAGGACTGGAAGGAGGCCGGCTGCAGCCAAGGTGCTTAAAGATTTTATGGAGCAGATGGGAGGAGTAGACCCGTGGAGATTTAGCAGACCTAGGAGTAAGGAGTTTTCGTTTTTCTCCTATGTCCACAAAGTTTATTCGCGAATAGAATTTTTTGTTTTGGGAAGGGCGTTGATCCCGAAGGTGAGGGGGACGGAGTATACGGCTATAGCCATTTCGGATCACGCTCCACATTGGGTAGACTTGGAGACAGGGGAGGAAACAGAAGGGCGTCCACTCTGGAGAATGGACATGGGACTAATGGCAGATGAAGGGGTGTGTCTAAGGGTGAGGGGGTGCATTGAAAAATACTTGGAACTCAATGGTAACGGGGAGGTCCAGGTGGGAGTGGTCTGGGAGGCGCTGAAGGCAGTGGTTAGAGGGGAGCTGATATCAATAAGGGCACATAAAGGAAAGCAGGAGAGTAGGGAACGGGAGCGGTTGCTGCAAGAACTTCTGAGGGTGGACAGGCAATATGCGGAGGCACCGGAGGAGGGACTGTACAGGGAAAGGCAAAGGTTACACGTAGAATTTGACTTGCTGACAACGGGTACTGCAGAAGCACAGTGGAGGAAGGCACAGGGTGTACAGTATGAGTATGGGGAGAAGGCGAGCAGGTTGCTGGCCCATCAATTGAGGAAAAGGGGAGCAGCGAGGGAAATAGGGGGAGTGAGGGATGAGGAAGGAGAGATAGAGCGGGGAGCGGAGAGAGTGAATGGAGTGTTCAAGGCATTCTATAAAAGATTATACGAAGCTCGGCCCCCGGATGGGAAGGAGAGAATGATGTGCTTCCTGGACCGGCTGGAATTTCCTAAGGTGGAGGAGCAGGAGAGGGTGGGACTGGGAGCACAGATCGAGATAGAGGAAGTAGTGAAAGGAATTAGGAGTATGCAGGCGGGGAAGGCTCCGGGACCGGATGGGTTTCCAGTCGAATTTTATAGGAAATATGTGGACTTGCTTGCCCCGATACTGATGAGAACCTTTAATGAGGCGAAGGAAAGGGGACAGCTGCCCCCGACTATGTCGGAGGCAACGATATCGCTTCTCCTAAAGAAGGAAAAAGACCTGCTGTAATGCGGGTCCTATAGACCTATTTCCCTCCTAAATGTAGACGCTAAGATTCTGGCCAAGGTAATGGCAATGAGGATAGAGGATTGTGTCCCGGGGGTAGTCCATGAGGACCAAACTGGGTTTGTGAAGGGGAGACAGCTGAATACGAATATACGGAGGCTGCTAGGGGTAATGATGATGCCCCCACCAGAGGGGGAAGCGGAGATAGTAGTGGCGATGGATGCCGAGAAAGCATTTGATAGAGTGGAGTGGGATTATTTGTGGGAGGTGTTGAGGAGATTTGGCTTTGGAGATGGGTATATTAGATGGGTACAGCTGCTGTATAGGGCCCCGATGGCGAGCGTGGTCACGAATGGACGGGGGTCTGCGTATTTCCGGCTCCATAGAGGGACGAGGCAGGGATGTCCTCTGTCCCCATTATTGTTTGCACTGGCGATTGAGCCCCTGGCAATAGCATTGAGGGGTTCCAGGAAGTGGAGGGGAGTACTCAGGGGAGGAGAGGAACACCGGGTATCTCTTTATGCGGACGATTTATTGGTGTATGTGGCGGACCCGGCGGAGGGGATGCCAGAGATAATGCGGATACTTGGGGAGTTTGGAGAATTTTCAGGATATAAGCTGAACATGGGGAAAAGTGAGCTGTTTGTGGTGCATCCAGGGGAGCAGAGCAGAGAAATAGAGGACTTACCGTTGAGGAAGGTAACAAGGGACTTTCGCTACTTGGGGATCCAGATAGCGAAGAATTGGGGTACATTGCATAGGTTAAACTTAACGCGGTTGGTGGAACAGATGGAGGAGGACTTCAAGAGATGGGACATGGTATCCGTCACTGGCAGGGAGGGTACAAGCGGTTAAAATGGTGGTCCTCCCGAGATTCCTCTTTGTGTTTCAGTGCCTCCCGGTGGTGATCACGAAGGCTTTTTTCAAAAGGATTGAGAAGAGTATCATGAGTTTTGTGTGGGCCGGGAAGACCCCGAGAGTGAGGAAGGGATTTTTGCAGCGTAGTAGGGATAGTGGGGGGCTGGCGCTACCGAGCCTGAGTGAGTACTACTGGGCCGCCAACATCTCAATGGTATGTAAGTGGATGGGAGAAGAGGAGGGAGCGGCGTGGAAGAGATTGGAGAAGGCATCCTGTAGGGGGACTTGCCTACAAGCCATGGTGACGGCGCCGTTGCCGTTCTCACCGAAGAAATACACCACAAGCCCGGTGGTGGTGGCTACTCTGAAAATTTGGGGGCAATGGAGACGGCATAGGGGAAAGACGGGAGCCTCGGTGTGGTCCCCGATAAGAAATAATCATAGGTTTGCTCCGGGGAGAATGGATGGGGGATTTGGAACATGGCAAAGAGCAGGAGTAACACAATTGAGAGATCTGTTTGTAGATGGGACGTTTGCAAGTCTGGGAGCGCTGACCGAAAAATATGGGTTGCCCCAAGGGAATGCATTCCGGTATATGCAACTGAGGGCTTTTACGAGGCAACAGGTGAGGGAATTCCCGCAGCTCCCGACGCAGGAGGTGCAGGACAGAGTGATCTCAAAGACATGGGTGGGGGACGGTAAGGTGTCAGACATATATAGGGAGATGAGAGACGAGGGGGAGATTATGGTAGACGAGCTGAAAGGGAAATGGGAAGAAGAGCTGGGGGAGGAGGTTGAGGAGGGGCTGTGGGCTGATGCCCTAAGTAGGGTAAACTCATCGTCCTCGTGTGCCAGGCTAAGCCTGATACAATTTAAGGTGTTACATAGGGCGCATATGACTGGAACACGGCTTAGCAAATTTTTTGGAGTAGAGGATAGGTGTGCGAGATGCTCGAAAAGCCCAGCGAATCACACCCACATGTTCTGGTCATGTCCGGCACTACAGGGGTTTTGGGTGGGGGTGACAAAGGTGCTTTCGAAAGTAGTGGGGGTCCAGGTCGAACCAAGCTGGGGGTTGGCTATATTTGGGGTTGCACAAGAGCCGGGAGTGCAGGACGCGAGAGAGGCCGATGTTTTGGCCTTTGCGTCCCTAGTAGCCCGGCGCAGGATACTGTTGATGTGGAAGGAAGCCAAGCCCCCGGGTGTGGAGACCTGGATAAATGACATGGCAGGGTTTATAAAGCTGGAACGGATTAAGTTCGTCCGAAGGGGATCGGCTCAAGGGTTCACCAGGCGGTGGCAACCGTTCGTCGAATACCTCACAGAAAGATAGAGGGAATGGAAGAGAAGAGGACAGCAGCAGCAGCCCGGGGGGGGGGGGGGGGAACCAGAGGGATTCTCAGGGATGTTAATATATAAGTATAATATGTATAGGTTGTTGTTATAGATAATTGTATATTGGACTGTTAAAACATATTTTTGGAGAATATTTATCTGGGACAAGGCAGTTGCCATTTAGTTTTGTTTTTGTTTATATATTATTTATTTCTTGTTTATAAAACTGGCCATTGTTATTTATATTGTTATATTACTGTGTAAAGGATACACAATGTACTGTGATGGTTGGCCAAAAATTTTCAATAAAATATTTTTTTTTATTTTCTTTTTAAAATGAAGCGCATCACCTCCATACTCCCAGAACGCCTTGATCCACTGCAATTGGCGTACCGCTGAAACCGGTCCACATCAGATGCAATTTCCCTGGCCCTACACTCATCCCTAGAGCATCTCGAAAACAAGGACTCCTACATTAGACTCCTATTTATTGACTACAGCTCCGCCTTCAACACCATAATCCCAGCCAAGCTCATATCAAAGCTCCAAAACCTAGGACCTGGCTCCCCACTCTGCAACTGGATCCTCGATTTTCTGACCAACAGACCACAATCAGTAAGAATGAACAACAACACCTCCTCCATAATAGTCCTCAACACCTGCGCCCCGCAAGGCTGCGTACTTAGCCCCCTACTCTACTCCCTGTACACACACGACTGCGTGGCAAAACTTGGTTTCAACTCCATCTACAAGTTTGCTGACGATACAACCATAGTGGACCGGATCTCGAATAACGATGAGTCAGAATACAGGCGGGAGATAGAGAACCTAGTGGAGTGGTGTAGCGACAACAATCTCTCCCTCAATGCCAGCAAAACTAAAGAGCTGGTAATTGATTTCAGGAAGCAAAGTACTGTACACACCCCTGTCAGCATCAACGGGGCCGAGGTGGAGATGGTGAGCAGTTTAAAATTCCTAGGGGTGCACATCTCCAAAAATCTGTCCTGGTCCACCCACGTCGACGCTACCACCAGGAAAGCACAACAGCACCTATACTTCCTCAGGAAACAAAGGAAATTCGCAATGTCCACATTGACTCTTACCAACTTTTACAGATGCACCATAGAAAGCATCCTATCAGGCTGCATCACAGCCTGATATGGCAACTGCTTGGCCCAGGACCGCAAGAAACTTCAGAGAGTCGTGAACACCGCCCAGTCCATCACACAAACCTGCCTCCCATCCATTGACTCCATCTGCACCTCCTGCTGCCTGGGGAAAGTGGGCAGTATAATCAAAGATCCCTCCCACCCGGCTTACTCACTCTTCCAACTTCTTCCATCGGGTAGGAGATACAGAAGTCTGAGAACACGCACGAACAGACTCAAAAACTGCTTCTTCCCCACTGTCACCAAACTCCTAAATGACCCTCTTGTGGACTGATTTCATTAACACTACACCCTGTTTGCTTCATCCGATGCCAGTGCTTATGTAGTTACATTGTATATGTTGTGTTGCCCTATTATGTATTTTCTTTTATTCCCTTTTCTTCTCATGTACTTAATAATCTGTTGAGCTGCTCGCAGAAAAATACTTTTCACTGTACCTCGGTACACGTGACAATAAACAAATCCAATCCAATCAAGAGTGGCCTCATGGGGCAATTGACAGGGTTGGATTTGGCCTGATTTTGTGGACAATGGGCAATTTCTCCAGATTGCTGGGTAGATGGCAGGGCCCCGAGCCTTTTCAGCATCCTGTGTCTTCAACCATTTCTTGATATCTCATGGAGTGAATAACTGGCTGAAGACTGGCATACATAGATACAGAGAAGATAGGAGCAGGAGGAGGCCTTTTTGGCACTTCAAGCCTGCTCCGCCATTCATCACGATCATGGCTGATCATCCAACTTAATAGACTAATACTGCTTTCTCCTCATAGACTTTGATCCCATTCTCCCCAAGTGCTATATCCAGCCGCCTCTTTAATATATTCAACATTTTAGCATCAACTATTTCCTGTGGTAATGAATTCCACAGGCTCACCACTCTTTGGGTGAATAAGTGTCTCCTTATGTCTGCTGAATTAGTTTACCCTGAATCCTCAGGCTGTGACCCCTGGTTCTGGAGACACCCATCATTGGTAACATCTTCCCTGCATCTACCCTGTCTAGTCCTGTTAGAATTTTATAAGTGTCTATGAGATCCTCCCTCATTTTTCTGAACTCCAGCGAGAACAATCCCAACCTAGTCAATCTCTCCTTATATGACAGTCCCGCCATCCCTGGAATCAGTCTGGTAAACCTTCGCTGCACTCCCTCGAGAGCAAGAACATCCTTCCTCAGAGAAGGAGACCAAAACTGCACACAATACTCCAAGTGTGGCCTCACCAAGGCACTGTACAATTGCAGCAACACATCCCTGCTTCTACACTCGAAACCTCTTGTAATGAAGGCCAACATAAGAACATAAGAACTAGGAACAGGAGTAGGCCATCTGGCCCCTCGAGCCTGCTCCACCATTTAATGAGATCATGGCTGATCTTTGTGGACTCAGCTCCACTCTCCGGCCCGTACACATCGCCGAATCCCTTTATTCTTTAGAAAGGCATCTATCTTTTTCTTAAAAACGTTTAAAGAAGGAGCCTCAACTGCTTCACTGGGCAAGGAATTCCAGAGATTCACAACCCTTTGGGTGAAGACGTTCCTCCTACACTCCGTCCTAAATCTACCTCCCCTTATTTTGAGGCTATGCCCCCTAGTTCTGCTTTCCCCGACCAGTGGAAACAACCTGCCCGCATCTATCCTATCTATTCCCTTCATAATTTTATATGTCTCAATAAGATCCGCCCGCATCCTTCTCAACTCCAATGGGTACAGTCCCAGTCTACTCAACCTCTCGTCATAATCTAATCCCCTCAACTCTGGGATCAACCTAGTGAATCTCCTCTGCACTCCCTTTATTCTGCATCAAGGAAGGTGTCCTTTTCACTGTACCTCGGTACACGTGACAATAAACAAATCCAATCCAATCAAGAGTGGCCTCATGGGGCAATTGTCAGGGTTGGATTTGGCCTGATTTTGTGGACAATGGGCAATTTCTCCAGGCTGCATCACATACCATTAGCCTTCTTTACCGCCTGCTTACCTTCAACGAATGGTGCACAAGGACACCCAGGTCCCGCTGCACACTCCCCTCTCCCAATTTGCAACCATTCAGGTAGTAATCTGCCTTCTTGTTTTTGCTTCCAAAATGGATCACCTCACACTTATCCAAATTATACTGCATCTGCCATTGGTTTGCCCACTCGCCCAACCTGGCCAGATCTTGCTGTAGGATCCCTGCATCCTCGTCACAATTCACCCTCATGTGCGATGCTGGGCACCTCCGGAGGGTGAGATGAATCAACCATCCTGCATTGCTGGTTGTCTCAGCTCCCCCATCATTGAGGATGGGAATATTCATGAAACATCCTCCTCCTGTAAATTTTTTTAATTGCTCACCGCTATTGACGACTCGATGCGGAGAGCATTAGACCATAGATCTGGGGCGAAATTCTCCCCCAACGGCGCAATGTCCGCCGACTGGCGCCAAAAACGGCGCCAATCAGACGGGCATCGCGCCGGCCCAAAGGTGCAGAATGCTCCTCATCTTTGGCGGCCTAGCCCCAACATTGAGGGGCTAGGCCGACGCCGGAAGGATTTCCGCCCCGCCAGCTGGCGGAAATGGCGTTTGTTGCCCGGCCAGCTGGGGCGGAAATGCGGCGCATGCGCGGGAGCGTCAGCAGCCGCTGACAGTTTCCTGGCGCATGCGCGGGAGCGTCAGCGGCCGCTGAAAGTTTCCCGCGCATGCACAGTGGAGTCTCTTCCGCCTCCGCCACGGTGGAGGCCGTAGCGGAGGCGGAAGGGAAAGAGTGCCCCCACGGCACAGGCCCGCCCGCGGATCGGTGGGCCCCGATCGCGGGCCAGGCCACCGTGGGGGCACCCCCCGGGGTCAGATCGCCCCGCACCCCCCCCCCCCCCCAAGGACCCCGGAGCCCGCCCACGCCGCCTGGTCCCGCCGGTAAATACCAGGTTCGATTTACGCCGGCGGGACAGGCAATTTCTGGGCGGGACTTCGGCCCACCCGGGCCGGAGAATTGAACGGGGGGTCCGGCCAACCGGCGCGGCCCGATTCCCGCCCCCGCCCAATCTCCGGTACCGGAGACTTCGGCAGGGGCGGGATTCACGGCGGCCAACGGCCATTTTCCGACCCGGCGGGGGGGGTTGGAGAATGACGCCCCTGATGTTGGTCCCGTGATTGCTTAGTTCTGTCTGTTGCATGCTGCTTGGAATGCAAGTAGTTCGCAGTATCATCTTCACCGGGTTGACACCTCATTTTTAGATATACTTGGCATGCTCTCCTGCACTCTTCATTGAACCAAGGTTGATCTCCTGGCTTGATGGTAATGGTAGAGTGTGGGATATGCCAGGCCATGAGGTTACAAATTGTGGTGGAGTGCAATTCTGCTGCTGCTGATGACCCACAGTGCCTCATGGTTGCCCAGCCTTGAGATACTAGATCTGTTCGAAATCTATCCCATTTAGCACAGTGATTGTGCAATATAATAATAATCTTTATCGTCACAAGTAGGTTACATTAACACTGCAATGAAGTTACTGTGAAAAGCCCCTAGACGCCACACTCCGGCGCCTGTTTGGGCACAGAGGGAGAATTCAGAATGTCCAATTCACCTAACAGCACATCTTTCGGGACTTGTGGGAGGAAACCGGAGCACCCGGAGGAAAGCCACGCAGACACGGGAAAAACGTGCAGACTGTGCAGACTCCGCACAGACAGTGGCCCAAGTGGGATTCGATCCTGGGACTCTGGCGCTGTGAAACAACAGTGCTAGCCACTGTGCTACAGTGCTGCCCTCATAACAACTCACACTTCGATTTGTCAGCTGGGGAATTCAGGGTTGTTATTTCCTCCTGGTGCCTTTGTGAAGCCTCAGAAATGTGTTTGATCAGATCTTGTACAGTTTAGTTAACGGAGGCCTTTAGTTTACAGCGCGTGTCTGCGAAGGTACATACTCAGCTTGAATTTTGTGCTTCAAGTCTTCCAATTCTGCTGTTGCGGACATTTTTGGATTTTACTTGCTCCACTTGCAGCAGGGCTTTGTCCTTGTTGTTGAGTGATAGTTTCTTGCTCTGTCCTGCCACCTGTTGCAGTTCAGGAAACATGTCGGGATCTCCAAAAGATGCAACTTTGGGACTTTTTGAAAGTTCGCTGGTGCCTTTGTGCGTGGTTCACTTGGGTGTCGTCATTTGTCCTTTCATAGCTTTACGGGGGGGGGGGTTTCTATGTCTCTTTTTAAGATCTGTGCACTCCACAACTTAGAAGATTAAAATATTCTTCAAAGCTTTTAATATTTAATTGAAGCTGGTTGGGCATTCGTTAGGATTACTGATGCATGATCAATGACCACTAAAGCGAGGTTGTAGTCCAACTGAAGGCTTTAATAAGCTAGATGTTTCCCCCAGCAACTCAGGTACAGAATGAAGGCTGCTGGGGCGGCACAGGCTCTTCTACCCCGCCTTGCAGGACGGTGCTACCAGACAGCTTGACCAATAGGAAACATACAATATCGACCAATGGTGTTCCAGCATTACCAGGTAGCGTAATACCTCTACACAGACTACCACATTCACCCTCTGTTAAAGAGTCCAGCGGGGGTGGTGGCCTGATATTACAACATGGTAACGTGGTAGAAATTATAGTTATGGAGGTACCGTAATAGAACATAGAAAAATACAGCACAGAACAGGCCCTTCGGCCCACGATGTTGTGCCGAACCTTTGTCCTAGATTAATCATAGATTATCATAGAATTTGCAGTGCAGAAGGAGGCCACCCGGCCCATCGAGTCTGCATCGGCTCTTGGAAAGAGCACCCTACCCAAGGTCAACACCTCCACCCTATCCTCACAACCCAACAACCCCACCCAACACTAAGGGCAATTTTGGACACTAAGGGCAATTTATCACAGCCAATCCACCTAACCTGCACATCTTTGGACTCTGGGAGGAAACCGGAGCACCCAGGAGGAAACCCATGCACACACGGGGAGGACGTGCAGACTCCGCACAGACAGTGACCCAAGCCGGAATCGAACCTGGGACCCTGGAGCTGTGAAGCAATTGTGCTATCCACAATGCTACCGTGCTGCCCTTAAGAACAAATTAATTTACACTATATCATTCTACCGTAATCCATTTACCTATCCAATAGCTGCTTGAAGGTCCCTAATGTTTCCGACTCAACTACTTCCACAGGCAGTGCATTCCATGCCCCCACTACTCTCTGGGTAAAGAACCTACCTCTGACATCCCCCCTATATCTTCCACCATTCACCTTAAATTTATGTCCCCTTGTAATGGTTTGTTCCATCCGGGGAAAAAGTCTCTGACTGTCTACTCTATCTATTCCCCTGATCATCTTATAAACCTCTATCAAGTCGCCCCTCATCCTTCTCCGTTCTAATGAGAAAAGGTCTAGCACCCTCAACCTTTCCTCGTAAGACCTACTCTCCATTCCAGGCAACATCCTGGTAAATCTCCTTTGCACCTTTTCCAAAGCTTCCACATCCTTCCTAAAATGAGGCAACCAGAACTGTACACAGTACTCCAAATGTGGCCTTACCAAAGTTTTGTACAGCTGCATCATCATCTCACAGCTCTTAAATTCAATCCCTCTGTTAATGAACGCTAACACACCATAGGCCTTCTTCACAGCTCTATCCACTTGAGTGGCAACTTTCAAAGATGTATGAACATAGACCCCAAGATCTCTCTGCTCCTCCACATTGCCAAGAACTCTACCGTTCACCCTGTATTCCGCATTCATATTTGTCCTTCCAAAATGGACAACCTCACACTTTTCAGGGTTAAACTCCATCTGCCACTTCTCAGCCCAGCTCTGCATCCTATCTATATCTCTTTGCAGCCGACAACAGCCCACCTCACTATCCACAACTCCACCAATCTTCGTATCGTCTGCAAATTTACTGACCCACCCTTCAACTCCCTCATCTAAGTCATTAATGAAAATCACAAAAGCAGAGGACCCAGAACTGATCCCTGCAGTACGCCACTGGTAACTGGGCTCCAGGCTGATTATTTGCCATCCACCACCACTCTCTGACTTCTATCGGTTAGCCAGTTCGCTATCCAACTGGCCAAATTTCCCACTATCCCATGCCTCCTTACTTTCTGCATAAGCCTACCATGGGGAACCTTATCAAATGCCTTACTAAAATCCATGTACACTACATCCACTGCTTTACCTTCATCCACATGCTTGGTCACCTCCTCAAAGAATTCAATAAGACTTGTAAGGCAAGACCTACCCCTCACAAATCCGTGCTGACTATCCCTAATCAAGCAGTGTCTTTCCAGATGCTCAGAAATCCTATCCTTCAGTACCCTTTCCATTACTTTGCCTACCACCGAAGTAAGACTAACTGGCCTGTAATTCCCAGGGTTATCCCTCGTCCCTTTTTTGAACAGGGGCACGACATTCGCCACTCTCCAATCCCCTGGTACCACCCCTGTTGACAGTGAGGACAAAAAGATCATTGCCAACGGCTCTGCAATTTCATCTCTTGCTTCCCATAGAATCCTTGGATATATCCTGTCAGGCCCGGGGGACTGGTCTATCCTCAAGTTTTTCAAAATGCCCAACACATCTTGCTTCCTAACAAGTATTTCCTCGAGCTTACCAGTCTGTTTCACACTGTCCTCTCCAACAATATGGCCCCTCTCATTTGTAAATACTGAAGAAAAGTACTCGTTCAAGACCTCTCCTATCTCTTCAGACTCAATACACAATCTCCCGCTACTGTCCTGATCGGACCTACCCTCGCTCTAGTCATTCTCATATTTCTCACATATGTGTAAAAGGCCTTGCGGTTTTCCTTGATCCTACCCGCCATAGATTGTTCATGCCCTCTCTTAGCTCTCCTAATCCCTTTCTTCAGTTCCCTCCTGGCTATCTTGTATCCCTCCAGCGCCCTGTCTGAACCTTGTTTCCTCAGCCTTACATAAGTCTCCTTCTTCCTCTTAACAAGACATTCAATCTCTCTTGTCAACCATGGTTCCCTCACTCGACCATCTCTTTCTTGCCTGACAGGGACATACATATCAAGGACACGTAGGACACGTAATACCTCCGTACAGCGTTTTGTAACTATTTCCAATTCTATTTACTATTTACAATTTATGATTCATAATTAACCATACACTTTAAAATGAAGCAATCTGTCGATCGAGGGCCCTGGTCGTCCTCTGTGATCGTCGAAGCTTCAGTGGTGACCCCGGTGGAGGCTCGGGTGTCTGTGACTCGGGGGGCGTGGCCTCGATCTCTGTGGCAGCTTCGACACCCCGAGACGGCGCTGATGGGGAAAACGGTTGACCTGGGAAGGGAGCGTCTGCGGGGTGCTTCGGTGGGTTGGGGGGGGGGGCCTAGATGGGGCCGGCGGAAGGATCAATCCTCCTGTGAGGTGCACTGGTGGGAGGGAGGGTGGGACTAGTGGCTGGGGTGTGAGTGGGGCTCCAGCAGGCGCCAGGTCTCGTAGGGAGACCGTGTCTTGTCGGCAGTCGGGGTACGCCACGTAGACGTACTGGGGGTTAGCGTGGAGAAGATGGAGCCTCTCGACCAACGGGTACGACTTGTGTGCCCGCACGTGTTTTCGGAGCAGGATGGGTCCGGGAGCTGCCAGCCAGGTCGGGAGCGAGGTCCCAGAGGAGGACTTTCTGGGGAAGACAAGGAGACGTTCGTGAAGTGTTTGGTTGGTGGTGGTACAAAGCAGTGACCGGATGGAGTGGAGGGCATCCGGGAGGACGTCCTGCCAGCGGGAGACTGGGAGATTCCTGGACCGTAGGGCCAGTAGGACGGTCTTCCAGACCATTCCGTTCTCCTTCTCTGCCTGTCCGGTACCCCGGGGGTTGTAACTGGTCGTCCTGCTCGAGGCGATGCCCTTGCTGAGCAGGAATTGACGCAGTTCGTCGCTCATAAAGGAGGACCCCCTATCACTATGTATGTAAGCGGGGAACCCGAACAGTGCAAAGATGCTATGGAGGGCCTTGATGACGGAGGTTGCGGTCATGTCGGGGCAGGGGATGGCGAATGGGAACCGGGAGTACTCGTCAATCACGTTCAGGAAGTACGTGTTGCGGTCGGTGGAGGGGAGGGGGCCTTTGAAGTCCATGCTGAGGCGTTCAAAGGGACGGGAAGCCTTTATCAGGATCGCTTTCTCTGGTCGGTAGAAGTGGGTTTGCACTCCGCGTAGATTTGGCAGTCCCTGGTGGCTGTCCTGACCTCCTCGATGGAGTAGGGCAGGTTGCGGGTCTTGATAAAGTGGAAAAAGCGAGTGACCCCCGGGTGGCAGAGGTCCTCGTGGAGGGCTCGGAGGCGGTCTACTTGTGCGGTGGCACATGTTCCGCGGGAAAGGGCATCAGGAGGCTCGTTTAGCTTCCCGGGACGATGCAAGATCTCAGGTGTAGGTGGAGAGTTCGATCCTCCACCGCAAGATCTTATCGTTTTTTAATCTTGCCCCGCTGTGCATTATCGAACATGAAAGCAACCGACCGTTGGTCAGTGAGGAGAGTGAATCTCCTGCCGGCCGGGTAATGCCTCCAATGTCGCACAGCTTCTACTATGGCCTGGGCCTCTGTTTCGACTGAGGAGTGGCGGATTTCGGAAGCATGGAGGGTACGTGCGAAGAAGGCCACGGGTCTGCCTGCTTGGTTGAGGGTGGCCACCAGAGCTACGTCAGACGCGTCGCTCTCAACCTGGAAGGGGAGGGACTCGTCGATGGCGTGCATCTTGGCCTTTGCAATGTCTGCTTTGATGCGGCTGAAGGCCTGGCGGGCCTCTATCGACAGGGGAAAAGCTATGGATTGGATCAGGGGATGGACCTTGTCCGCATAGTTGGGGACCCACTGGGCATAGTAAGAGAAAAACCCTAGGCAGCGCTTCAGGACCTTGGAGCAGTGAGGGAGGGGAAACACCGTAAGGGGGCGCATGCATTCAGGGTCGGGGCTATAACTCTATTTCGCACTACGTAGCCGAGGATGGCTAGGCGGTCGGTACTAAACACGCATTTATCCTTGTTGTATGTAAGGTTAAGGATCTTTGCGGTCTGGAGGAATTTTCGGAGGTTGGTGTCGTGGTCCTGCTGGTCGTGGCCGCAGATGGTGATATTATAGAGATACGGGAATGTTGCCCGTAAACCGGACCGGTCAACCATTCGGTCCATCACGCGCTGGAAGACCGAGACCCCATTGGTGACACCGAAGGGAACCCTTAAGAAGTGAAAGAGCCGCCCATCTGCCTCGAAGACTGTATAAGCGGTCACTAGTGCGGATGGGGAGCTGGTGGTAGGCGGACTTAAGATCCACCGTGGAGAAGATCTTGTAATGCGCGATCCTGTTGACCAGGTCAGATTTGCGGGGGAGAGGGTACGCGTCCAGCTGCGTAAACTTGTTGATGGTCTGACTGTAGTCGATGACCATCCTGTGCTTCTCCCCAGTCTTTACCACCACTACTTGAGCTCTCCAGGGACTGTTGCTAGCTTCGATGACCCCTTCCCTCAGCAGCCTTTGGACCTCTGACCTAATAAAGATCCTATCCTGGGCACTGTACCGTCTGCTCCTGGTGACGACGGGTTTGCAATCCGGGGTGAGGTTCGGAAACAGGGAAGGCGGATCGATCTTGAGGGTCGCGAGGCCACAGACAGTGAGGGGGGGGGGGGGGTTATTGGGCCGCCGAATTTGAAGTTCGACTTTGGAGATTACACTGGAAGTCTAAACCTAGGAGTGTTGCTGCGCAGAGGTGGGGAAGGACAGAGCCGGTAATTTTTAAACTCCCTTCCCTGGACTGTGAGGTCTCTACTGAGTGGGAACCGGAGGCCAGGGAGATTTTTTGATTAACGGGTGGAAGAGGAGAGAACAGACCGTGTCGGGGTGTATGAAGCTCTCCGTGCTCCCAGAGTCGATTAAGCAGGCCGTCTCGTGCCCGTTGATTAGTACTGTTGTTGTAGCAGTTGAGAGTGTTCGAGGCCGGGACTGATCCAGGGTCACCGAGGCTAATCTCAGCAGTTGAGTGTTCTCTTCGGGCGGTGTGTGGTCAGCCGAGCTGGGGTCCTGGGTGTCCATCCAAGATGGCAGCTCCCATTGGTCGCACATGGCTGGGGGTGCACAAAATGGCGGCGCCCATCCATCGAACGTGGCGTCCGCGGGACAAGATGGCGGTGCCCGGGGGCCGCACGTGGCCCTGGAGTAGGAAGATGGCGGTGCCCGCTGGCCACACGGGTCCGTGGAGAGGTTTGTGGTGGAGGTCCGCATTCGCCGCCGGAGACCGCAGCGACCGCACGGGCCTGGCATAACACCACCAAGTGGCCCTTTTTACCGCATCCCTTGCAGGTGGATGCGCGGGCCGGGCAGCGCTGCCGGGGGTGCTTGGCCTGCCCGCAAAAGTAGCAGCGGTGCCCCCCGGGGTGGCGGATTTGGGAGGACAGCATAACTGCCACAAAAGCGTCCCGGATCAAGAGTTGTGTGTGGTAGCTCGCCAAAACTTGCGGGCAGCTGCAGTTTCTCCCCAACACCAGGAGCTCACGGTAGAATTCTTCCAGCGATTCCCCAGGGATTTGTCGCCTCGTTGCTAGCAGATGTCGGGCGTAGACCTGGTGTACCGGACGAATATAATGTCCTTTTAGCAGCTCTATTGCTGCATCAAAGTCTTCCCTGTCCTCGATGAGGGTGTAAATTTCCGGGCTCACCCTCGAGTGCAGGACTTGCAGTTTCTGTTCTCCCCTGGGTGTGTTTTCGGCCGTTCTGAGATATCCGTTAAAACACGCCAGCCAGTGCTTGAAGATTGCCGCTGAGTTCGCCGCGTGGGGGCTAAGATGCAGACACTCCGGCTTGATTCGGAGCTCCATCCTTTTAAATCTAGCTTATTAAATTGATGCACGATTAATGACCACTAAAGCGAGGTTGTAGTCCAACTGAAGGCTTTAATAAGCTAGAAGTTTCCCCCAGCAGCTCAGGTACAGAATGAACGCTGCTGGGGCGGCACGGGCCCTTATACCCCGCCTTGCAGGGCGGAGCTACCATACAGCTTGACCAATAGGAAACATACAATATCTACCAATGGTGTTCCAGCATTACCAGATACTGAAAATAGATAAGTCCCCGGGACCTGATGGGATTTATCCTAGGATTCTCTGGGAGGCCAGGGAAGAGATTGCTGGACCATTGGCTTTGATTTTTATGTCATCATTGGATACAGGAATAGTGCCAGAGGACTGGAGGATAGCAAATGTGGTCCCTTTGTTCAAAAAGGGGAGCAGAGACAACCCCGGCAACTATAGACCGGTGAGCCTCACGTCTGTAGTGGGTAAAGTCTTGGAGGGGATTATAAGAGACAAGATTTATAATCATCTAGATAGGAATAATATGATCAGGGATAGTCAGCATGGCTTTGTGAAGGGTAGGTCATGCCTCACAAACCTTATTGAGTTCTTTGAGAAGGTGACTGAACAGGTAGACGAGGGTAGAGCAGTTGATGTGGTGTATATGGATTTCAGCAAAGCCTTTGATAAGGTTCCCCACGGTAGGCTATTGCAGAAAATACGGAGGCTGGGGATTGAGGGTGATTTAGAGATGTGGATCAGAAATTGGCTAGCTGAAAGAAGACAGAGGGTGGTGGTTGATGGGAAATGTTCAGAATGGAGTTCTGTCACAAGTGGAGTACCACAAGGATCTGTTCTGGGGCCGTTGCTGTTTGTCATTTTTATCAATGACCTAGAGGAAGGCGCAGAAGGGTGGGTGAGTAAATTTGCAGACGATACTAAAGTCGGTGGTGTTGTCGATAGTGTGGAAGGAAGTAGCAGGTTACAGAGGGATATAGATAAGCTGCAGTGCTGGGCTGAGAGGTGGCAAATGGAGTTTAATGTAGAGAAGTGTGAGGTGATTCACTTTGGAAGGAAAAACAGGAATGTGGAATATTTGGCTAATGGAAAAGTTCTTGAAAGTGTGGATGAGCAGAGGGATCTAGGTGTCCATGTACATAGATCCCTGAAAGTTGCCACCCAGGTTGATAGGGTGGTGAAGAAGGCCTATGGAGTGTTGGCCTTTATTGGTAGAGGGATTGAGTTCCGGAGTCAGGAGGTCATGTTGCAGCTGTACAGAACTCTGGTACGGCCGCATTTGGAGTATTGCGTACAGTTCTGGTCACCGCATTATAGGAAGGACGTGGAGGCTTTGGAACGGGTGCAGAGGAGATTTACCAGGATGTTGCCTGGTATGGGGGGAAAATCTTATGAGGAAAGGCTGATGGACTTGAGGTTGTTTTCGTTAGAGAGAAGAAGGTTAAGAGGAGACTTAATAGAGGCATACAAAATGATCAGAGGGTTAGATAGGGTGGACAGTGAGAGCCTTCTCCCGCGGATGGAAATGGCTAGCACAAGGGGACATAGCCTTAAACTGAGGGGTAATAGATATAGGACAGAGGTCAGGGGTAGGTTCTTTACGCAAAGAGTAGTGAGGCCGTGGAATGCCCTACCTGCTACAGTAGTGAACTCGCCAACATTAAGGGCATTTAAAAGTTTATTGGATAAACATATGGATGATAATGGTATAGTGTAGGTTAGATGGCTTTTGTTTCGGTGCAACATCGTGGGCCGAAGGGCCTGTACTGCGCTGTATTGTTCTATGTTCTATACCGTAATACCTCTACACAGACTACCACAATTACTTCATTAGCAAATTCACCAAATGAGTATAAAAGGTATTAATTTGGACTTTTTCTGATTTTCTACTTAGACCCGATGTATTTGGGGCCGGTTCAGCTCAGTGGACTGGACGGCTGATTCGTGATGCAGAGCAGGCCAGCAGCGCAGGTTCAATTCCCGTACCGGCTGAGGTTATTCATGAAGGCCCCGCCTTCTCAACCTTGCCCGAGGTGTGGTGACCCTCAGGTTAAATCACCACCAGCCAGCTCTCCCCCTCAAAAGAGAACGCAGCCTATGGTTATTTGGGACTATGGTGACTTTGCTCCGCTAACTCAAGAATTTGCTTCCCCAGGACGACCAATTGATTGATCCGGACCTTGGCTACGTCCAAACTGATTTGGAAGTGTGGCATTCTGATCCATGGTCAAATTTTATTAAAGTGTAGATTCTGCTTTAAGAGCTTTCAAAATTTCAAGATGGCATCGCCCTTCTCTTGGGATTTCGGGCACTTGCTTGTTTTGGCAGGCTCTGCCACAATGGCAATCACGCTCGGCTTAGAAGATCCTTCAACAATAGCTGTCTGGAACAAGTGCCTGCAGAGTTCTCTTCCGCAGAGTTTTACTTTAAAGTCACAAATTCAGCAAATCCTGGCTTTTTCTGGTCTTTAGTTGGGTTTAAAAAGTGTGATCCTCCACGCATATTCAATTACTTATTTTTTTCTGCTTCAGACCAAGGTCGGATGCCATGTCAACTTGGGGATTGGTGTTTTTCAAACTGCTGGTTCAAGTTTCACTACTTATATACTTTGTAGCGGTTTGAAACAACTGAGTTGCTTGCTATTTCAAAGGGTATTTTAAAAAAGTCAACCACATTGGTGTGTGTCTGTAGTCACATGCAGGCCAGACCAGTTAAGGGCAGCAGAAGGTAGCACAGTGGTTAGCACTGCTGCTTCACAGCGCCAGGGTCCCAAGTTTGATTCCCGGCTTGGGTCACTGTCTGTGCGGAGTCTGCACGTTCTCCCCGTGTCTGCGTGGGTTTCCTCCCAGTGCACCGGTTTCCTCCCACATGTCCCGAAAGATGTTCTTGTTAGGTGAACTGGACATTCTGACACCGAGGGAGTGTGTGCAGTTCTGGTCACCTCATTATAGGAAGGATGTGGGAGCACTGGAAAGGGTGCAAAGGAGATTTACCAGGATGCTGCCTGGTTTGCAGGATACGTCTTATGAGGAAAGGTTGAGGGAGCTAGGGCTTTTCTCTTTGGAGCGGAGGAGGATGAGAGGCGACTTAATAGAGGTTTATAAGATGATGAGGGGGATACATAGAGTGGACGTTCGGAGACTATTTCCTCGGGTGGATGTAGCTGTTACAAGGGGGCATAACTATAAGATTCAGGGTGGGAGATATAGGAGGGCTGTCCGAGGTAGGTTCTTTACTCAGAGAGTGGTTAGGGTGTGGAATGGACTGCCTGCTGTGATAGTGGAGTCGGACACTTTAGGAACTTTCAAGCGGTTATTGGATAGGCACATGGAGCACACCAGAATGACAGGGAGTGGGATAGCTTGATCTTGGTTTCGGACAATGCTCGGCACAACATCGAGGGCCGAAGGGCCTGTTCCGTGCTGTACTGTTCTATGTTCTACCCGAACAGGCGCCGGATTGTGGCAACTAGGAGATTTTCACAGTAACTTCATTGCAGTGCTAATGTAAGCCTACTTGCGACAATAATTAAGATTTTTTTTTTTTTTTTTTAATTCCTTCCCTCAAGGACATTGGCCAGTCTGGTTAGTTTCCTCTATTTTTTCCCTCATCAACCTTTTGCTGGTTTATAAAGCACTTTCAATCCTCAGACTTGCTACTATTCTTTTCCATGTTATAAGCCTCTTCCTTTGACCTAACAGTATCACTAACTTCATTAACTCTTTTTCACAGAGGCTTTGTTTTCCAATGCAACCTATCCTCTGTTGAACGTTTTGAATCATTTTTTCAACTGCTCACCACTGTTTACCTCCTGCCATATCTTTTAATCTATTTACCCAATCAGCCTTTTAGCCAGCTCTCCTCTCATGCCTATGTAATTGGCTTTGTTTCAGATTTTTGTGCGAGACTGGAGTATGCCACTTTCAAACTTAATATGCAATTCAATTGTATTACGATCACTTTTCTCCAGAGGATCTTTTTTGAGACTTGATGGGCTGACAGCCTCTTAGCTGAAATAGTCTATGGTTCTGCAACCCTCCAATGATCTCTCTGCGCCTTCGCCAATTCTGGCCTGCTGGGCAGCCCTCATTTGTGGGGAAATCCTCCATTCATGAGTTTCTGGTTTTCCCAGAAAAGAGACTCTGCCTTTACAGGCTTTTCAGATTCCAATAAGTAAGGTTTTGCAAATAAATAAATAAAGAGCTTTCTTTATCCAAGAAAAAGGTTGTTCAAAGGCTGTGACCAAATGATTGGTCTGCTAACTGCATCGAGGAATTTTGTTCTATTCATTCAAGGGATGTGAGGCTCACTGACAAAACCAGCATTCATTGCCCATCCCAAATTACCCTCGAGAAGGTGGTGGTCAGCTGCCTTATTGAACCATTGCAGTCCATGTGGTGGAGGTACACCCACAGTGCTGTTCAAGAGGTAGTTCCAGGATTGTGACCCAGCGACAGTGAAGGAACGGCCGATATATTTCCAAGTTAGGATGGCGAGTGAGCGTTCTAAATAGGACATAGATCTGAAGAGCATTTGTGTCAAGTAGGCCCAGGAATGAGCTGACCGAGGTTCTTAAATGTTAAAAAGGATTCAATAAGAGTTGATAAGGGGAAATACTACTTCCTCCAGGAGAGGAATCATAATTAGAGTTAGGCCATTCAGGTGTCAAATCAGGGGAGTACTTAGACACAAAGGGTTGGAGAAATCTGAAATTATTTTCTCCAAGGAGCTGTGGATGAACATAGAACATACAGTGCAGAAGGAGGCCATTTGGCCCATCGAGTCTGCACCGACCCACTTAAGCCCTCACTTCCACCCTATCCCTGTAACCCAATAACCCCTACTAACATTTTTGGTCACTAAGGGGAATGTATCATGGCCAATCCACCTAACCTGCACATCTTTGGACTGTGGGAGGAAACCGGAGCACCCGGAGGAAACCCACGCAGACACGGGGAGAACGTGCAGACTCCGCACAGACAGTGACCCAAGCCGGGAACTGAACCTGGGACCCTGGCGCTGTGAAGCCACAGTGCTATCCACTTGTGCTACCGTGCTGCCCACTTGTGCTACGATGCTGGAAGTTAAATGGAGATCAATAGATTTTTCTTAGGTAAGGGTATCAAGTGAAATGGAGTAAAGGCGGGTCCATTGGAGTGGAGGAAAAATACAAATTAGGGATAAGCAGTGAAGCAAGATCAAGGAGCTGAATGGCTGACTCCTGTGTCTATTTGCATTAGACTGATTTTATCGAAAGATTTCAGCAACAATATCTTCCAGCTCTTCTGACCATAGCATTCCATACCTTGCTGCTCTGATTATCTCCTTTCCTTCTCTGTAGGCATCAAATTCTTGATGGGAGTTTAGTCCCATTGGTGCCTTGCTGAAGTAGCGAGTAAATCCAGAATATGAAAAAAAAGACTTGCCCATTAAAGTTTCACAACTGCACCCAATTCTGGCATTAACCAACATCTGCATGATGGACCGAATGGCTTCTTTCTGTGTTGCATCATTTCAAGATTCAGCCAATCACTTGCTAATAGATTGGAGCTGGCGAAGGACAGAAAAATGAGCCAAACTGACAGAACATCCAATAAGAGACAGACGAAGGGGAGAGCGGATTAACCCTGAAGCTGCTAACCCACATTTCCCTCGACCTACTCTGCACTTCCAGATAGCATTCCTTCAATAAATCTCCGACCATCTCACAGCAACTCACCAAGACACCTACGACAGCACCTCCCAAACCTGCAACCTCGACCAACTGCAAGGACAAGGGCAGCAGATGCCTTGGAACACCCACCACCTGCAAACTACTTCACTACTTTGGTTCGATTACGCTTGATTTGTACTCTTCCTCAGCTCCATTTATCCGCCTTTGCTCCATTTCACTTGTTATTCTTACCAAAGAGAAATTGATTGATCTCCAATCGACTCCCAGCATCCACAGCCTCTTGGGGCAGAGAACCTCAGATTTCAACAACCTTTTTTGATTCGTTCATGGGATGAGGGCGTCAGTGACAAGGCCAACATTTATTGCCCCAAAAATATGTACAGACTGTACATATGTTAGTTGATTGCTGGGAAGTATGTTTCCTGGGGTGTTTATTGACTGTAACCTTTTTTGATACATGTTTGTAATAAAATACATTTATAAAAGAAAACATTTATTGCCCGTCCCCAAGTGCCGTTTCAACTGACTGGCTTGCTAGGATCCTTCAGAGGTAATTTAAGCGTCAACCACATTGCTGTGGGTCTAGAATCACATGTAGACCAGACCAGGTAACAGCAGATTTCCCTCCCTGAAGGACATTAATGAGCCAGATGGGTTTTTACGTCAATGGACAATTAATACTTTTATTTCCAGATTTTTATTGAATTTAAATTTGAACGCGTGTCCCCAGCACGTTGCCCTGCTCTCCGGATTACCAGTCCAGTGACAATACCACTATGTCCAAGTACTTCCTGATTTGACTCCTGAATGGCCTGACTCTAATTTTAAGATTGTCGGCTTATCCGCGATTCCTCTACCAGGGAAAATCGTTTTCCCGTTATCTACTCTATTGATCCTTTTTCCAAAAATAAATTTGGAGTACCCAATTCATTTTTTCCCAATTAAGGGGCAATTTAGTGTGGCCAATCCACCTAGCCTGCACATCTTTGGGTTGTAGGGGAGAAACCCACACGAACACGGGGAGAATGTGAAAACTCCACACGGACAGTGACCCAGAGCCGGGATCGAACCTGGGACCTCAGCGCCATGAGGCAGCAGTGATAACTACTGCGCCACCGTGCTGCCTGCTATTGATCCTTTTTAGCATTTTTGATATCTCTGTTCACTCATTCCTGACCCTTCAGGTCTTTGTCCTAATGTAAATGATCCACGCTGCCATGGAAATACATTATCGTTCCTTCACTGTTGCTGGGTCAAAATCCTGGAAGTCCCTTCCTAACAGCACTATGGATGTACCTACACCACATGGACTGCAGCGGTTCAAGAAGCTGGCTCACCACGAACCTCTTGAGGGCAACTAGGGATGGGCAATAAGAATGCTGACCTAGCCAGCGACGCCAACACGAAAGAACAAACAAAAGTGGGTCTTGCTTTCATCCAGCCTAAGATTCTCCTAAGTGGGTGGTGCAGTGGTTAGCACTGCTGCTTCATAGTGCCAGAGACCCAGATTTGATTCCAAAATCGGGTGACTGTATGGCATTTACACATTCTCCACATTCTCCCAGTGTCTGCGTGGGTTTTCTCTGGGTGCTCCGGTTTTCTCCCAGTCCAAAAATGTGCAGGTTGAGTGGACTAGCTATGCTAAATTTCCCCCAAGTGTCCAAAGGTTAGGTGGAGTTATGGGGATTGGTCCTAGGTAGGATGCTCCTTCGAGGGTCGGTACAGACGTGATGGGCCGAATGGCCTCCTTCTGCACCGTAGGGACTCTATGATTGCTGCCTGCTGCCTTAACCTGCATACCTGCTCTTCCGCACCAGGCCCTAGTTTCTTTCCCTTGCTGTCTCTCTCACCTAATCTGCACACATGTCTGCTGGTTGCTACCTCCAAAATATTACTTACGTGCATATATCCATAATTCATTCATTCAGAGCATGTGACCACCGCTTGAAAGGTCTATATTTACTGCCCATCCCCAAGTGCCCAATCAGAAGCTGTTGAAGAGTTCCCTCTGTGAGCCGCCACCATCTGTGTGGTGTACGCATACCCACTCCTGGTCTTTAGTAGGGATGTTGGTGGATTCTGGGCCCAGTGTTGATGCAGGAACAGGAAAATGCTTCCCCAGTCAGGGTGGCGTGTGACTTAAAACAGTAACGGCAAGGTGGTGACGATTATGGTCTTCAGCTTTGGCCATTATTTGTTGAGCTGGTCTCATTTCCTATGCACCTTTGTGCACAATTTGTTGCTGCACTTCCTACATGACAACAGTGACTACACTTCAGAGGTGCTTTTGGGTATTGAGGTTATGTAAGATGCCACATAGATGCACCTTCTTTCATTCCCCTTCCTGTCAGTCAACTGGTGCCTCCATTACTCCACTCTTTCTGTTCTCAATACCAACTCGCTCTTCTGCCTTCCTAGTTTCCTGCCACCATCCCCCTGAATAACAATGTGGCTATCTACTTCTTCAAAGGCTGACATCATTGACTCATAGATCAGTGACCTATTGCTTGGCTTTTATACAGACCAAGTAAAGCCATTGGGGATAACCTTCCGAATCTTCGTCGCCCACCTCACCCACAGTTGTCCCGTTAACTCTCCCAGCTCAACTCCGACTCCTGCTGCACTTCCCTCATGGACATTTGTTCACTCAAGGCTCTCCATGGCCGCTTTGTGAATTAATTGCGTTGACATCCTGGCTTTGACTGACACTTCATGGATGGCAACACCTTGATCCTTATTAAAGCATCTCTACCTGGCTATTCTTCCACCATTTGCTGCACCAAAACTAGTGGGCCGAGGGCACGTACTACAATAAGAGCTATCCAATAACATGCAATGGGAAACTCAAAGCACTGGGCTCTCAGGGCACATACCTTGCAGATACTGTAGTGCTCAAACAGTGACAGCAGTCCAATGTCACTGCGTCCTGAAACTCCTTTGAGGATTGTGATGTTGCCATTGCCAGAATCCAACTCGACAACATCGTTGAAAACATTGGAGACCGCTTTGCCGGTTAACAACAGATTCACAAGTTCCTGCGAGAGGAAGACAACAAATTTATTATGTTTTCTTTGCTGTTACATACCAGCGTCAGCGTTGTGGTCGCTTATCTGCTCTACATCAGAGGTTGTGTGTTCAAGCCTCCACTCTAGGAGACCTGAGCACCTAATCTATGCTGACACTCCAGTGCTGGAGGTACCTTCCGTCAGGCGGGATGTTATACCGAAGCTCAGTTGCCTGCTGGTCATAAGAGCAAACACTAAGAAGTCTGATCTTGCCAACATTCATCTCTCAACCGACACCAATTAAAAAAAAAAAGATCGCCTGTTGGCAAATTAGCAGCTCCATTATACAACATCTGAACAGAGAACAACTTCAAAACAATCTCAGTTGGCCGCAAAGATTTGGGCAACTTGAGCACGTGAAATGCAATCCAAAGAACAAGTTATTTTATTCTGTTTAAGGAATAAACAGCACATGGTTGAAACATCTGAAGATAACATTACAGCTTTTGGAGTATTGTTTTTGCAGCGTTATATAAAAAGAGGCTTGCATCTATATACCGCCATTCATGACCTCAGGACACTGTTGTAATGCAGGAAATGTGGCAGCCAATTCAAAGGCAGCGCTCATCTTTGGTGGGAAGTGGGTGTCACTGGCTGGGCCAGCATTTGTTGCCCATCCTTAATTTTGTAATAAATTTTGAGTACCCAATTCATTTTTTCCAATTAAGGGGCAATTTAGCGTGTTCAATCCCCCTACCCGGCACATCTTTGGGTTGTAGGGGCGAAACCCACGCAAACATGGGGAGAACGTGCAAACTCCACACGGACAGTGACCCGGAGCCGGGATCGAACCTGGGACCTCGGTGCCGTGAGGCAGCAGTGCTAACCACTGCACCACCGTGCTGCCCTTTGTTGCGCATCCTGAGCTGCCCCCGACAAGCTGGTGGTCAACCGCCTTCTGGCACCACAATAATGCATGACAAAGAATTGTTATGGCACAAAAGGAGTCCATTTGGCCCACCATGTCTGCACCAGCTCTCTGAAAGAGCAACTTACCTAGAACCATTCCTGTGCCTTCTCCCTGGAACACTGCACATTCTGCCTTTTCAGATAACAGTTGAATTCTCTTTTGAATGCTTCAATTGAACCTGCCTCCACAGCACACTCAGGCAGTTCCAAACCGGAACCGCTCGTTGTGTTAAGAACGTCCTCCTCACATCGCGTTTGCTTCTTTCATTAATTGCTTTAAATCTGTGACCTCATTCTCGATACTTTCACTAGTGGCAACTGCATCTCCCCTTTCCTCGTGATTTTAAATACCTCTATCAAATCACCTCTCCAACTTACCTCCAAGGAAAATTGTCCTACTCTGTCTTTATAACTGAAGTTCCTCATCCCTGGAACCATTCCCGTGAATCTCTTTGGCACTCCCTCTAATGCCTTCACTGGTCGTGTGACCCAGGAACACCCTCAGTGCTGTTAGGAAGGGAGTTCCAGGATTTTGATCCTGCAACATTGAGGAACATCGACATGGTTCCAAATCAGGATGGTATGTGGCTTGATGGGGAACTGGGCACGTGGTGATCCCATCCATCTGCTGCTCTTGTCCCTGTAGGTGGCAGAGGTCGTGAGTTTAGAAGTGGCTGTCGAAAGAGGCTTGGCGAACGCTGCCATTGTGCATTGGTGGAGGGAATGTCTGCTTAAGGTAGCGCATGGGGTGCCAATCAAGCGGGCTGCTTTGTGCTGCTTGGTGTCAGGTTTGAGTGTTGGAGCCGCACTCACCCAGGCAAGTGGAGAGTATTCCATCACACTCCTGACTTGTGCTTTGTTGACAGTAGACACTTTTGTGAGCCCAAAGGCGAGTTACTCTGACCCACTCTTGGATGGTCCAGTTCACTTTCTGGTCAATGCTAATCTCCCTGTACGTGAGGATTTAGCGATGGTAATACCATTGAATGTCATGAGGAGATAGCTAGATGGTCTCTTGTTGGAGATGATAATTGCCTGCCACTTGCGTGATGTGAATGTTACTTGTCACTTACCAGCCCAAGCCTGAATGTTAACCAAGGCTTGGTGCATATTGGCACAGACTATTTCCGCATTTGAAGAGTTGCAAATGGTGAACACGCTGCAATCAGTGAACATCCCCATTTCTGATCTTATGATGGAGGGAAGGTCATTGATGAAGCATCTGAAGATTGGGTTGAGGATACTACCCTGAGGAACTCCTTCAGCAATGTTCTGGGACTGAGTAAAGTGCCCTCCAACAACCACTTCCTTTATGCTAGATATGAATCATAGAATTTACAGTGCAGAAGGAGGCCATTCAGCCCATCGAGTCTGCACCGGCCTTACAAAGAGCACTCTACTCAAGCCCACCTATCTACCCTATCCCCGTAAGCCCCACTTACCCTTTTTGGACACTAAGGCAATTTAGCACGGCCAATCCACCTAACCCGCACACCTTTGGACTGTGGGAGGAAACCGGAGCACCCGGAGGAAACCCACACAGACACGGGGAGTGCGTGCAGACTCCACACAGACAGTGACCCAGCGGGGAATCGAACCTGGGACCCTGGAGCTGTGAAGCAATTGTGTTAATCATTGTGCTACCGTGGCTGCCCAACCAGTATGACTTCAACCAGTGGAGAGTTCTCCCTGATTCCCATTGACCTCAACTTTGCGAGGGCTCCTTGATGCCAGACTCACTCAAATGCTGCTTTAATGCCCAGAACCGTTCACTCTGACTTCACCTCTGGCATTCAGCTCCTTTGTCCATGTTTAGAGCAAGGCTGTAATGAGGTCAGGAGATGAGCGGCCTGGCAGACCCCAAACTGAGCGTCAGTGAGCAGGTTATTGCTGTGTAAGTGCCACTTGATAGCACTGCTGACGACCGAAAGGTGGTTGACGGGTAATTGGCCGGATTGGAATTTGTCCTGCTTTTTGTGGACAGGACATACCTGGGCTATTTTTCACATTGTCGGGTAAATAATGCATGGCTGTAGCTGGGGCAGCTTGGCAAGGGGCGCAGCTTGTTCTGGGCACAGGACTTGAGTGCTATTGCCAGAATGTTGTCAGGACCCATAGCCTTCAGAGTAATCACAATTACCACAAAGATCAATACAGTGTGATTGTGATTGATTGGCAATCTGTCTTTGCTTATTTTAGTAACATTGCTTGAGAGGAGAATAACCCAGATCACAAGTAAAAGGTATCCGGCAATAGGAATTCTTTTTGTAAATATAAATTTAGAGTATCTAATTATTTTTTTTTCCCATTTAAGGGACAATTTAGCGTGGCCAATCCACCTAACCTGCACATTTTTTGGGTTGTGGGGGCGAGACCCACGTAGACTGGGGGAGAATGTGCAAACTCCACACAGACAGTGACCCAGAGCCGGGATCGAACCCGGGTCCTCAGCGCCGTAGGCAGCAGTGCTAACCACTGCGCCGTGCCGCCCTCTGCAACAGGAATTCTGGATCAACAATTCCCACAAATAGTTGGGCACTGAACATTTCTTTTTTGGTTGGCATATATAGAGGGGAAAATGTTGACCAGGGCTGGGAGAACTTCCTACCCTTTGTCAAACAGTGCAGTAAGTAGGGTACTTCAGATGAACAAACTTGGGTTTAATATCTCATCCTAAGGATGGGGGCTCTGGGCTGTAACCTGGATTGTCTGCTCAACTCCGCCAGCAAGATCTGAACACACAGCATTCTTGCCTGGATGAAAGAATGGTTAAAAACTTATTCTGGCTGATGCTGACCATTACAAGAGCATCATGCAACACATAAGAATCAGAACCAATGTTGGAATTAGAACTAAATCACAGGTCAACAAAATCACTCATCTAAAGCTCCAAACACTCAAAATATAAATAATAAATAGTCAGCTGGCGAAAATATTACAACTTGTACTTACATGGTGCTACAGCGTTTGGCAGTACAGAGCTGAAAGGATAGACATGGTTCCAAAGCTTATTACTGAACACGGGACAATGGCTATCCTAATCAGATCACTGTTTGCTGTGTATCATGCAAACGTGTAAATGGGCCAAAGGCTGCCACATCTGGAGCGGGAAAGTGCCCAACCTCTCTCAAATTACCCTGGGAAGACAAAGTACCTCACAGGTTTGAACACCAGGTTTCACGTTGTTACTGTGCAGTGGCGACATTTGTGGCATTTCCATGAACAGGATGCTGCCGTCAGTCCAAAAAAGCATTCTGCCTACCACATAACTGAGCAACGTCATGTATATAGCGGTAATTCATAACGACTGGCTGATCAAACCAAACAGCAAGTTCATTCAGTCGTTTTTGAATAGGCAGAGTATAGACCATACTCAATCAGCCTGGTCTTGCAAAACCCAAAACATCTGCTATTAGATGGAACTGCAGGATTGGGAAGCACTTGTTGAGCAATCCTGAGTGTGCTAATAGCTACACTAACATATCAGTTGGGTTTGCAACATGGCTCATTTATTTGCTAGAAGCGACATATATGATGATGTGGGAACCCAATCTCTGCAAACAAAAGGAATATGTTCAAGCTTTGAGCCTATTTTGAATTTCCTGGGAGCTCGGAGAAGCCAATGGTTCCTGTTACCCCCATCCATGGCAACACCTCAGCCAATTAAAGTCGACTTGCTGAGTAGACCAGCATCCTTTTCTTCTGTGGTATAAAAAGGCATTGTTTGAAATTTGGTATTCTTGCACTCACATCAGGACCAATACAATATGAAACATGTCACTCTTTTGGTAGTGGAACGTAGGTAGGAGAGGCAGAAGCAGATAAGAGAGATAGAGAGATTCGTGGAGGGAACTCCAGAGCTCGGGGCCCAGGCAGCTGAAGGCTAAGTCACTCATGATAGAATGATGAGGGGATGAACAAGAGGACAGAGTTGGAAGAATGCCGAATGGTGGTTTCAGGGCCTCAGGAAGTTACATATTAGGAGGGAGAAGGCCACATTGGGGCTTCAAAACAAGAATGCAAATTTTAAAAATCGGAATGAACTTGATGTCAGAATGAGAGCTGGATTTGAAAGGACTTGAGCACAAATTGAGAATTCCACCATTTCCCACAGTGCACATTTCATTTGGCATGTTTATCTCAAGAGGACAAATGTGGGATCGTGAACGAGAGATAGATGAACACAAGTGTGCTTGCATTGTCAAGAAGGAATATGCAATTTATTCCTAAAATTACTGTCATGAGCATTGAAACACTAACTATTTTTCATATTTGTGAACCAGCGCCTAGTTAGATTTTAGAAGCTAGAATTACACGGGGCAAGAACATAAGATATGAAAGCTGCAGAGTGCAGAGAACTTCAATCAACAGACTGGATCAGACCCTTCATGGGTCCAGCAAGCTTGGCATCCATTCAAAGTAGAAGGAACTTTGAGAACTGACAGCTCAAAACTGTTTAGTAACTAATATATATCTGTTCCACCGATTTAATTAAGTGGACTATTTAATACTAGGAACATCGTAAAATTAATCAAGGTCACTTTACTTTCAAGTATGGACTGACAAAGGAGCAAGTCAGAACATGCTCAAGAAAATATTTAAAAATCAGACCACTGAAAATAATTTATGTATAACTTTTAGCTAATCTCACCCAGAGCAATACTTGCGACACTACGATTTACCTTGATCCCCTGGGTGAGAGGAAAATTGACCATGGTTCAACCCTGAGCTACTCCCGGAAAGACCATAAGATATAGGAGCAGAATTAGGCCATTCGGCCCATCAAGTCTGCTCCGCCGTTCGATCATGGCTGATATGTTTTCTCATCCCCATTCTCCTGCCTTCTCCCATAACCCCAGATTCCCTTATTGATCAAGAACCTATCTATCTCGGTCTTCAAGACACTCAGTGATTTGGCCTCCACAGCCTTCTACAACAATGAGTTCCACAGATTCACCACCCTCTGGCTGAAGAAATTCCTTCTCATCTCAGTCTGAGGCTGTGCCCTGTGGTCTGGTCTCTAGTGGAAGCATCCTCTCCACGTCCACTCTATCCAGGCCTCTCCGTATTCTGTAAGTTTCAATAAGATCCCCCTTCATCCTTCTAAACTCCATCGAGTACAGACCCAGAGTCCTCAACCATTCCTTATACGACAAGTTCTTCATTCCAGGGATCATTTTTGTGAACCTCCTCTGGACCCTTTCCAAGGCCAGCACATTCTTCCTCAGATACGGGGCCCAAAACTGCTCAATATTCCAGAAGAGGTCTGAGCAGAGTCTTATTCAGCCTCAGAAGTACATCCCTGTTCTTGTATTCTAGCCCTCTCAATGAATGCTAACATTGCATTTGCCTTCCTAACGCCGACTGAACCTGCAAGTTAATATTAAAGGAATCTTGAACTAGGACTCCGAAGTCCCTTTCTTTCCCCATTTAGAAAAGAGTCTATGCCTCTATTCTTCCTACTAAGGTGCATAACCTCACACTTTTTCACATTGTATTCTATCTGCCACTTCGAAAGGGGGTGAAGTTTGAAATGCTGCAGCCAGTGCGATTGTGGGTCACGTTTCAGGACCGTCACCACTATTTTGAGATGCCAGATGACGCGTGGACCTTTATTCAGACTGAAAAGCTGGACTCAAACTGAGGGTTTGTTGTGGGGGGGTGTTTACTGTATTTTGGAGGTGTCCTTCTTCTGGTTTCAGGTTGGGAAGAGGGGAAAGGGGAAGGGGTGAGTGTATATGATGTGGGGGCTGTGTGAGAGTGTGGGCGCCGGTACTGTAGGGGTAGGTCCCCGCTGATGAGGGGGGGGGGGGGGGGGGGGAAAGAAGCCCGGGGATGGGGAGCTGGGATGAGGTCGCAGAAAAAGGAGCTGCGCCATCGGGGGCGGGGCCGGCTCGGATGGAACTGTTGGCGGATGAGGTGGTGTGCGGGCGGATCCGGGGGTGTATTCAAAGATATATGGAGGCCAACGACAATGGGGAGGTGCGGGTGGGGGTAGTCTGGGAGGCTCTGAAGGCAGTGGTTAGGGGAGAGCTCATTTCCATTAGGGCCCATAGGGAGAAGAGAGAGGAGGGAGAGGGAGAGATTGGTGGGAGAGATATTAAGGGTGGACAGGAGCTATGCAGAGGCCCCCTGATTAGGGAGCGACGAAGCCTCCAAATGGAATTTGATCTATTGACCACGGGGAAAGCAGAGGTGCAGTGGAGGAAAATGCAGGGGGCAGTATATGAGCATGGGGAGAAGGCGTGTCGGATGCTGGCACATCAGCTTCGTAAGAGGGAGGCAGCGAGGGAGATTGGTGGAGTTAAGGATAGAGGGGGGAATACGGTGCAGAGTGCGGTGAGAATAAACAAGGTATTTAGGGACTTCTCTGGGGATCTGTATAGGTCTGAGCCCCCGGGAGGGGGGGGGATGCGGCGATTCTTGGATCAACTGAGGTTCCCGAGGGTGGAGGAGGAGCAGGTGGCTGGTTTGGGGGCGCCGATTGGGCTGGAGGAGCTGGTTAAAGGATTAGGGAGCATGCAGGCGGGGAAGGCCCCGGGACCAGCCGGTTCCCAGTTGAATTTTACAGCAAGTATATGGACCTGCAGGGCCCGTTGCTGGTGAGAACGTTCAATGAGGCGAGGGAGGAGGGGACCCTGCCCTCGACAATGTCCCGGGCGCTGATCTCGTTTATTTTGAAGCGGGATAAGGATCCATTGCAATGTAGATCATATAGGCCGATTTCGCTCCTCAATGTAGACGCTAAGTTGTTGGCGAAGGTGCTGGCTACGAGGATTGAGAACTGTGTCCCGGGGGTGATCCATGAGGACCAGGCGGGGTTTGTGAAGGGCAGGCAGTTAAACACGAATGTGCGGAGGCTCGTAAATGTAAACACCGGGTGTCGTTATATGCTGATGACCTATATGTTGCAGACCCAGTGGAGGGAATGGAGGAGGTTATGCGGATCCTCAGGGAGTTTGAGGACGTCTCGGGCTATAAGCTCAACGTGGGGAAGGGTGAGCTCTGTGGTGCATGCGGGGGACCAGGGAAGGGGGATAAACGAGCTACCGCTGAAGAGGGCGGAGAGGGGCTTCCGATACCTGGGGATCCAGATAGCTAGGGGGCCCTGCACAAGCTCAATTTGACACGGTTGGTGGAGCAGGTGGAGGAGGACTTCAAGAGATGGGATATGGTGCCACTCTCCCTGGCAGGTAGGGTGCAGCCGGTCAAGATGACGGTCCTCCCGAGGTTCCTGTTTGTATTCCAGTGCCTGCCCATACTAATCCCCAAGGCTTTTTTAAAAACGGGTAAGCAGGAGTATTATGGGATTCGTATGGGCGAATAAGACCTCGAGGGTGAAGAGGGTGTTTTTGGAGCGTAGCAGAGACAAGGGGGGGGGGGGGGGGGGGGGGGGGCTGGCGCTGCCGAGTCTATGTGGCTATTATTGGGCAGCTAATTGTGGCGATGATCCGGAAGTGGGTAATGGAGGGAGAGGGGGCGGTGTGGAAGATGCTAGAGGTGGCGTCTTGTGTGGGTACGAGTCTGGGGGCGCTGGTGACGGCACCGTTGCCGCTTCCGCCGACAAGTTACACCACGAGTCCGGTGGTGGCGGCGACTCTGAAGATCTGGGGGCAGTGGAGGCGACATAAGGGCGAGGTGGGGGCCTCGGTCTGGACCCCGATACGAGAGAACCACAGGTTCGCTCCGGGTAGGATGGATGGGGGGTTTCTGAGCTGGCATCGGGCTGGGTTTAAAAGAATGGGGGGCCTATTCATCGATGGGACTTTTGCGAGCCATGGGGCGCTAGAGGAGAAATTTGGGTTACCTCCCGGGAATGCTTTTAGGTACATGCAAGTGAGGGTGTTTGAGAGACGGCAGGTGAGGGAATTTCCGCTGCTCCCAGACGAAGGATTCAGGACAGGGTGATTTTGGGTTTATGGGTTGGAGAAGGCAAGGTCTCGGCGATCTATCAAGAGCTGCAGGAGGCGGAGCAGACCTCGCTGGAGGAGTTAAAGGGTAAGTGGGAGGAGGAGCTAGGAGAGGAGCTGGATGAAGATCTGTGGGCTGATGCCCGGAGTAGGGTTAATTCTTCCTCCTCCTGCGCCAGGCTCAGCCTAATACAGTTCAAAGTTGTCCATAGGGCGCATATGACAGGGGCGAGGATGAGTAGGTTTTTTGGGGTGGAGGACAGGTGTGCGGGGTGCTCAGGGAGCCCAGCAAATCACGCCCACATGTTCTGGGCATGCCCGGCACTGGAGGGGTTCTGGAGGGGCTTTGCGAGGACTATGTCCAAAGTGGTGAACACCCGGGTCAGGTGGGGGGTAGCATTATTTGGGATATCGGACGAGCCGGGAGTGCAGGAACTGAAAGAGGCCGGTGTTCTGGCCTTTGCGTCCCTGGTAGCCCGCCGAAGGATCCTGCTGTTGTGGAGGGATGCGGAGCCCCCAAGTGTGAAAGCTTGGATTAACGATATGGCAGGGTTCATCAAGCTGGAAAGGATAAAGTTTGCCTTGCGAGGGTCTGTGCAGGGGTTCTCCAGGCGGTGGCAACCGTTCCTAGACTTTCTCGCGGAATGTTAGGTGGAGGTCAACAGCAGCAGCAACCCGGGGGAGGGGGCGTTTGGTTTTTCTGTTTTGTTTAGGTTAGAGTGGGGCGTTTTTTCTTACTGGCGCGTGTATTTGTTAAATGGGGGTTATTGCATTTTGTTGGAAATCTCATGTATAATTTTTGCTTGTTTTGTGCTTTATTTTTTTTTTCCCTGGTTGGAGTGTTTTGTTGAAAACCGTTGAAAATTTGAATAAATATATATATTTTTTTAAAAAGTTAATGAATGTAGATCGTGAATAGTTGTGGGCCCAGCACAGACCCCTGAGGGACACCACTAGTCACCGGCTGCCATCCTGAAAAAGACCCCTTTATCCCCACTCTCTGCCTTCTGCCAGTCAGCCAATCGTTCATCCATGCCAGGATCGTACCCTTAACACTATGGGCTCGTATCTTATTTAGCAGCCTCCTGTACAGCACCTTGTCAAAGGCCTTCTGGAAATCCAAATAGATCACGTCCACTAGTTCTCCTCGTCTAACTTCCTCATACCCTCCTCAAAGAACTCTAACAGATTTCTCAGGCACGACCTCCCCTTGTCGAAGCCGTACTGACTCAGCCCTCTTTTATCATGCACTTCCAAGTACTCCGCAAGCTCATCCTTAATAATGGACTCTAAAGGGAAGGGGGATCACTCATTCAAACATAGAATTTTTTACAGTGAAGGGGGCCATTCGGCCCATCGTGTCTGCACAGGCACTTGGAAAGAGCACCCTACCCAAGCCCACACCTTCACCCTCTCCCCGTTATCCAGTAACCCCACCCAACCTTTTTCGACACTAAGGGCAATTTAGCATGGCCAATCTAACTATGCTGCACACCTTTGGGCTGAATGAAGGACCCGGCATTAAGAGGCGGCCCACTGAGAGCTAATCTCTGACTATGCTGGTGAACCCCATCCTCACCCTCCCTCGCGACTCCCACTCCAAAAAGTCTTTCTTGGCATCGCTCAGCTGTGGCCTGGGATCCAACAAACATCCTGGTGGTGCACCGGCAACAGCCACCGCCTCTCAGGTGGCACTGCCGTTCAATAGAGTTGATTGTCCAGCAGGCAGGACTTCAGTCCTGGATCACAGTGAAGAGCCTGCCCCGAGAGACACATGATGCTGTAGGCCTTCCTGGAAAAAGATGACATCGGGC
Source organism: Scyliorhinus torazame (assembly GCF_047496885.1). NCBI lineage: Eukaryota > Metazoa > Chordata > Chondrichthyes > Carcharhiniformes > Scyliorhinidae > Scyliorhinus > Scyliorhinus torazame. The sequence goes on along the minus strand of NC_092712.1, from coordinate 30,199,991 downwards.
TCTCGCCTGCTCTTTAGCCGGTGGCTGAGACCCTCCCCCCCCCGGTCACCGCCATAAGATACTAACCCCAATTTATTACACACAAAAGTCTCTGTATACCTTTTGGTTATTTTCTTGTCAGTTAACATACAAATTTGTGGCTTGAGCATACAATTAAAGCTGACACTTGAGGGACTATGTTGCATTTTGGAAGTGCTGTCTTTTCAATGAGACATCAAACTAAGGCCCTGTCGTCCTTTCAGGTGGGTGTGAAAGATTCCACGCCACCATTTCAAAGAAGAACCAGGGACTTGGCTGGGCATCTTGATCAGTATTTATCCCTCAAATCAGTGTTACCAAAAAAAGAGAAGATCTGGTCATTATCACCATGTACGTGGGAACTTGCAGGGTACAAACAGCCATGCCTCCATCGCTGTAAAATGCTTTGGGAAATCTTGAGGTCATAAAGACACTATACAAATCAGAGTTGCGCTCTTTCCTTATTGTCTTACTGTTCTGTGGGGAAACATAAAAACCTTGAAAACTAACCAGGGATCTAGGGGGCCTTCACGTAATATCCGTACATTATAATTAAACTTCCTTTTCCAGGCTTCACTGCGGAGAGTCGTTCACTGCTCAAATTTATATCTGTCCTTAGGTCGGCACAGATGAAGGACTAAACGGTGACTTTCCTTGTGTACAAAGGAGTTTCTATATGTACTGCGTCTCTGCAGGAAGTTGCTGAACTAAATGTGTTTTTATGGACGGAAATAATTAATAGCGCTATTGGGACACCAACTACACAGAGAATGCCATGCATGTTAACACGAAGATGATCATCTAACTGAAGGCATACACACATCCATGCATGCAACGTCGTTTAAGTCTCCTTTCCTACAGAACAAACACGATGAGCTGACAATGGACGGAAATTCAAAAACGTGTGGAGGTTTTCTTCTATAGATTGAGATGGGAGTCACAGCTGTGTACTCTGAAAATGGACGATATCAGCTGAACTTAATTTTTAATTCCACCAGTCAACAATCAGGTTGACTTGAATAAGATTAAAGCTTCGATGGATTTGGCGTGACGCTAGATAAGCATGAGGGAGAATTGAATTGAAGGGTGTGTTGACCGGGTGAAATGAAGTAAGGAAACTTGTGTGGAGCATAAACGCATCACCAATTGGGCCAATGGCCTGATTAACGAGAGCAGTTAAGGTAAATCAAAGCAGCAAAGAATTGACACTGCACTGAATGAGGACATTCGGCTCATCAAGTCTGTGCTGGCTCTCCAAATGAGCAATGCATCTCGACGCATTCATCCGCTGCTCCCCGTGACCCCGCACCTTCTTCCTTTTCAGATAACAATCCAATTCCCTCTTGAATGCGATGACTCAACCTGCTTCCACCACACATTCAGCTTCGATTATTTTAGAACGGTTCTGATAAGTTAGACAAAGAAAAGCTGTTCTCCTTAGATAATCGTACAAGGATGAGGTGACACATATTTAAGGTTTTGGGAAAGAGCTGCTGGGGGCATGTGAGGAATGTTCACACAGCAAATGGCAACGACCTGGAACATGCTGCCCACGAGGGTGGTGGGAGCGGTTTTAAAAGTAAATTGGTCAGACACTCGAGGGAAATAATCTTCTACAGCCATGGGGATAGAACAGGGAAATAGGACTGAGCCAGCGTGGAATCAATGGGTCAAATAGCCTCCCTTCTGTGCCATTATACCTCTGTAAATATGTGTCCAGCAGCTATATTTTAAACTGGTATCAGCATCACAGTATTCCACAGTTTTCAGGCCCATCAGTCAATCCGGTCTTTGTGAAGGAGGAGCCAAGACCCGAGAATCCGACTGGGTTGGAGGATGAACAGCAATCGGATGGTTTCTTCCCCGTTGCTCATTAAGCGTGCACTTGAGGCAAGAAAATTCAAGGTGCCAAGATTGAATTGTGAAAGCCACAGTTATGGAGATGTCAAATACAGCTCGATCCTTTTGAATCAAGAGTTGCTTAATTTATTTGTTCATTGATAAGAGTTTTACAGCAGACATGGAAGCCAATTGATCCACCGTGCCTGTGTCAGCTAGCTTCGAGTGACCAAATTCATCTTCCTCCACAGCCTTGCCCAATCTTCTCCCCTTCCAGATATATTCAATCCTCTTTGGAAGGTTATTATTCCAACCGTTTCACTGCCTTTTCAGACAGTGCATTTCAGATGGTAGCTAATTAAAATGACATGGAATTACATAGGCCACACAGTGTCGTAGCCTGCCATTCTGCTTCATCAGCTCATGCTGATGTTCATAGAAGCTGCGTCCATCTTTCTTTCCCTAACTCATTCAATGTAACCTTCTGTTCCCTTCTCCCTCATAAGCTAACTTAGTTTCCCCTGAAATGCATCAATACTATTTTCCTCAACCACTTCCTGCGGTAGCAAGTTCAACATTTTGACCACTCCCTGGGGGAAAAATAGTACTTTTTTTCTGAATTCCCTATTTAATTTCTTACTGAAGGCTTCTAGTTTTGCTTTTCACCCACACGTTGAAGCATCTTCTCGACATTTAACCCCTCCATAATTCCAAATTTCCCTGAGCCTGCTTGTTCCCCTTTTCCTGACAGATAATAACCTCATGTTTCTGGTGTCACCCTGATTTCTCTTTTGCCACCCTCTCCAATATCTTCATATCCCTTTCATATAATGGGGACCAGAACGCTACGTATGGCTGATCTTACGGGCTCGATATATTTTAGCATAAACTCAATCTCTCCTTCTCAGTTCTAACCCTCCAGAACAGTGGGTTCGATTTCATGCAACAACAAAAAAAAAAAAAGCCTTGCGTGTTTTTGATTAACCAAATTGCTTAACTCTATGTATTTCAAATTAATGGTTAATTTGAATTTGTTTTCAAGCGAAATGCAATTTTGAGCTTTCTTTGCATCAAATATGGATAGCACAATTGCTTCACAGCTCCAGGGTCCCAGGTTCGATTCTGGCTTGGGTCACCGTCTGTGCGGAGTCTGCACATCCTCCCCGTGTGTGCGTGGGTTTCCTCCGGGTGCTCCGGTTTCCTCCCACAGTCCAAAGATGTGCAGGTTAGGTGGATTGGCCATGATAAATTGCCCCTTTGTGTCCAAAATTGCCCTTAGTGTTGGGTGGGGTTACTGGGTTATGGGGATAAGGTGGAGGTGTTAACCTTGGGTAGGGCGCTCTTTCCAAGAGCTGGAGCAGACTCGATGGGCCGAATGGCCTCCTTCTGCACTGTAAATACCAATTCTATGAAATAAGCTGCTAAAAACGAAGGTTCCAACCTGTTCAGTTTTCTTCAGAGGCCCATGCCGAGGCGTGCCCAGATGCTGCCTTCCGTCAAAGTCTATTATCTGTGTCACTGCTGCTTTTCGAGATGAAGTGGGCGCTTTCTTGTAGGAGCACATTAATTAGTCCCATTTCTGTCAATTCTTGTGAACTCGGTATGAGAATTGAGCAGATGAAAATATTGAAACTCAGGTTGAGAATTGCACCAGTTAACAATAGGCAAATAAATACAAGTACCTATTCCAGACATCGAGTTGTTCAGGGGATCAAATAGCAACTGCTTCCGCTGATTGTGGAGTCAAGGTCTGAGGAGGGGCAGAGTCTAAAATCTGCGGCCAGACCTTTCAAGAGTGGGCTGAGAACATACTTTACCACAAAGGCTTGTCGCAGTTTGGAATTCTCTTCCCCGCAAACAGTCATTGATGCCAGCTCTATTGTTGATTTTAAAATAGGTCGATAGATTTTTAAGCGCGAAAGGTGGGAAGGAATATGCAGCAGAGGCAGGGAAATGGAACGGGATTCTCCGTTGGCTGACTGCAAAATCGCGAAATGCGATTGGGCGGAAAATCAGTTCCAATGGCACAATCGCGGCGGGCGCCGATTTGACGCCAAATTGCAATTCTGCATCACCTCCAGAGCAGTGTCAATGCGTTCTGGAACCCATATACAGTAAACACCATTTTTGCATGTTATTAGCGGGCCTGACCCGATTCTCCAGGGCCTCCGTGATTCTCCTCCTCCAATGGGCAGAGTTACCGATGGCGCAGTTCACTTATGCTTTTACAAATTGTGGAACTGGTGTCATGGCTGATGAGGGAGAGAGAGAGGAGGTAGGACACAGAGAGGCACGACTGTGGGCTGCCGGGCCGGCACTGGCCGGGCCCTGCCAGGGCCTGGGGGAGGGAAGGAGAAGGTGACGGAGGAACGGGCTTAAAGGCCGGGGTGATTGCCCACTGACTGGGGTGGTGTCCAGTCACGGACCGTCATTACCGCAGTCTGCAAAGCAGCCATCTTGCTGCGCACCCCACTGACCACCTTGGCCCTGGTTCTGCAGAGTGACACCGGCCGTATGGGTGGCCCCAACCTGGCCACCATCCGCCAGCAGGGCATCAGGCAGCCAACAGGGCAACACCCCCTATAGGGGTGCCAAGAAGAGCCATAGAACATAGCACTGTCAAGGGCAGTTCCAACCAACGGTACCGCTGGCATTTGGGACGGGCTCTTTCCAGGAGCCAAATGGGGACCTGTCCGGGATCTCACAGATCTCAATGCACAGGTGCATCCACACACATCATGGAGGCCCTACATGCCTAGGCGGTCAATACATCCACTTCAGTGTGGACCGAGCCCACCAGAATGTCCGGGCAGCGGGATTCGCTGCCATCGATGGGATGCATGTTCCCCTACGAGCACCTGCAGATGACAGGCCGCTCTACACAAAGTGAAAAGGGTTGAACTCGACGAATGTGCAGCTGATATGTGACCATCATTGGAACTGCCCTTAATCGCACATCATACACATCTGCACCCAATAACCGGGCAGGGGCACGGACAATTCTTCCACCCCAATCGCCTGCACCTCCCTCCGTGATACATACCTGCCGCACTACGGGGTGTGGGCCCTGGGTTGACAGTAACAGTGGGTATGGTCTATGGGATGGAGGATGATGACAACCAGCTCTGCGATGAGCTCTGGTGCTCCGCATTGTATGGCAATGTCTGACTTCCTCGCCTGCTGAACGCCCCACCTCGGCGACCTTCCTTTCCTCTAGGCCACCTACCACGTAGCACTTTCCACCGTCCACCTGGGTGATCCCTGCATGCGAATTGGCCATTCCATCACACGGTCCCATCGAATCCCTGGGGTGACGGTGGTGAGGACCGTGGGCCACTGACAACGTCTACCTATTCCCTCCCCGTTCCCACTTTCTTCCCAGCCCAAACTAGGTTGGGGAGGGGGGGTTGACAGCCATGTCGCGGGGAACCTCAAATAAGCGGGGTCTCACTTCCTCGCACGCTGCCGAACTCCACCTCGGCGACCTTCCTTTCCTCTGGGCCGCCAACCACGTCCAGAGCCCTCTGCTCTGCCATGGTGAGAGGCCGCAGGTCCAGCGGTCCCCATCCTGTCTTCTCCCGCTCCCAGCGGTTGTGGGCAGCTTCTCCTGAGGGGGGAGAAGAGGTCGTGAAGTTTCTTCCCTCACTGCTGGCCGGTCGGGATGGTATTGCTCACGGCGCCAACTACCTCTGCCACCTGTGCCCAGGCACGACGGATGGCAGCGCCTGGCAGCCTCCTTCCCGGGCCGGGATACAGGGTCATCCAGTTCTCCTCCACCGCGTCCAGGAGGGTCTCGAGCTCTGCATCTGCGAAACGTGGGGCCGTGCGGCTTACTGCCATCTTGGCAGCTGGGATGGTGTGCGTGGAGAGTGAAGTGTGTATGTGCGGCTGCAGTTTGTCAGACTCCTGAGTGTCAATCGAGAAACCGGCTAATCCGGCACAGTTTTGCATTGAAATCGATTGTGTTCGATGTAGCGCTGGTGCTACCCGGTTAACAATAGCAGAATCAGTCCAGATGCGGCGCCAGTTTTGCTGTCATGGGCCTTCACAAATTCTGCGTCGGCGTCAACACTTACTCTCAGGAACGGAGAATCCCACCCATGGAGTTTGGTCACAGATCAGCAGTGATCTTAGTGAACAGCGAAATAATTTCAAGGGGGCAAATGACCTACTCTTATTCCCAAGTTCCCAGAAATCAAAACATTCTTTGGTGGGAGGGTGGAGGCACATTCCGATGGAATGTAAAGTTCATGCTTTTGGACCGCTATCCTCCTTCATTAGTTTCTCGGTCACCAATCCTGGAAAATTAGCATTTCTGTGTTGCAATGAAAATGATAAAATGTTAACGATACCCAAGTGCCTGAAACTCTGCACTTATTTCAGAATAACTCCTTACTTCAATTGTTTAAGACTTATATTTCAGAACCGTTACTAAGTGGTTAATTGTTGGACCACATCTCCAAGAATGCGTGCAGTTTTGGTCTCCTTATTTAAGGAAAGATGTAAATGTATTGGAGGTGGATCAGAGGTGGTTTACTTGGGCTGCTTTAGCTCAGTTGGCTGGACGGCTGGTTTGTGATGCAGAGCAAGGCCAGCAGCGCGGGTTCAATTCCCGTACTGGCTGAGGTTACTCATGAAGGCCCCGCCTTCTCAACCTTGCCCCTCGCCTGAGGTGTGGTGACCCTCAGGTTAAACCACCACCAGCTCTCCATCTCAAAGGGAAAGCAGCCTCTGCTCATCTGGGACTATGGCGACTTTACTAGATTGATACCTAGATTGAGTGGGTTGTCTTATGAGAAAGATTGGGCAGACTGGGCTTGTTTCCACTGGAATTTCAATGAGTGAGGGACGGCTTGATTGATAAAGATCCTGAACGGTATTGGCAAGGTGAAAGTGGAAAGGGTGTTTCCTCTTGTGGATGGGTCCGTAACTAAGGAGCCCTACTTTAAAATTAGGGGTTGCTCTTCCAGGACAAAGATGAGGAGAAATTAATTTCTGAGGGTTGCTTTGGAACGCTCTGCCTCAGAAGGCGGGGCCATTGAATATTTTTAAGGACGAGGGAGATAGGTTCTTGTTAGGCGAGGGAATCAAAGGTATTCATGGGTGGATGGGTATGCAGAACTTGAAACACAAACAGATCGGCCACGATCTTATTAAATGTCAGAGCAGGCTCAAGGGCCCAAATGTCCTACTTCTGCACCTAGTTCATCTGTTCATTTGTTAGATTTTACAGTTTGGTCAGTTTTTCGAGTTTGCGAGGTTAGTATATATGGACTAATTATCTGAACAAAATAAAGTTGAACAGTATTAATAACTTAAAGGCACATGTTTTCCTAAATTCTGTTCCTAGGCAATTGGGTTGTTGTTACTGTGAGTGGAAGACAGATTTCAAAAGTAAACTAATTTATACTGACAACTGTACAAATCTTCTTCAGTGATCACTCATTAACGAGTATGATTGTCCGCCCAAGAAACTCCGTGTTCCAGGCTTTGGGCTCTGTGGGCCCTTGCGTGGTTGATTAGCCCGATTCCAGGCCGCACACTTGGCAGATGTTTCTGGGAGCTGGGATCAGTCCTTGGATTCTAGATCACTGGTATTCCTTTCTCCGGCTCCTTTTCCAGACTCATCATGCTGTCGGGTGTCCTCGAAGAATTGTGTCTCTTCAAGTAGGAGGTTCCTCCAAGTAGGTCTCTTCTGAGCAAGGGTTTCCCGGGTGTTGATGTCCATGTTGGGTTTCTTGAGGTCGGCCTTCAAGGTGCCTTTGAAATGCTTCCTTTGTCCTCCTCTTGTTTGGGAGTCAGGACTCTGACTTCCTAAGCACATGGCTGGAGTCGGTTTCGAATAATTGGAGCCTCGACGCTGTTGCCCTTGGCTCCTTCAAGGATGCTGATGTTAGTGTGCCTGTCCTCCAAGCTGATGCAGAGACTTTGTCTCAGGAGCGTTGATGGTATCTCTCCAGGGCCTGGAGGTGGGCGTCTGTATTCAATCCACGTTTCTGAGCCTATAGAAGAGTTGGGAAGACGACTGCCTTGTACACAAGGATCTTAGTGTCAGCATGAACATGAATATTGCGGTCATCAAAAACTTTCATCCTTAGGTGCCCGAAGGAGGCGTTTGCGGATTGGATACAATGTTAGATTTCTGAATCGATGTTGGATTTCTGAATGAGACGTAGCTTCCCAGGTAGGGGAAATGTTCCATGTTTGATAGGGTTTCTCCACTGATCTTGATGGGAGGGAAAGACCAGATCTTTCCCTGACGCAGGTTCGTAAAGGATCAGAGAGTCACAGGAACCTTAAAGTGCAGAAGGCCATTCGGCCCATCGTGTCTGCATTGACGCTTCAAATGAGCACTCTACCCATACCCACATCCCCCTATTCCCGTAACCCCATAACCTAAGCTGCACATCCACAATTTATTAGGACCAATCCACCTAACCCGCACATCTTTGGAGTCTGCTCGAGGATGAGACCAATCCTTCAGTATGCTTCCGCGAGGTGTCAAGCACGACGTGGAGATTCTCTTCTGAGAGAGTGGAGATGTCATCGGCAAAGTTCCACAAGTGATGTCAGTGTCACTTTCTTGTTGGATTTCAACCAGTTGAGGTTCAAATGTTTGCCGTCCAACCTGTAGACAATGTCCACGTGCAGGTTAGGTGGGATTATGGGAGAGTGGGCCTAGGTAGGGTTCTCTTTCAGAGGGTTGGTGCAGACGTGATGGGCCAAATGGCCTCCTTTTACACTGTCCGAATTCTATGGTTCTAAGGTGAAGGGTGGAATGTAAAAGTAAGGATACGATGTTAGAATTGTATAAAACACTGGTGAGGCCACAACTGGAGTATTGTGTGCAGTCCTGGTCACATTACAGAAAGGAAATTATTGCTCTGGAGAGAGTGCAGAGGAGCTTTACAAGAATGTTGCCAGGGTTAGAAAAGTGTGGCTATGAGGAGAAATTGGATAGGTTGGTTTATTTTCCTTGGAACAAAGGCGGCTAAGGGGTGCCTTAATTGAGGTGTACAAAATTATGACGGGAAGAGGCAGGGTGGACAGAATAAAATTGCTTCCCCTGGAGAATTCTAGAACCAGGCGACATAGATTCCAGATAAGTAGCAGAAGGTGTAGAGGGGACATGAGGAAGAACTTTTTGACAGCGGGTAGTGGGTGTCTGGAATTCACCGACCGAGTTGGTAGTGGAGACAAAGGCCCTAAACCCTGGATCTGTACCTCAAGTGCTCTAAGCTACAGACCGAGTGCAGGAAGGTGAAATTAGAAAGGGCACTAGTGTTCTAGGGCTGGAATGGTCAAGATGGGCCGAATGGCTTCCTTCTGTGCTGTTACTTTGTGATTCTATGATGATGTCGATGAAGATAGAGAAACGGTGGTGGTGGTGGGTCCAGTCGTAGGTTTTGGTCTTATTTCTGGTGAGGAATATTGCCGACATCTTGTCATGAAAGAGTCAGAGGATGTTGATGAATTTCTCTGGACAGCCGGCCTTTGACAGGGTCTTCCACTGCACCTCCCGATTGACTGAACCTTGGTCAGATCGATGAAGGCCATGTAGAGTGGTTGATGTCGCTCCTGGCATTTCTCCTGAAGTTGCTGAGCTGTGTAAATCATGTCCGCTGTTCCACGGTTTGGTGGGAAGCAACACTGGCTTTCCAGAAGGATTTCTTCAGAGACTGGGAGAAGGCAGCTAGCAAAGATTCGGTCGATGATTTTCCAGCGATGGAGAGTAGGAAGATTCCTCTGTAGGTCCCATAGTCCGCTTTGTCTCCTTTCTTGAAGCTGATGGTGATGACGGCATCCCTGAGGTCGGCAGGAATTTCTTCTCAGTCCCAGATTTTCAGAAACAGCTGATGGAGATGACAAGTGATCTCCTCTCCTCCCAAGTTTGAAAATCTCCATTGGAATCCTGTCCACTCCTGCAGCTTTTCCATTCTCCACATGTTTAACGGCAATTTCGACTTTGTCCACGTTTGTGGGGAGTCTAGGATCATCTTGACAGGAATTGGGGGATTTCCTCAAACACATCCTCATCTACGATTGTATCACAGTTTAGGAGTTCTTTGAAGTGATCTCTCCATCAAAGGCTGATGTTTTCTCTGTCGCTCAAGAGAGTTCTGTCCTTGAAGAGAGAAAATGCTGGAAAATCTCAGCAGGTTTGGCAGCATCTGTAGGGAGAAAAAAGAGCTAACGTTTCGAGTCCAATGACTCTTTGTCAAAGAGTCATCGGACTCGAAACGTTAGCTCTTTTCTCTCCCTACAGATGCTGCCAGATCTGCTGAGATTTTCCAGCATTTTCTCTTTAGTTTCAGATTCCAGCATCCGCAGTAATTTGCTTTTATCCAGAGTTCTGTCCTTACTCCGAACCGGTTTGAGGCCTAGGGTGTCGGGTCCATATATTTCCTCGGTGGCACTGAGGATGCCCCAGGTGTCACTTGTCAGCGAGGAGTTGCAGCTCCTTGGCTTTCTTTCTCAGTCCACCACTGGCTCTGGATTTCCCTAGTTCTTCTTTGTAGATCCGCCTTGGCTGATTGATGAGCTCTCCTCTTTGCCTTGCTGGTTATGATGTTTTGCCAGCTGTGGAGAGCTTTCCTCCATGTCGATGAGGTCTTGGATGGTGTGGTCATTCTCATTTAACCAGTAATGGGAGTTCCTGGTCTTATGGCCGATGGTTTCCACACACCCGGAGATAATGGCTGTCTTCAGCTCTTCCCAGTTTTCCTCCGCTCCATTAGAATGGAGGCTTTGGAGATTTTGGAGAAGTCATCGTTGGACGTTCACTAGCATGCATGGCTCTTGAAGCCACTCAATGTTGATCTTTTTTCTGAGCTGTTTCCTCACCTTTCGCTGTTTCTGGTGGACATAGAGGAGCAGATGGGCAACTGATCTATCCAGCAGGCATCTGCACTGGTCATCGGTTAGTTGATGAGGGCATCCTTTTGGTCTCGGGATCAGACGATGATGAAGTCAGTCCTGTGCCAGTGCTTTGGCCGTGGAAGTCTCCAGGAAGTCTAGAGTCTTTTTGGCAGACCAGTGCGTTAGTGATGACAAGCTGATATTCTGCATGTTTGGTGAGGACAACCCTGTTGAGTTGCAATTCCCAACTCCTTCCTTTCTGATAGTTCCTTTCGAGAGTTGGGAATCCTTTCCAACCCTGCCGTTGAAGTCCCCAAGGAGGATGATCTTATCTGCCTTAGGAATGTTGGAGAGTACGGTGTCCAGGGTGGAGAAGAAGCCTTTGTTGGATTCATCATTGGCGTCAAGGGTTGGGGCATAGGTACTCATGACCGTCGCCTGTTGGTTCTTGGCAAGTTATAGGCGGACGGTCATGAGGTGCTCGTTGATGCAGACAGGGAGCTTAGAGAGAGCCGGTCGACGTGTTCAATTCCACACAACTGTACATATATTAATCTATCAAAAAAACTTCCATTAGCACACAATTCTCAACAACTTATCCCATCATTAATTCCAGAATTTAGGAAATCTTAGGCCTTTAAGATATTATTACTGTTCATTTTTGTTTAGTGAAGATGGATAGTCCGTACATGTTAACCTAGAAAACTAGCAAAATCATTTGGAATGGAAATTACCGATGTAAACTTGGCACATTGCAATTACGCAATTAAGATCAACTGGTTTCTGGAGATACTTGAACAAAATTTACCAATCTTTCACCATCATTCAAGTCCATAATTATGGGAGGAGAAGGAAGTTTCTCGGAGAATTATAATTTGTTTGAAATATGTGGCGGAAAGAACAGCACAGAAATATGTGGCGGAAAAAATGCATTATTTACTTTTAAGGTTATTGCGAAATAACACTGTATTTGAAGAATCACTGGCCTTGAACAAGTCATAATTTTTTTTAATGTAATCCTCATTATTGTCACAAGTAGGTTTACATTAACACTGCAATGAAATTACTGTGAAAAGCCCCTAGTCGCCACACTCCGGCGCCTGTTCGGGTACACAGAGAGTGAATTCAGAATGTCCAATTCATCTAACAAATACGTCTTTCGGAACTTGTGGGAGGAAACCGGAGCACCCGGAGGAGACCCACGCAGACACGGGGAGAACGTGCGGACTCCACACACACAGTGATCCAAGCTGGGAATCGAACCTGGGACTCTGGAACTGTGAAGCAACAGTGCTAACCACTGTGCTACCGTGCCGTCCTGCAATGCTGATAAAGGCAGGCTCTGGCTCCCAAATCCCACCAAGTCTACTATATGAACGCAAAAACGTAAGAAATAAGAGAAGATTCGGCTATTTGACCCCTCAAGCCTGCTCCATCAGGTCAGTAACATCATGGCTGATTGCAGTCTTAACACCACTTTCCATGCGATGCTCCATAACCCTCGACTTACTTGTCAATCAAAAATATATCTGACTCATCCTTGAATATTTTTAATGACTGAGCTTCCATTGCTCGCTGCTGGGGAAGGGAATTCCAAAGACTAACAAACCCGGAGAGAGAAAGTAAAATCTGCCTCATCCCCATATTAAATGGGGGAATCCCTTATTTTTAAACTGTACCCCCTGGTTCTAGATTCCCCCATAGGGGGAAACATCCTCTCAGCATTCACCCTGTCAAGCTCCCTCAATCTTAGATGTTTCAATAAGATCACCTCGTTCTTCTAAACATCAGTCAACATGAGGCATATATAATGTAGCCAACTGGTGATCTGCAAGAATTGCTTGGTACTGTCCCCCTAAGAACAGCTCAGTAGAAGCACAGTACCTTCTCACTCCATTCCCACAACATATCAGGACCAAATGCATTAAAAAAAAAAAATACATGCATAGCCACACAAAGCCCACACTGTGCCCCCCCCCCCCCACCCCAGTAGCTGCAGAAAGAAATGGTACCGACCTGTGTACAGTATCCATGGGCTCCAATCAATGTACTGCTGGGGACATCAAAGTCAGATTTTACTCTGGAAATAATTCAAAATGGTAGCAGTTTATAAAGTGTTCGTGATCATTTCAGCTGTGGAAATAATGAAGCCAGACGCTAAGACACCTTATCTAAATCGTCCCCTTATTCAATGCCTGCGTGACTGTCTCCAGAGCACCAGGTTCAATTATGGAAAAATTGCCCACTTATCCAGGATCCACAAACATTTAAAAAAAAACTTCCAAATCACTGTGGTTTATAAAACTCACTGAGAAAAACGTGCAAGAGCATAAGGACAGTCAACGATGAAAGCAGTTATTTGGCCCAATGGCCTCCATTTTTCTAACATTCCAAATAGGAAGTCGTGTGGCGCAGTGGGTAGTGTCCCAGCCTCTCTGAGCCAGAATCTCAAGGTTAGAGTCCCACCCTAGGACTTATTCGCCATGGAAGGTGCGCTCACAATGCGGTCAAGCAGATGGGGTAAATATTCCTGCAAAATTCTTCCAACACATGCCAATAGCAGGCGGCAAGGGCGAGAGAGATTCCAGGTCAGCCATGTGACAGAAAGGAGGCTCATAGATCCAGACTATAACACATAGGAAAAAAATGCACTTCGCCACAGCAACTCTGACAACCTAAGTGAACCGCAATGCATCCCCATGACTCTAGATGCATTTCACCATAATGTTGTTAACAATAATTTCAAACATTTGACACTCTTAAGTAAAGACATGTTTGACTATGGGTGATTCCGGATTCCTTTTTGTTATTTGTTTGTGTGAACATGCGGGCTACTGTTTGGGGTTTGGTGGGAGGATGGGATCGTTGTTATTGATGTGGGGATTGACATATTTGTTACTGACTGTTGTTGGTGGGTGTAAATTTGGGAGAAAATGTGAACAAGGAGGGGAATAAAGAAATATTTTTTTAAAAAGTAAAGACAGGTTTTTTAAAACCAGGTTTGACTGCAATGGTAATTGCTGACTCCATATCGCGCTATCAATCAATACTTTGCAGCTTATGTACACCAAGGGTTGTTTCAGTAACACGATCGGAATGTACATTAGATAGGCATAAAAACAAGAAGCAGATATAAATAGTGATATCTCTTTGAAATCGGGATCCTAGATAGATATGCTTTTAAAACCTTTAACCTAGAGGCTCCCCATGGCCTGGCGCATGCTCCAACAATTACAGGATCAAATGATTGGTTTGGCTGAAGATGATCCTCTGGTGCATTCCATCTCCTGCTTCCCAAATACCAATCTTCGCATTCCGTAACAAGCTCTACCTTCGACGACTGCAGTGTCCTTTATTGATTTACAGGATGCGGGTTTCGCTGGCTGGGCCAGCATTTATTACCCATCACTAGTTGCCCTCGAGAAGGTGGTGATAAGCTGCCTGGTTGAAATGCTGCAGAGCATGTGGTGTAGGTACTCGTACAGTGCTGTTAGGCAGGGAGTACCAGAAGTTTGACCCAGCGAGAGTTAAGTAACGGCGATATATTTCCAAGTCAGGATGGTGAGCGGCTTGGGGGGGAGCCTCCAGGTGGTGCTGCCCATGTGCCTGCTGACCTTGTTCTTCGAGATGGTAGTGGGTTTGGAAGTTGCTGCCTAAGGAATCTTGGTGAGTTCCATCGGCTTGCTTTGCCTAACCACAATTGAATACAGTGAGAGATCGTCAACTGACCCCTTGGGTAACTAACTTCTGCACGTACATTACATTTTGCAAGTAAAAATGAAATGAAATGGAAATGAAAATCGCTTATTGTCACAAGTAGGCTTCAAATGAAGTTACTGTGAAAAGCCCCTAGTCGCCACATTCCGGCGCCTGTTCGGGGAGGCTGGTACGGGAATTGAACTGTGCTGCTGGCCTGCCTTGGTCTGCTTTCAAAGCCAGCTGTTTAGTCCTGTGCTAAACCAGCCCCAATAGGATTCACTGAGTTTTTCAATCCTGAACTTCATTAACTATTGCTTTACCTCCGACCTACCCCTTATCAATTGGTCTCTATATGTTACTTGTGAAAAATATGAAATATTTCTATCTCTGATACTTATTGGAAGTCTTCTTACATATTGGGGCCGGTTTAGAACAGTGGGCTAAATAGCTGGCTTGTAATGCAGAACAATGCCAGCAGAGCGGGTTCAATTCCCGTACCGGTCTCCCCGAACAGGCACCAGAATGTGGCGACTAGGGGCTTTTCACAGTAACTTCATTGAAGCCTACTTGTGACAATAAGCAATTATTATATGACTGCATACCCAGAGCTAGGTTTGATCACTGCAACTTTCTTCCAAGCTACAGCAAAGGGAGTAGGAGAGGGGATTTTAATGACTTACTTTGTGGAAGCAGGGCAATTCAGGAGTTAAAATCATTTACTATTCTCTTCCTGACCCATAGCTTTCTCAAGGCCAGTCGCAAGCTCAGACAGAAGCCTCATCATCAGATACAATTCCTAATCACTTTTGTTTTCACATATCGGAGACTGATTTTGTTCCAGTCAATAGTCACCTGGCAAAACCATTTTGTCAAATTGAGCAACCACGTTTCGAAGATCAACAACGTGTAATGGGTGAAGCATCTTTGTTATGTTTGGTTTCCATTGCAGAGTAACTGGACAAAGGATGCTAAATGCACGTTAGAAAGCATAAATGGACCTCAGAAGGAGTGCAGGGTAGATTGACCAGAATGCTACTCGGGCTCCAAGTGTTAAGTTACGAGGAAATGTTGCATTGTCTAAGCTTGTACTCACTTCAGGAAATGCGTGTCTTGGAAGGAGTACAGCTTGGACTCAACGGAATGTTACCAGGGCTTCAAAGGCATTTGTATTTGTTCATGGGATGTGGGCATCACTGGCTGCAGCAGCATTTATTGCTGTGGATCTGGAGTCACATGTAGGCCAGATCAGATTTCCTTCCCTAATGACATTGGTGAACGAGATTGGTTTTTACGAAAATCGACAATGGTTTCACAGTCACCTTTAGACTTTTAATTCCAGATTTCTATTGAATTCAAATTTCACCATCTGCCATGGCGGGATTCGATCCCGGGTCATGACTCTGGTTTACTAACCCAGCGACAATACCTCTATGCCACTGCATCCCCCTCTTCATTCACAACGACAGGTTGGATAGTCGAAGCTTGTATTCGGTTGAGTACGGAAGATTAAGGGTTGATTTAATTGAGGTCTTTAAGACGATTAAAAGGATTTGATAAAGTAGATAGAAAAAGGGCAGAACTTTGAAATTAGAGCGAGGCTATTCAAGGGGGGAAAGTAGAAAGCACATCTCTCACACACACAGACGGGTGGAAATCTGGAACCCACTTTCTTAAAAGGATGTTGAGGTTGGGGCAAAGTTTCAAAACTGGCTTGGATAAATTTTGGTTTGATAAGTGCTTAATGGGATGCCAGACCAAGTGGAATAAACAGAGTTGAGATACAGATTAATCATGATTTGAAGGGCTTAATGGCCTAATCCTGCTCCTATGTTCCTAATTTCCAACACCCATTTTCTTTGGGAGGACTGCTCCATGGTCCAGAAGAATCTCTGGAAAATAATACAGAAGATGTTTTGAATCTAGCAATGTTGCTTCACAGCGCCAAGCTCCCAGGTTCGATTCCCGGTTAGGGTCACTGTCTGTTCAGCGTCTGCACGTTCTCCCTATGTCTGTGTGGGTTTCCTCTGGGTGCTCCGGTTTCCTCCCACAGTCCAAAGACGTGCAGGTTAGGTGGATTGGTCATGCTAAGTTGCCTTTAGTGTCCAAAAAGGTGGGGTGGGGTTACTGGGATAGGGTGGATGCGTGGGCTTGGGTAGGGTGCTCTTTCCAAGAGCTGATGCAGACTCGATGGGCCGAATGGCCTTCTTCTGCACTGTAAATTCTATGATTCTATGACTGCTCCACCCAGTAATACTATCATAGTTGATCAACCACCTCAAATCCTCAACGCCAAATTCCACCCTATCCCCAAATATCCTGGATTCCCTCAATATCCAGCTTCAGTCCTGAATGTACTCAATCGACTGAACATCCACAGCCCTCTGGGGTAGAGAAATCCAAAGATTCACAGACCCTCAGAGAAGAAATTTCTTACCTCAGTCCTAAATGACCCCTCATCCTGGAACTATGGCCCCCTGTTGCAAGCTTCCAAGCCAGGGATTTCAGCCTCTCAGTATCTACTCCATCAAGCCTTCCAAGATTTTGTATATTTGAATGCGATCACGTCTCATTCTTCTAAACTTCAGAGAATACAGGCCCATTTTACTCACACCTTCCTCGTAGGACAACCCTCTCTCATCCCTGGAATCATTCAAGTGAACTCTCTTGAGAAAGGAGACCAAACTCTACTTAATACTCCAGTTGTGGTCTCAACAAAGCTCTTCGTAGCAAGACTTTATTACCCTCATTCTCCAATAAAGACCAACATAACATTTGATGTCAGGATCATAATGCTGAATATTGTGCTAGAGGAATTCAAAGAGGCGTTTTAGCTGTTTGAAATAAAATGGAGCCTACCTTCAAATCTGTCATCTATCCACATCACGTTAGTTGTGGTCAAGCAGCACAATAGCTGGAAGCATTTTGTTCCCATTTTTACTCTCGGGATATGAACTGCGCTGAATCATGAGGTACAACTAAACAATAAGTTATCAAAATAACACCGGTTTTGAGATAAGCATTAGCGCTCTTACGTTTATCGTGAAAAAGCACATCTGTATTTCATGTATTTTTTTTCTTAAAAGAACACAAATTTGGGAGTTTCCAACACTTTATCAAAAGGTCAGGAAAACAACCTGTTTATTATAAAAATAATGAATCTTAGGGGATTGGCAATCAACGACAACAACAATGATTAAACATCAGGGTCAAATCTATGGAAGTTGAACTGCAAATAACCTCTTCACAATATAGCCCAAGTTCAGAGAAACGAGCGTCATTTACTGTTGCTTTACATTTGCCTCTGCCACATAAACATATTTTAGCTGAAGACCCATTCCTCCACATTCTTGCTTCAAGTGGTGGAAGGTCAGGGACTTGGGCTGCAGCGTTGGAGCCTTATTTCCAACCCAAGCTGCCACTGAGATTGGCCCCCTTACAGGGACACAGGTTAGGGAAATGTAACTTCTGATCGATGTTCAGACATGAATTCGGTGAAAAACAAACAGATGGGACTTTATATTAGAGGGCTGATTTACAGCACAATTATTGTTAGAACACTCAAAGTAATGAGTTTTATTTTTGTGTTGCGTTCAATAGGCCAGCTACTTCCCCAGAAATGGAGGGGTGTTTTAAAACACACAAGACAACAGGATTGAAGGGAGATCAGAACAGGAAATGCTGGATAAACTCAGCAGGTATGGCAGCATCTGTGCAGAGAAAAGCTGAGTTAACGTTTCAAGTCTGTATGATCCTTCTACAGAAGGTCTTCCAGCATGCCATTTTGCTTCTATTAGAATTGGAAAGGAGTTCAGAAACTCTGTCCACATAGCCAACTTGTGACCACAGCCTGAACTATATTGTTACAGTTGACATAGGAAGATCAAATGGAAAATGCAGAGGTCTAATGGTTAAAGTTGACAGTAAAGTGGGACCAAAAAGCATAACAACAGGAAGTAAAGTTCACAGATAGAGAGCACATATTCTAAGCAGTATTTCTCAATCCTTTAAATGTTCCTTTTCTATTGTTCTGCCTCACACATTCTACATCCTTAGTGTAAAGGCCTAGCACTGTTGCTTCACAGCGCTAGAGTCTGCCTGCCTTTGTCAGCACTGCAGGACGGCACGGTAGCACAGTGGTTAGCACTGTTGCTTCACAGCGCTAGAGTCTGCCTGCCTTTGTCAGCACTGCAGGACAGCACGGTAGCACAGTGGTTAACACTGTTGCTTCACAACTCCAGAGTCCCAGGTTCAATTCCCAGCTTGGCCATTGTTTGTGCGGCGTTTGCACGTTCTTTCCGTATCTGTGGGGGCTTCCTCCGGGTGCTCTGGTTTCCTCCCACAGGACCCGAAAGACGTGTTGTGAGGTGAACTGAACATTCTGAATTCTCCCTCCGCGTACATGAACAGACACCGGAGTGTGGCGACCAGGGGATTTTCATTTTTAAAAAAATATGTTTATTAAAGGTTTTTAACACAATTTTTCACCCTTACAAAAAATAACCCCCCCCCCCCCCCCCACTTGTAACAAAATAGAAAGAAAATGCACATAGCAAGATATATACATGGTAAAACGATATGTTACAGAGCTTTGTACACTGGCTCCCTCCTGTACATGCCTGTTTCCCAAATCTTTCATGTGTTTTCTTGCACAAACACCCCCTAGGCAAACCCCCCTTCCCCCCTCCTTCCCTCTCCCGCCCCTCCTTCCCCCCCCGCCCCTCCTTCCCCCCCCGCCCCTGTCCACAGGACAACCCCCCCACCCCCACGGGTTGCTGCTGCTGCTGACCGACCTTCCTCTAACGCTCCGCGAGATAGTCTAGGAACGGTTGCCACCGCCTGTAGAACCCCTGCGCAGACCCTCTCAAGGCAAACTTTATCCTCTCCAGCTTAATGAACCCAGCCATGTCGTTTATCCAGGCCTCCACACTGGGGGGCTTCGCCTCCTTCCACATTAGTAAGATCCTTCGCCGGGCTACTAGGGACGCAAAGGCCAGAATGCCGGCCTCTTTCGCCTCCTGCACTCCAGGCTCGTCCACTACTCCAAATATTGCTAGCCCCCAGCTTGACTTGACCCGGACTTTCACCACCTGAGATATTGCTCCCACCACTCCTCTCCAGAACCCCTCCAGTGCCGGGCATGATCAAAACATATGGACATGGTTCGCCGGACTCCCTGAGCACCTTCCACATCTTTCCTCTACCCAAAAAAACCTACTCAACCTCGCCCCCGTCAAGTGCGCTCTGTGAACCACCTTAAATTGTATCAGGCTGAGCCTGGCACACGAGGAGGAGGAATTAACCCTACCTAGGGCATCAGCCCACAGACCTTCCTCAATCTCCTCCCCCAGCTCCTCCTCCCATTTACCCTTCAGCTCCTCTACCAGCGCTTCCCCCTCTTCTTTCAACTCCTGGTATATTGCCAACACCTTGCCCTCCCCGCCCCATACACCGGAGATCACCCTGTCTTGAATTTCCTGTGTCGGGAGCAGCGGGAATTCCCTCACCTGCCGCCTCACAAACGCCCTCACCTGCATGTATCTAAAAGCATTTCCCGGGGGTATCTCAAACTTCTCCTCTAGTGCCCCTAGGCTCGCAAACATCCCATCAATGAACAGGTCCCCCATTCTTCTAATCCCCGCCCGATGTCAGCTCTGAAACACCCCGTCCATCCTCCCCGGGACAAACCGGTGGTTACCCCGATCGGGGACCACACTGAGGCTCCCATTGCACCCCTGTGCCGTCTCCACTGGCCCCAGATCTTTAGCGTTGCCGCCACCACCGGACTCGTGGTGTACTTTGACGGCGAGAGCGGCAGCGGTGCCGTCACCAGTGCCCCAGGCTTGTTCCTTTACAGGACACCATCTCCAACCTCTTCCATGCCGCCCCTTCTCCCTCCATCACCCACTTACGGATCATCGCCACATTTGCTGCCCAGTAGTAGCTCCCTAGGTTCGGCAGCGCCAACCCTCCTCGGTCCCTGCTGCGTTCCAGAAACCCTCTCCTTACCCTCGGGGTCCTATTCGCCCACACAAACCCCATAATACTCCTGCCTACTCTCTTAAAAAAGGCCTTGGTGATCATGATGGGAAGACACTGAAACACAAAAAGAAACCTCGGAAGGACCACCATTTTGACCGACTGCACTCTACCCGCTAGCGAGAGTGGTAACATGTCCCATCTTTTGAAGTCCTCCTCCATTTGCTCCACCAACCTCGTGAGATTCAGTTTATGTAGGGCCCCCCAACTCCTGGCTGTCTGGATCCCCAGGTACCGAAAGATCCCCTCCGCCCGCCTCAGCGGTAGATCCCCTATCCCCCTTTCTTGGTCCCCTGCCTGTACTACAAAAAGCTCACTCTTCCCTACATTGAGCTTATAGCCCGAAAAATCCCCAAACTCCCTTAAAGTCTGCATGACCTCCACCATCCCCTCCACTGGATCCGCCACATACAGCAACAGGTCATCCGCATAAAGCGACACTCGATGCTCTTCTCCCCATCGGACCACCCCCCTCCATTTCCTAGACTCCCTCAATGATATGGCCAAGGGTTCAATTGCTAATGCAAACAACAGGGGGGACAGGGGGCACCCCTGCCTCGTCCCACGGTACAGCCGGAAATACTCCGACCTCCGCCGATTCGTAACCACACTCACCACCGGGGCTTTATACAGCTTAACCCAACTAATAAACCCTCCCCCGAACCCAAACCTACGCAGCACTTCCCAGAGGTACTCCCACTCTATTCGGTCAAAGGCCTTCTCCGCGTCCATAGCTGCCACTATCTCCGCCTCTCCCTCCACCGATGGCATCATTATCACGTTTAAGAGCCGCCGCACATTGGTGTTTAGTTGCCTGCCCTTTACAAATCCCGTCTGGTCCTCGTGGATCACCCCTGGGACACAGTCCTCAATTCTCGTAGCCAGCACTTTTGCCAGCAACTTAGCATCCACATTGAAGAGCGAGATCGGCCTGTACGATCCACATTGCAGTGGGTCCTTGTCCCGCTTTAGGATCAAAGAAATCGTCGCCTCCGACATTGTCGGGGGCAGGGTCCCTTCCTCCCTTGCCTCATTAAAGGTCCTCACTAGTAGCGGGGCCAACAGGTCTACATACTTCCTGTAGAACTCCACCGGGAACCCATCCGGTCACGGGGCCTTCCTTGCCTTCATACTCCCCAAACCCTTTCTCAGCACCTCCAACCCAATTGGTGTCCCCAAACCAGCCACCTCTTGCTCCTCCACCCTCGGGAATCTCAATTGGTCTAGGAATCGTCTCATCCCCTCATCCCCCGCTGGGGGCTGGGATCTGTACAGCTCCTCATAGAAGGCCTTGAATGCCTCATTTATTTTCATCGCACTCCACACTGTGGCTCCCCTTCCATCCTCGACTCCCCCTATTTCCCTCGCTGACATCCTCTTACGGAGCTGGTGTGCCAGCATCCGACTCGCCTTCTCCCCATACTCGTAGGTCGCCCCCTGCGCCTTCCTCCACTGTGCCTCTGCCTTCCCTGTGGTCAACAGATCAAACTCCGTCTGGAGACGTCGCCTTTCCCCAAGTAATCCCTCCTCAGGGGCCTCTGCGTATCTCCTGTCCACTCTTAAAATCTCCCCCACTAACCTCTCCCTTTCCATGCCCTCTATCCTCTCCCTATGAGCCCTAATGGAGATTAGCTCTCCCCTGATCACCGCCTCCCATACCACCCCCACCCGCACCTCCCCATTGTCGTTGACCTCCAAGTACCTTTCGATGCACCCCCTCACCCTCCCACACACCACCTCATCTGCCAGCAGTCCCACATCCAACCGCCACAGCGGGCGTTGGTCCCTCTCCTCTCCCAACTCCAGTTCTACCCAGTGCGGGGCGTGATCTGAAACGGCTATGGCCGAATACTCCGTTCCCTGCACTTTCGGGATCAGCTCCCTGCCCAGAACAAAAAAATCTATCCGGGTGTCGGCTTTGTGGACGTGGGAGAAAAAAGAAAATTCCCTGGCCTGTGGCCTGGCAAACCTCCACGGGTCCAGTCCCCCCCATCTGATCCATAAACCCCCTAAGCACCTTGGCCGCCGCCGGCCTCTTTCCAGTCCTCGATCTGGAGCGATCCAGTGCTGGGCCCAACGCCGTATTGAAATCCCCGCCCATTATCAGGCCTCCTACCTCCAGGTCCGGAATGCGCCCCAACATGCGCTTCATGAATCTGGCATCATCCCAGTTCGGGGCGTATACATTTACCAATACCACCCACATCCCCTGCAACTTACCGC
This sequence comes from Scyliorhinus torazame, assembly GCF_047496885.1. Classification (NCBI taxonomy): domain Eukaryota; kingdom Metazoa; phylum Chordata; class Chondrichthyes; order Carcharhiniformes; family Scyliorhinidae; genus Scyliorhinus; species Scyliorhinus torazame. The sequence continues at coordinate 30,177,317 of NC_092712.1, read as the reverse complement.
TCACCATCACATAACGCCCTCCGTTGTCCACTACGATATTCTTGGCCTCAAACAACACCCGCTTCCCCACCAATATTGCCACCCCTCTATTCTTTGCGTCTAGCCCCGAATGGAATACCTGTCCTACCCACCCCTTTCTTAACCTGACCTGATCCGCCACCTTCAAATGTGTCTCTGGGAGCATGGCCATGTCTGCCTTCAGTCCCTTTAAGTGCGCGAACACTCGGGCCCTCTTTACCAGCCCATTCAGGCCCCTCACATTCCACGTTATCAGCCGGACTGGGGGGGCCTCTCTTTCTCCCCCCCCCCCGCCGACTAGCCATCTCCTTTTCTAGGCCAGTCCCGTGTCCGCGCCACCCTCACCCTCCAGTCCCCCAGCCGGGAAACCCCCGCCCTGACCACCTCTTCTGTGTCCCATTCCCCTTTGGCCAGTGCAGCAGCAACCCTTTCTCTCCCCCCCCCCCCCCCTTCCCCCCTCCCCCCCGCTAGACCCGTGTCTAGCTTTTTTGCTCCCCCCATATCACGCCCGTAAGTCAGCTGACACCTGCTGACCCCGGCTTCCCCCGCCGTCCCATTGACCTCCCCATGTGGGAATCTCCCAATCAGTGTGCGTTCCTCCATTCCCCCTCCCGCCTTTCTTCCCTAGCGCGGGAAAAAAAAAACGCTTTCCTAAGCCTACCCCGCCCCCTCTGGCGCAGCTCCTGTCGCGGCCTTGTCTCTTTTCCCCCATCGCAATCCCCCTCTCTCCCCCAGCCCATGTTACATTTCCTGCGCGTGCTTAACACCCTACATACAACAACCATCAAACATCGAACATCCCCCCCACCCTCACAAACCCTCAGTTTGAGTCCAACTTTTCGGTTTGAATAAAGGTCCTCGCCTCTTCAGGCGTTTCAAAATAATGGTGCTGATCCTTGTATATAACCCACAATCGCGCTGGCTGCAGCATTCCGAATCTCACTCCTTTCCGGTGCAACACCGCCTTGGCCCGGTTGAAACCCGCTCTCCTCTTTGCAATCTCCGTGCTCCAGTCCGGGTATATTCGGATCTCCGCATTGTCCCATGTGCTGCTCCGCTCCTTCTTGGCCCATTTCAAGACCCTCTCTCTGTCCGTGAAACGGTGAAACCTCACCACAATCGCCCTAGGCGGCTCGTTAGCCTTGGGCCTCCTCGCCAGCACCCGGTGTGCCCCATCCTGCTCCAGAGGCCTCGAAGGGGCCTCCGCGCCCATCATACCCTCGAACATCGTGCTCGCATATGCCCCGGCATCGGCTCCCTCCACTCCTTCAGGGAGACCCAGGATCCGCAAGTTCTTTCTCCTCGACCTGTTCTCCAGGTCTTCGAATCTTCCCGCCCACCTCTTGTGCAGCACCTCGTGCTCCTCCACTCTCACCGCCAGGCCTAAGATTTCGTCCTCATTCTCACAGACTTTTTTCTGCACCTCCTGGATCTTTACCTCGTGGGCCTTCTGGGTCATCCCTAATCCTTCAATCGCTGACAACATAGGCGCCAGCATCTCCTTCCGCAGCTCCTCGAAGCAGCGCTTGATGAACTCCTGCAGCTCCGGCCCGCATTCCGCTTTGTTCCCGGCCGCCGCCATTTTGATTTTTTTCCCTCGCTCCTCCCGCTGCTCCAATGCCAGATTTTTGGCCGTTTCACTTCTGGTCCGGTCCATAAAAGGTGAAGGGGGACCTCGCTCTTCCCTTCCCCACGGAACATCGTCAAAAAAATTCCCGTTGGGGCTCCTCTAAAGAGCCCGAAAGTCCGTGATAGCGGGAGCTGCCGAATCGTGCGGCTTAGATCCGCATAGCCGCAACCGGAAGTCCGACCAGGGGATTTTCACAGTAACTTCATTACAGCATTAATGTAAGCCTACTTGTGAAAATAATAAACATAGAACATACAGTGCAGGAGGCCATTCTGCCCATCAAGTCCGCACTGACCCACATAAGCCCTCACTTCCACCCTATCCACTTAACCCAAAATCCCTCCTCACCTTTTTGGTCTCTAAGGGCAATTTATCATGGCCAATCCACCTAACCTGCACGTCTTTGGGCTGTGGGAGGAAACCGGAGCACCCGGAGGAAACCCATGCAGACACGGGGAGAAGGTGCAAACTCCGCGCAGACAGTGACACAGCGGGGAATCGAACCTGGCGCTGTGAAGCCACAGTGCTATCCATTTGTGCTACCGTGCTAATAAAAATTATTTATTTGGGAAAATCCAAGGCTCATTGGCCAGTGCCTACTGTTCTCTTGCTCTTTTCCTTAATCTAAAAAAAAGTATTTTAAAAAAAAAAATCAACATTCAGAGGAGCTTGCGGATTAGATTTGGTTGACGAGCTATAGGAGCATGTCCCAGTTTAATCTGTAGCACTGTAGCCACCTGGGTTGGCCGCTTCCCGACTTAAAATGGAGATCCGCTAAGAATGCAGGGAAATTCAGTCAAACGCTGGAAAAACAAGCAGGTGCAAAGTTTCCTGGATATCAGAACTTGCAGGAACCGAGACAGCACTGAAACTAACAACCATCTACATACTGATGAGCGATCCCGGGAACAGTTGGAAACAGTTAAGGTAAACAAGGCCAAGCCAGACTCCTCGGCGCCAGCAGGAGCCAAGACAAAGGAAGGCCAACGGACACTTAGGAACAGCCCAGCGATCAGGGAACAGCTCCAGTATTGGAGAAATCGATCCAAGTGATCAGAACTTAGTCCAATCACTTGGAACCAGGTACGGAGTCCGCCCAAAAGGGCGCAAAGCCCCTGGGGACTATAAAATAGAGTCCCCAAGTTCAATTAGTCCTTCTTGGCAGGATCTCTCAGCAGCTCGAAACAACCCTTGACCGTGACCTGCCTAGTAGCTGCACCAACCAAGTAAGTCTCCGGTCAACGCACGCTACGAGATAGGCGCTCCTAGCTACCAGTCTATACCAGCTTTGAAGCCTGCAGACTCAGAATCGAATAAAAGGCCATTTGTTCCCCTGACCTGGGCCAGTTCCAAAGCTAAGTATAGGCCTTTTAATGTTAGAGATAGTCTAGTAAGTAGAGTTTTGTACATGAGTAGTGATTGACTGTGTATAATAAATGTGTTTTGATTTGAAACGTACTAACTGGTGTATTGAGTTATTGATCAGCACTTGAACTTGAACCTCGTGGCGGTATCATAAAGATACCTGGCGACTCTAGAGCAAAGGTTATAGAAACAGAGCAAATTAAGTAAAGACAGATCGAGCAACATTTAAGAGCCAACCAAAAGTGAGTAACAGCACACTTTAGGAAAGTCTGCCAATGTTATTCTACAGTGCAGTGCAGTAGGCAACAACCTATTGTGCCATTAAGTGGTTCTTTTCAAGACATTTTCTTTCATTTAAATGCTATTTAGATTGACTGATAACGGGTTAAGTTGCATTTCTACTTTTAGAGCTAGCCCCTCTCATCAATTTCTTACAGGAAATTCGAGTGACGCAGATTGTGATTGAAGGACTGAGGAAGTTCATCCCTCTCAATTATTCCTGTGTCTCAAATGAACCTCATTGACCTATTAAAAACTCACTTTGTATTCTATTTAATAAAAGGCTAACAAATTGGTGCAGAGTTCTCCCATTTTGAGGCTGAGTGCGGTGGCGGGCAGCACTGGCGGAGCCTGCCCTGTTGAATGGAACAGCGGGATCCCACACCAGATTTCACACTTGGAAGCTCATTAATTATGCACAAGCGAGTTCCCCTCCGACTCTCCTGGTGGGCCGGCAACAGATTCGTCCCTCAGTTGATGGGTTCAAAGGACCAGGCCAGCGCACTCATGTCCCTTCTTCCAATCGTCACCAGACTGTGCAGGATGTCAGCAACACACAAGGAAATGGCTAGCAGCTTCAAGAAGTCGGTTTCTTGATTTGATGCATCCGCCCCCCATCATCACCTGTGAAGCATCCATGCCCCACTTGGACCTATACCCACTGCATCTGGAGTCATCTACTTCCAGTAAACGATGCAGTATCCCTTTGGCCCTCTTCTTTGTGAGTGTTTCAAACAGCCAAGGAAGCACAACACAACCAAGAAAGCACAATGGCGCCTAAACCTTCTCAGGAAACTATGGAAATTTGGCATATCCACATTGACTCTTACCAACTTTTACATCCTATCTAGAAGCATCCTATGCGACTGCATCACAGCCTGGTATGGCAACTGCTCGGCTCAAGGCCGTAAGAAACTACAGAGAATCGTGAACACTGCCCAGTCCATCACACAAACCTGCCTCCTATCCATCGACTCTGTCTACACCTCCCGCTGCCTTGGGAAAGTAAACTGCATAACCTAACACCCCTCCCACCTGGGGTATTCACTCTTCCAACTTCTTCCATCAGGCAGGAGATACAAAAACACATTTACTTCACAGCTCCAGGGTCCCAGGTTCAATTCCTGCCTGGGTCACTGGCTGTGTGGAGTCTGCACGTTCTCCCCGTCAGTTTCCTCCAGGTGCTCTGGTTTCCTCCCACAAGTCCTGAAAGACTGCTTGTTAGGTGAATTGGACATTCCGAATTCTCCCTCTGGTGGCAGCTAGGTGATTTTCACAGTAACATCATTGCAGTGTTAATGTAAGCCTACTTGTGACACTGATAAAGATTATGCACCAACAGATTCAAAAACAGCTTCTTCCCCGCTGTTACCAGACTCCTAAACAATCCTCTTATGGACTGAACTGATCTCTTCACACAATCTTTTCTACTGAGTAGTACTGCACTCCGTATGCTTCACCCGATGTCTGTGTCTATGTATTTACACGGTGTATTTGTGTATTCCCTATGTTTTTTTCATGTATGGAACGATCTGGTTGGACTGGACGCAGAACAATACTTTTCACTGTACCTCGATACATGTGACAATAAAACAAATCCAATCCAAGCTTTGCCATAGTTCCAACCTCCCTCCCCTCGGCCTTCCCGCTGCCTTCCATTGTTCATCCACCTCCTTGCCCCTCCGAATAACATAGTGAGTCCTTGCACTGCCCCCTACCCCTTACACAGCCCTCCTTCCACATTGTCCCCCTGGTCTTCATCAGGCCACCACCCCCCTCACCCCCTGCACCTCACATTCCATTAGAATACAAGGTAGATTTTTTAATTGTGTTATCTTTACAAATTTATATCTATACATGTAAAGGCAGCTTGGGGGGGGGGGAAGTAGCATAGTATAGTTAATCTTTTCTCGCTTAATGTTTTTTTCTTTTGTTGTAATATCTTCAACAGACTCTTGTGACTCTGTTCAGTTGTCCCCCTCCACGTTTCTAAACAAAATGTTAAAATTAGGATCTATCAAGCTGGGTTCCACTGTATAAATACAAGTATTGTTTCTTCCTTTTTTCTCTTCTTACACTTTCAATCTTGATATTGAATTTGTATCCCTGAACATTTCCGACATCGATCAAATAAAAAAAAAGTATATATTTCAACTCCTGAATTAATTACAGGTCTTTGGGTTTTCTTATTTCTAACGAAGGGGATGGAAAGTATGATCGATGCGTGGACACAAAGCCAGGCAAAAGATGCAAATGGACGAGTCTAGGGACCTTTTAAGATATTTTGATGGTTTAAGATCTGAAGTAAAATCTCAATATTATCGTGCCCATTAACCTAACGGGCACCTAAGCATCTGGTATTTCAGGTGAAGCATGCTCATAGGCATAGACATAGCTCATTATGTGCTGAAAGTGCACGATCCAACATATTGATTAATGACTGTCAGAAGGTTTCTTTGTAAAGCTGGGTTGCATGGAACACATCCAGCACCAGCTTAAGCACTGGCTGTTAAAGGGAATGATGGAAGGCGCTATGTTTGTGTCAATGTTCCAGTGCATTACTAACAAAGAACAGGGCTCATAGAATTTACAGTGCAGAAGGAGGCCATTGAGTCTGGACCGGCCCTTGGAAAGAGCACCCTACTTAAGCCCACGCCTCACACTATCCCCGTAACACAGTAACCCCACCTAACCTTTTAGACACTAAGGGGCAATTTATCATGGCCAATCCACCTAACATGCACATCTTTGGATTGTGGGAGGAAACCGGAGCACCCGGAGGAAACCCACGCAGACAAGGAGAGAGCGTGCAAACTCCACACCAGAGTCACCCGAGGCGGGAATTGAACCGGGACTCTGGAGCTGTGAGACAGCAGTGCTGGCTACTGTGCCATCCCTGTTCCTTCTCCTTCCAATTACCTCACCCCTTTTCCCAATCTCTGCCCTGTTCCTCTGTTAACCATGCCTCCTTCCCTTCCCCGAGCAAGGTGAGAATGTTACTCACTGAGCAATGGACAGTGAACAGGTTTCTAATGGGGAACTTTGCCGTGTGTTTTGTCTGAAGATTCTCACATCAGGAGGCAAAGTACATTTGGACTTGATGCGATTGTCCCCTCAATATCTTCCACAGAAACAGAATGAAGAGGTCAGGAAGAGGTCATTTGGTCCACCGTATATTTTGAGTCAGTTAAACAATGAGTCCCACTCCCCCCTCTGTTCTCTCCGTGCAAATTTGTTCCATTCAGGTAAGAACGCAATTACCTTTGGAAAATTATTTGTACATCTGCCCCTTCAGTGTATTCCAGGTGGTGACAACTCGCCGCATAAAATGATTTTTCAAAGGGACCACTGTAGTTTTAGGTTATATTTGGATTTCCCACAATGTATGATCCTGAAGGATTTCATATTGAGGAGTCGCGCAGTGTGAGACTGAAATCTCCCTCTTGCATCACAGAAGTTTTGTTTTTGAAATCAATAGGTACGTGCATTTTATACAATACTCAATGTTGATCAGCAGTTAGTACCAGAGAGGCACTAACACCATGTACCTCAGGATCCTTACTGCCAGCCAGTGTCCTTGGCACTGATTTGGTGCTGGTTTGTGTTCAGTAATGTTTAACTGGAATCGTCATATAGATTGAGATTGCAACTCCCAGCTAAGTGTGGACAGCTTTTTTTCAGTTTCACCGTTCTCCAATTCTATTCTGATTTAGTAAATAGTTAAGGTTACGGGAATCGATATCAACTCCTTCACAATGAGGATGGTTGAAACCTTTAAAAATGGAAATAGGTTTCCCACGCAACACGCTGTTGTTTATACAGGCTGTGACATGTGTGTATCCAGCCTTGGAGAGACTTCATTCTAGAGGCTCAATTGAAACTTAACAGCCCCAATCCAGTTTTAGGGTTTGAGAAACCTTGAAAGAACAGGCGAGAGCAATCAGCTCATTGCCAGAATATATATGAACTGGATTTAACATTTCCCGTTGGGGGGTTTATAGGCAGGGAGCCTACAAATTAACCATGTTCAGGCCTAGGGCAAGCCCCACCCCTTCTGCACAGAAGGTCCAGCCACTGGAGGTACTCCTTCCCCTTCGTCTCTCCACCTACATCCCAACTTCCCCCTTTGCACCCCCCTGCACCTCACCTCCCCTCCCTCCTTCCCAAGAGGGAGTGGCATAGTGGTACTGTCACCAGCTGAGGGTAAGGCTCTGGTAACCACAGTTCAAATACCACAAGGGAAGGTGTTAAACTTTGAATTCAATCAATAAAAAAAAAAAATCTGATGACCCTTGAACCATTCTCCATTATCGGAAAAACCCATCTAGCTCACTAATGCCCTTCAGGGACGGAAAGCTGTTGCCCTTACCTGATCTCACACATGTGATTTAGGCGCACGGTAGCACAGTGGCTAGCACTGTTGCTTCACAGCGCCAGGGACCCGGGTTTGATTCCCGGCTTGGGGCACTGTCTGTGCGGAGTCTGCACGTTCTCCGTGTCTGCGTGGGTTTCCTCCGGGTGCTCCGGTTTCCTCCCACAAGTCCTGAAAGATGTGCTTGTCAAGATGAATTGGGCATCCTAAATCCCAGTACAAAGAACAAAGAACAAAGAAATGTACAGCACAGGAATAGGCCCTTCGGCCCTCCAAGCCCATGCCGACCATGCTGCCCGACTAAACTACAATCTTCTACACTTCCTGGGTCCGTATCCCTCTATTCCCATCCTATTCATGTATTTGTCAAGATGCCCCTTAAATGTCACTATCGTCCCTGCTTCCACCACCTCCTCCGGTAGCGAGTTCCACGCACCCACTACCCTCTGCGTAAAAAACTTGCCTCGTACATCTCCTCTAAACCTTGCCCCTCGCACCTTAAACCTATGCGCCCTAGTAATTGACCCCTCTACCCTGGGGAAAAGCCCCTGACTATCCACTCTGTCTATGCCCCTCATAATTTTGTAGACCTCTATCAGGTCACTCCTCAACCTCCGTCGTTCCAGTGAGAACAAACCGAGTTTATTCAACCGCTCCTCATAGCTAATGCCCTCCATACCAGGCAACATTCTGGTAAATCTCTTCTCCACCCTCTCTAAAGCCTCCACATCCTTCTGGTAGTGTGGCGACCAGAATTGAACACTATACTCCAAATGTGGCCTAACTAAGGTTCTATACAGCTGCAACATGACGTGCCAATTCTTATACTCAATGCCCCGGCCAATGAAGGCAAGCATGCCGTATGCCTTCCTGACTACCTTCTCCACCTGTGTTGCCCCTTTCAGTGACCTGTAGACCTGTACACCTAGATCTCTCTGACTTTCAATACTCGAGGGTTCTACCATTCACTGTATATTCCCTACCTGCATTAGACCTTCCAAAATGCATTACCTCACATTTGTCCGGATTAAACTCCAGCTGCCATCTCTCTGCCCAAGTCTCCAAACAATCTAAATCCTGCTGCATCCTCTGACAGTCCTCATCGCTATCCGCAATTCCACCAACCTTTGTGTCGTCTGCAAACTTACTAATCAGACCAGTTACATTTTCCTCCAAATCATTTATATATACTACAAACAGCAAAGGTCCCAGCACTGATCCCTGCAGAACACCACTAGTCACAGCCCTCCAATTAGAAAAGCATCCTTCCATTGCTACTCTCTGCCTTCTATGACCTAGCCAGTTCTGTATCCACCTTGCCAGCTCACCCCTGATCCCATGTGACTTCAGCTTTTGTACTAGTCTACCATGAGGGACCTTGTCAAAGGCCTTACTGAAGTCCATATAGACAACATCCACTGCCCTACCTGCATCAATCATCTTTGTGACCTCCTCGAAAAACTCTATCAAGTTAGTGAGACACGACCTCCCCTTCACAAAACCATGCTGCCTCTCACTAATACGTCCATTTGCTTCCAAATGGGAGTAGATCCTGTCTCGAAGAATTCTCTCCAGTAATTTCCCTACCACTGAAGTAAGGCTCACCGGCCTGTAGTTCCCTGGATTATCCTTGCTACCGTTCTTAAACAGAGGAACAATATTGGCTATTCTCCAGTCCTCCGGGACATCACCTGAAGACAGTGAGGATCCAAAGATTTCTGTCAAGGCCTCAGCAATTTCCTCTCCAGCCTCCTTCAGTATTCTGGGGTAGATCCCATCAGGCCCTGGGGACTTATCTACCTTAATATTTTTTAAGTACGGTGGCACAGTGGTTAGCACTGCTGCCTCAACAGGCCCAGGTTCAATTCCAGCCTTGAGTGTTTGTGGAATTTGCACGTTTTCCCTGTGTCTGCGTGGATTTCTTCCAGGCGCTTCCTCCCACAGTCCGAAGAATAGGTCAGGTGGATTGGCCATGTTGAAAAGTTGCCTTAGTTCCAAGGGTGTGCAAGTTAGGTGGGGATACGGGGATAGGGAGGGGAGTGGGCCTAGGTAGAGTGCTCTTTCAGAGGGTCAGTGCAGACTTGATGGCCCGAATGGCCTCCTTCTGAACTGTCGGGATAGTGCCAAACCCGAGAGGGCTGTCCCACAGGCCAGTCAAGCAACAGCCTGATACAGTCATACTCACACAATCATACCTTACAGGCAATGTCCCAGCCACTATCATCACCATCATTGGGCATGTCCGGTCCATCCGGCAAGTCACATCCAGTAGACATGGCAGCACAGTGGTACACAGTCAGGAGGAAGTTTCCCCAGGAGTCCTCAACATCAACTCTGGACCCCATGAAGTCTCATGGCTTCAGGTTAAACATGAGACGGAAACATCCTGCTGATTACAATGTAGCGTTCTCCCCTCAGCTGATGAATCAGTGCTCTATGTTGAACACCTCAGAGGATGGCATAGGCTCGGAACATAGTCGGGATGGGAGACTTCAATGTCCATCACCGAGAGCGGCTTGGTGGCATCACTACTGACTCAGCTGGTCCAGTCCTGAAGGACAGAGGTTAACACTGCTGCCTCACAGCACCAGGGGCCCGGGTTCAATTCCAGCCTTGGGTGACTGTCTGTGTGGAGATCCCATAGTCCAACTATGTGCAGGTTAGATGGGGATATGGGCCTAGGTAAAAATAATTCTTTATTGTCACAAGTAGACTTACATCAACACTGCAATGAAGTTACTGTGAAAAGACCCTAGTTGCCACATTCCAGCGCCTGTTCGGGTACATGGAGGGAGAATTCAGAATGTCCAATTCACCCAACAGCACGTCTTTCGGGACTTGTGGGAGGAAACCGGAGTACCCGGAGGAAACCACGCAGACACGGGGAGAACATGCAGACTCTGCACAGACAGTGATCCAAGCAGGAATCGAACCTGGGACCCTGGAGCTGTGAAGCAACAGTGCTACCCACTGTGCTACCGGGTAGGTTCTTTCAAAAGGTCGGTCCAGACCCCATGGATCAAATAGCCTCCTTCTGCACTATAGGAATTCTGCGGTTCTACAGACATAGCTGCTAGACTGGGCCTGCGGCAGGTGATGGGGGATAGAAAACAGTCAACCTCATCCTCACCAGCCTGCCTGCTGCAGATGCATCTGTCCATGACAGTATCTGCAGGAGTGACCACCACACAGTCCTTGTGGAGACAAAGACTCGTCTTCACAGTAAGGATGCCCTCCATCATGTTGAGTTGCATTACCACCGTGCACGGGGCAACACAGTAGACCAGTGGTTAGCACTGTGGATTGGCCATGCAAAATTGTCTTTAGTGTCCAAATAATTTGGGTGGGATTACGGAAATAGGGTAGAGGTGTGGACTTGGGGTGCTCTTTCCAAGGGTCGGTGCAGACTCGATGGGCCGAATGTCCTCCTTCTGCACTGTAGATTCTATAATTCTATGAATGAGATGGACTTCAAACAGATCTAACAACTCAAGCTTGGGCATCTATGAGGCGCTGTGGACCAGCAATAGCAGCAGCATTGTACTCAGCATAATGTGCAATCCCATGGCCCAGCATATCCCCCACTCTACCATTGCCACCAAGTCAGGGGATCAACCCTGGTTCAATGAAGAGTGCAGGAGGGCATGCCAGGAGCAACATCAGGCATACCTAAAAAAATAGGTGTCAATCTGGTGAAGCTACAACACCAGGCTCCACATATCCGGAATGATGGAGGAGCTCAGCACATCAGAACAAAAGATAGGGCTGAGGCATTCGCAACAATCCTCAGTCAGAAATGCTGGATGATTGATCCATCTTGGCCTCCTCTGGAGATCCCCAGCCTCACAGGTGCCAGTCTTCAGCCAAGGTTTGTCGAGAGAGCTTTATTGTGTTTCTACAACGCATCTTGTGGATGGTACACACTACCACAATAGTGCACTGGTAGCGGAGGGTGCACGTGCTTAAGGTAGTGGATGGGAACGTAGGTTAAGATCTTGGATGAGGGCAGCATGGTGGCACAGTGGTTAGCATTGCTGTCTCACTGCGCTGAGGTCCCAGGTTCGATCCCAGCTCTGGGTCACTGTCCGTGTGGAGTTTGCACACTCTCCCTGTGTTTGCATGGGTTTCGCCCCCACAACCCAAAGATGTTCAGGGTAGGCCGATTGGCCACGCGAAATAGCCCCTTAAATGAATTGGGTACTCTAAATTTAAAAAAGAAAATCTTGGACAGATGACCAGTATTCCCGCAGATATCGGACTTTTCCACATCCACAAATCTTTACCTATTTCCGCCACAAAAGAAAGCAAGATAAAGTTTGTAACTGGATCCGTATTGCAGGGCCAAGTATTGCTCACGTTTGCAGCAGAATGATAGAGAATGAGATTAATGTACTGCCTTGGAATGTCACTCTTTATGGCAGGGAGGCAGACTATCTGTTGTTAAATCTGTTAAACAAGTTAGTCGACAATCACTATGAATCAAGTGGAGCGATCGTACTGATGTAGCCATCATGTATTCAAATAAATGGTTCTCTTTCTGAATCCAATTCTGAGACTAAGAATGATATTTAGAGATAAAGTTAAAAGAAAGGTAGGACGAGCATAAAATAAACAAAAACGTGTGTGAACCAAGAAAGAACTGCTTGCTCAGGGTTTTCGAAGAGGTGCAATGATAGTTAAAAGTGGTTGGACATGATGTTCTTCGCCTTTCCCTCAAACACAATCCAGGGACCAGCTCAGATAATTTATCTCGGCTAGTTAAACTCCAGTGGAGTTAGCATTGCCGCCCAGGATTCAGTGAAGGACGAGACAGAGATCACAGCAGAACTGCTGTATCAACATTGGATTTGGAGCAGCTGGAAAGAGTCTGTAAAGCCTCAGTGGTCCCACAGCAACTGTTGGCGTGACATTAGCATGCAGCACTTTCCTTGCTGACCTTATACTGGTATCTGCCCTTGGAAGGGCGATCATTTCCTCAAAATATCAGCTCCAGGATCCGGGTCATAGAAAACCCCCTCAAGCCATCAGTGACATCTTTCTGGGTGGGGCAAAGCAATTACAAAATTAACTCTGGCACAGGCTCCAATAGGTTTATACTTTCAACTCTTTAGCAATGAATGTTGCCTCCATGGTACTAGATTCAAGGATATCTAGAGAGCGGTTACAGGATGTGATGAACGGTTACTGCCTTATCATCATGTAAGGTGATGTCCCCTTTAAGACCAGGCTTGGAACCCTGGGGACTCCGCCTCTGGCTCCGCCCATCTGGGAGCCATACATAAAGGCCTGCCTCATGGTCTCGTCCAAATCTGTAGCATAGTTATTAGCCTAATAAAGCCTTCTTTACAGTTTAATCTCAAAGCATCATTATTGAGGGTACCTCAATTTATTAGGCTAAACTAGATTCAGGATGGACGCAGGCCTAAAACCAGAGAAGCTCAATCTGGAAGCACGAACGCCGGAGGCAAAGGAAATTTTTTAATACTGGCTGCGGTGCTTCGAGGCCTACCTGGACTCCGCAGAGACTCCCATCCTGGGGCCACGCAAGCTACGTCTACTCCACGCCCGGGTGAGTCACAGAATCTCCGCCACGCTCGAAAAGGCGACGATTTATGAGGAAGCGATTGAGTTGCTCCGCAAGCGGTTTGTCAAACCCGTCAATGAGGTGCATGCCCGGCATCTGCTCTCTACCTGCCGGCAGCGCTCGGGGGAAATGGCTCGACGAGTTTGTTGAGAAACTCACCGCGCTGGCCAGGGACTGTGACCATCAGGATGTGACAGGGGAAGTCCATATGAACCTGCACATCAGCGATTCTTTCGTGTCCGGCATCCGCTCGACCTACATCCGGCAGCGACTGCTCGAAAACGGGGCAAAAGACCTCCAGGAGACGCTAACGCTCGCCTCCTCGCTGGAGGTGGCCCGACATAACTTGGGTACGTACCCCGCGGACTCTGCCAGCCCCCCCCCGGACTTCCTCAGACTCGCCCGTATTAGAGGCCTGCGCCACGCGGCGACCCGCTCACCATGGGGGCACACCTTGCTACTTCTGCGGGCAGGGCCAGCACCCACGCCCACGCTGCCCAGCCCGCTCCGCATCTGCAGCGACTGCGGGAAGAATGGGCACTTTGCGAGGGTCTGCCTGGCCAGACCCAGGGGCCAGAAAAACAAAGAACAGCCGGCCCGAAAATCAGGCTCTCAGGCCCGCAGGCCTCGCAATGCTGCTGCGCACCGACCCGACACGTCCTCTTCTGACGCGTCATCAGCCTCGTGCGAATCATGGGAGCGGCCATCTGGTCGGCGGCCATCTTCTCGACCCGACACGTGCGACCAACGGCAGCGGCCATTTTACGACTCCGACTACCCACGACTGGGTGCGATCACCCTCGATCAAACTTGGCCAAAACACCTGCAGAACTCCATGATGCAGGTCCAGGTCAACGGGCACGACACTGCATGCCTCTTCGACTCCGGGAGCACGGAGAGCTTTATCCACCCTGAAACGGTAAGGCGCTGCTCCCTACGCACCCATCCCACATCCCAAACCATAGCCCTCGCATCTGGGTCCCACTCGGTACAAATCACGGGGTACTGTATTGCGGATCTCTCGATCCAGGGTGCCAAATACACCCGTTTCAAATTTTATATCCTCCCTCACCTCTGTGTCCCCCTGCTGCTCGGACTGGATTTCCAGTGCAGCCACCGAAGCCTGACACTGAAGTTCGGCGGACCCTTGCCCCCCCTCACGGTGTGCTGCTTTGCGACACTGAAAGTCGCACCCCCCGCGCTATTCGCTAACCTCACTCCCGACTGTAAGCCCGTCGCCACCAGGAGCCGGCGCTACAGTGCCCAAGATATGGCTTTTATCAAGTCAGAGGTCCAGCGTTTACTGGGAGAGGGGGTCATCGAGGCTAGCAACAGCCCTTGGAGAGCGCAAGTGGTGGTAGTCCGGTCCGGGGAGAAGAAACGGATGGTCGTGGATTATAGCCAGACCATAAACCGATTCACGCAGCTTGATGCGTACCCCCTTCCTCGCATCGCGGAAATGGTAAATCGGATCGCCCAATACCGAGTCTTTTCCACGGTCGACCTCAAATCTGCCTACCACCAGCTCCCCATCCGACCAAAAGACCGCCCCTATACTGCCTTCGAAGCAGCCGGCCGGCTCTTCCACTTCCTCAGGTGTCACAAATGGGGTCTCCGTCTTTCAAAGGGCGATGGACCAAATGGTGGACCAGTACGGTTTGCGGGCTACATACCCGTACTTGGACAATGTCACCATCTGCGGCCATGATCAGCAGGACCATGACGCTAACCTCAAAAAGTTCCTCCAGACCGCCCGAGCCCTTAACCTGACCTATAACGAGGGCAAATGCGTTTTCCACACCACCCGGCTGGCCATCCTCGGCTATGTCGTGGAAGACGGGGTCCTAGGTCCCGACCCCGACCGCATGCGCCCCCTTAAGGAACTCCCTCTCCCCCGCAGCCTCAAGGCCCTCAAACGGTGCTTGGGGCTTTTCTCCTATTACGCCCAGTGGGTCCCCAAGTATGCGGACAAAGCCCGCCCACTCCTAAAGACCACCACTTTTCCCCTCTCGGCTGAGGCTCAATTGGCCTTCAACCGCATCAAGGCCGACATCATCAAGGCCGCCATGCACGCGGTGGACGAAACCATCCCTTTCCAGGTAGAGAGCGATGCATCAGACATCGCCCTGGCTGCTACCCTCAATCAAGGAGGCAGACCAGTAGCGTTCTTCTCCCGAACCCTCACCGCCTCCGAGATTCAACACTCTGCAGTCGAAAAGGAGGCACAAGCCATTGTGGAGGCTGTGCGGCGCTGGAGACACTACCTCGCCGGTAGGAGGTTTACCCTCGTCACCGACCAACGGTCGGTCGCCTATATGTTCGATAACACGCAACGGGGCAAAATAAAAAACGATAAAATTTTGAGGTGGAGGATCAAACTCTCCACCTACTCGTACGATATCAAGTATCGTCCAGGGGAGCTCAACAAGCCCCCAGATGCCCTGTCCCGCGGCACATGCGCCAACGCGCAGGAGGACCGCCTGCAAGCCATCCACAATGACCTCTGCCACCCGGGGGTTACCCGGCTCGTCCATTTCATCAAGTCCCGCAACCTACCTTACTCAACCAAGGAGGTCAAGGCCATGGTCAGGGCCTGCCAGGTCTGTGCGGAGTGCAAACCGCACTTCTATCGGCCAGACAAGGTTCGGCTCGTGAAGGCCTCGGGCCCCTTTGAGCGACTGAGCGTGGACTTCAAGGGGCCCGTCCCGTCCACCAACCGTTCTGCCTATTTCCTCACCGTGATCGATGAGTTCTCCCGCTTCCCATTCGCCATTCCCTGCACCGACATGACCTCAGCCACGGTGATTAAGGTACTGCACAGCATCTTCACCCTGTTCGGTTTCCCTGCTTATATCCACAGCGACCGGGGTACATCGTTCATGAGCGATGAACTGCGTCAGCATCTGCTCAGCAAAGGCATCGCCTCGAGCAGAACGACCAGCTATAACCCACGGGGAAACGGGCAGGTGGAGAGGGAGAACGCGACCGTGTGGAAGGCTGTCCTTCTGGCCCTGCGGTCGAGAAATCTCCCAACCACCTGCTGGCAGGAGGTCCTACCCGATGCCCTATACTCCATTAGGTCACTCCTCTGCACGGCCACAAATGAGACCCCTCATGAGCGATTGTTTCTCTTCCCCAGGAAGTCTACCTCCGGGGTCTCGCTTCCACCTTGGCTGACGGCTCCGGGACCTGTTCTTCTCCGGAGGCACGCGAGGAGCCATAAAACGGACCCCCTAGTTGAAAAGGTCCGACTGCTCCACGCCAACCGCAGTTACGCCTACGTGGAGTACTCCGACGGCAGGCAAGATACGGTTTCCCTCCGGGATCTGGCGCCCGCTGGATCCTCCACCACAGACGCCCCTTCCCGCGCCGCTCCCCTGCAGGACCCGTCGCCCCCTACAACACACCCCCTTCCGGCCCTACCACCCGTTGGTGAGCTCCTACCGTGCGCCCCCCCTTTACACACCCCGCCGGCACCGGCTCCGCTACCCCCGGCCCTGCCTAGTTCCTCTGCCCCGACCCGGACCGAAGCTCCGACCGCTGTGCTCCCGGATGTGCCCTCAACCGGGACGTCCGTGCCCGCCGCACCACCGCCCGAACTGAGGAGATCGAGGAGGACGATCCGGCCGCCGAGACGGATGGACCTATGATGGCACTTCACCCCCGGCGGACTCCTTTTTAAACAGGGGGTGAATGTGATGAACGGTTACTGCCTTATCATCATGTAAGGTGATGTCCCCTTTAAGACCAGGCTTGGAACCCTGGGGACTCCGCCTCTGGCTCCGCCCATCTGGGAGCCATACATAAAGGCCTGTCTCATGGTCTGTATAGCAGTCAGCTCTCGTCCAAATCTGTAGCATAGTTATTAGCCTAATAAAGCCTTCTTTACAGTTTAATCTCTAAGCATCATTATTGAGGGTACCTCACAGGACATTCTGGAGGGGGAGGGTGAACAGCCAGTGGTCATGGTGCACATACATTGGTACAAACAAAATAGGTATCAAAAAGGGATGAGGTCCTAAAAGCAGAATACAGGGAGCTAGGAAGAAATTTGAGGACCTCAAAAGGTGGTGATCTCAAGATTACTTTCAACGACCTCTTAATATTACGAGAGAGCTCCCTCCCGTTCATAAATCCCATTTGATCCTCCGAGACCACATCCGGCACACACCCCTCCAACCTTCTCGCCAATACCTTTGCCAGGACTTTCACGTCTGTATTCATCAGAGAGATGGGCCTATAGGACTCTCACTCCACTGGATCCTGCCCCTTTTCTGGATCAGTGAAATCAACACCTGTGCTAATGTGGCTGGCAACTCCCCCTTCTCCACTGCTTCATTAAACATGCCCAAAAGTTGGGTGGCGCAGCGCTGCTAGCATTTTGCTAGCGTGGCTACTCCCACCTAAAGGCCCTAACCCAAAAACCCACCCCCTCTAACCATGCCACCTGCACCACACCCTGCACCACACCCTCCCCCTCCTCCCTCCCTCCCCCAATCCCCCACCCCAGACATCCTCCCCAGCCCTTCCCCCTCGCTCCACAACCAACCCAGCATGACGCGACAAACAACACCCCAAAATGGCCCCCATACAGAGCATTTTCAAGCCACCTCGTCACCCCACCCTGTCTCTCAACAACCCCGTATGCACTGCACAGAGCAAAGTCAACAGAGCGCAATACAATTAAACACTATACCCCCCCCCCACACACCGAAGGGCCCCCCTCCAAATAAAGAAGCAATTCAACTTTTAAAAAGATACAAAATAACAAAAAAACACTAAAAAGGGGACTGCAGCCACCCCCATAACAACCTTCCCCAATCGGCAAACAGAAACAGATGACAAAATTCAACAGAGACAGAACTTCCGCCCATATTCCCCCTTCAGCCCTCCCCCAGCTTATGTTCCTTAATAAAGGCATTCGCCTCCGCCAGTGTCCCAAAGTGACCCGAAGTCTGGCCAGGTACAAGACCCAAAGCAAATCTGGCACCGCGACAACACTGCCTTGGTCTTGTTGAACCCCTCTCGTGTCTTGGCCAGTTCCACACCAATGTCCTGATCGATATCCTTCCCAATGGCGATCCCGCTGCACACTAGCCCTCCTCAGAATCTTTTCCTTGTCAAGAGCAGATAGCTGACATCGAACATCAGACGCCTTCTGAATCTGATAATTATCCCATCTGGGGAGGGAACACCAGACGTGATCATCTCCCTGGACGCAGGAAAGGTCTTCAACAGAGTCAAGTGGAAGTACGTCAGAGGTACTGGAATGGTTTGGGTTCAGACTAGGGTTCACCTCCTGGGTGAAACTACTGTACAGCGCACCCATGGCGAGCGTACAGACAAACACCACCAGCTCTAAATACTTCCGGTTGCACAAGACAGGGATGCCCTCTACTGTTGGCTCTATCAATCGAGCCACTGGCAATCACCCTCAGAAAGACGAAGGGATGGTGAGATATCCAAAGGGGGGGGAACAGAGAGTGTAGAGTCTCATTCTACATGGATTACCTGCTCTTCTACATCTCGAATTTCCAGACCAGCATGGAAGGGTTGAACCTTCTCGGGTTACAATCTTAACTTGAGCAAGAACGAGATTATAATGGACGGCACCTTCAAAAGGTGGAAACAGGATGAGGGGATGACGGTTAGGGACTTGTACATGGATAATAGAGTAGTGACCCGGGAGGACTCACGGAGATGTTTCAATTACCAAGAGGAAACAACCTGAGATACACTCGGGTTAAAAACTTCTTCCGTAAGGAAACAACGACGTACCCCCAGATACCAGGACACTCGTTAGTGGAAGAATTGCTGGACGCGGACGACCTCGCGAAGGGAAACTGTGCAGACCTGTACGGGTGACTGTTGGAGGTGGTACGCTCCCCCCTGGACGAGACAAGGAAAAAAATGGGAGGAGGAACTAGGCATAGAGATGGGGGGGACAGGACTCTGGATCGAAGCACTACACACTTCACCCCCACCCTGGGGCGGAGTCTAGCACGACTAAAGGTGTTGCAGAGAACGCACCTAATCAGAACCCGGATGAGTGGGTTCTTTAAACGGTGCCAGGGAGGCCTGGCCAACCACACCCACATGCTCTGGGCTTGCCCCAGACTTGTGGGTACTGGATGACCTGTTTTGAGGCAATGTCCAGGTTTGTGGGAGCTAGGGTGGATCCACGCCCAAAGATGGCAGTCTTCAGGATTTCAGATCAGCCAGAACCCCTTACGGGGGGGGGGGGGGGGGGGGCGGGGGGGGGGGGGGGGGGGGGGGGGGGTGCCCTGGCCTCCCTGATCACCCACCGGAGGATCCTGCTCGGCTGGCGATCTGCAGTACCACACCACGCTGCGGACTGGCTGTCCGACCTGGCGAGATTTCTCAGGCTGGAGAAAATAAAATTTGCCACAGAAGGTGGAAGCCGTTTACCAACTTATTCTAAGATCTGTTAGTAGCCAGCAACCAGTAGAGTAAGAGGGGACACACACACAAACTAGCCACAGGATAAAGAGAAAAGCGTGTGTGTGGGGGGGGGGGGGGGGGGGGTGGGGGCCGCAAAGAAAACGAGAGGTACAAGGGTCAAAGCCGTAGGGATTTGATCCAAGGGCCAGTCGAAGCCCAAACTAAACTGTAAATAGGCATTTGTAAATAAGAGCTCTGGCCACATTGCGGATGGGAACAGATGTGTGCCAACTAAAGGGGGTCACAGCCACAACGGGAGGGAACACAATTGCCTGTAAACATATGTGCTGATTTCGGGTTGTCTTTTTATTTTTTATTTGCACCATTTTGTAATGTGTAACTTACGAATTGTGAAATATCGACACTACAATATAAGTGACAAAGTACAGTATCAGCCTTCACATCCTCTGCACATCCTCCCCGTGTGTGCGTGGGTTTCCTCCGGGTGCTCCGGTTTCCTCCAACAGTCCAAAGATTGGTTAGGTGGATTGGCCATGCTAAAATTGCCCTTAGTGTTGGGTGGGGTTACGGGGTTATGGGGATAGGGTGAAGGTGTTGACCTTGGGTAGGGTGTTCTTTCCAAGAGCCGGTGCAGACTCGATGGGCCAAATGGCCTCCTTCTGCACTGTAAATTCTAAGATTTCTTGACAAAGACATTGCGTTGAAGCTTGCATTATCTTAAAAGGTCAAAAAACAAAATAAAATAAAATGGGAGGTAGCGAGAACACAGGGAATTATAAACCAGTAAGCCTGGCGTCGATAGTGGGGAAAGTTCTCCAATCCATTATCAAACATTTTACAGCGGAGCACCTAAGAAAATAGCGGCAGAACGGATAGAGTCAGCATGGATTTACAAAGGGGAAATGATGCTGGACAAATCCACTGGAGTTCTTAGAGGATGGTAGCCAGGCAAGTTGAAACAGTTGTTAAGAAGGTTTATAGCATCCTTGGGTTTATAAATAGAGGCATAAAGTATAAAAGCAAGGAAGTGATGCTACACCTCTATAAATCATTGGTCAGACCACATTTGGAGTATTGTGTTCAGTTCTGGGCACCTTATTTAAGGAAGGATGTTAAAGCCCTGGAGAGCGCACAGAGGAGATTCACTAGAATGATACCAGGAATGAGGAATTTTAGATACAAGGAAAGATTGGAGAAATTGTGTTTTCCTTGGAGATTAGATTAAGAGACCACCTTATTAAGGTGTTCATCAGTGGTTAGCACTGCTGCCTCACAGCGCTGAGGTCCCAGGTTCGATCCCGGCTCTGGGTCACTGTCCGTGTGGAGTTTGCACATTCTCCCCGTGTTTGCGTGGGTTTCGCCCTCACAACCCAAAGATGTGCAGGGTAGGCCGATTGGCCACGCTAAATTGCCCCTTAATTGGAACAAATGAATTGGGTACTCTAAATTTAAAAAAGAAAAATCTTGGACCAGTATTCCCGCAGATATCGGACTTTTCCACATCCACAAATCTTTACCTATTTCCGCCACAAAAGAAAGCAAGATAAAGTTTGTAACTGGATCCGTATTGCAGGGCCAAGTATTGCTCACGTTTGCAGCAGAATGATAGAGAATGAGATTAATGTACTGCCTTGGAATGTCACTCTTTATGGCAGGGAGGCAGACTATCTGTTGCTAAATCTGTTAAACAAGTTAGTCGACAATCACTATGAATCAAGTGGAGCGATCGTACTGATGTAGCCATCATGTATTCAAATAAATGGTTCTCTTTCTGAATCCAATTCTGAGACTAAGAATGATATTTAGAGATAAAGTTAAAAGAAAGGTAGGACGAGCATAAAATAAACAAAAACGTGTGTGAACCAAGAAAGAACTGCTTGCTCAGGGTTTTCGAAGAGGTGCAATGATAGTTAAAAGTGGTTGGACATGATGTTCTTCGCCTTTCCCTCAAACACAATCCAGGGACCAGCTCAGATAATTTATCTCGGCTAGTTAAACTCCAGTGGAGTTAGCATTGCCGCCCAGGACTCAGTGAAGGACAAGACAGAGATCACAGCAGAACTGCCGTATCAACATTGGATTTGGAGCAGCTGGAAAGAGTCTGTAAAGCCTCAGTGGTCCCACAGCAACTGTTGGCGTGACATTAGCATGCAGCACTTTCCTTGCTGACCTTATACTGGTATCTGCCCTTGGAAGGGCAATCATTTCCTCAAAATATCACCTCCAAGATCCGGGTCATAGAAAACCCCCTCAAGCCATCAGTGACATCTTTCTGGGTTGGGCAAAACAATTACAAAATTAACTCTGGCACAGGCTCCAATAGGTTTATACGTTCAACTCTTTAGCAATGAATGTTGCCTCCATGGTACTAGAGTCAAGGATATCTAGAGAGCGGTTACAGGACATTCTGAAGGGGGAGGGTGAACAGCCAGTGGTCGTGGTACACATACATTGGTACAAACAATATAGGTATCAAAAAGGAATGAGGTCCTAAAAGCAGAATACAGGGATAAGCAGAATAAAAGCAAGGAAGTGATGCTACACCTCTACAAATCATTGGTCAGATTACATTTGGAGAAGTGTAGTCTGGGCACCTTATTTAAGGAAGGATGTTAAATCCCTGGAGAGAGCGCAGAGGAGATTCACTAGAATGATACCAGGAATGAGGAATTTTAGATACAAGGAAAGATTGGAGAAATTGGGCTTGTGGTCCTTGGAGCAGGGAAGAGTAAGAGGCGACCTTATTGAGGTGTTCAAAATTATGAACAATTTTGACAGGGTAAAGAAGGAGATTCTGTTTCCACTAGTTAGTATGTCAGTGACTAGGGGTCAGAATTTCAAGATGGTCAGCAAGAGAGCTCGGATTGAGATGCGGAGAAACTTTTACTCTGAGAGTTGCTGGGGTTTGCAATGTGCTGCCTGGGAGATTGGTGGAGGCGGATTCAATGGGAGGTTTCAAAAGAGAGCTGGACATATATTTGAAAGTGATGAATTTAGAGGGCTATGGAGATAGGGCTTGGGAATTGGACCAGCTAGGTTGCTGTTTTGGGAGCCGGTGCCGACATGATGGACCGAATGGCCTCCTTCGGTGCTGTAAATAACAAACAAACTAAACGTAACTAGTTGGGTTGATGAGGGGGAGCCAGTGGATGGGGTTTATTTGGACTTTCAGAAGGCTTTTGAGGAAGTCCCGCATTAAAGTGCACGGGATTAGGGACAGTGCATTGAGATGGATAGAAAGCTGGTTGACAGACAGGAAACAAAGAGTAGGAATTAAAGGGCCTTTTTCAAATTGGCAGGCAGCGACTATTATGTACGACAGGGAATGGTGCTGGGACCCCAGCCACTCACAATATATATTAATGATTTATTGAGGGAACAAATGTAATATCCAAATTTACAGATGACACAAAGTTGGGTGGGAGGGTGAGCTGTGAGGAGGATGCAAAGATCCTTCAGTGTGATTTGAACAAGTTGAGTGAGTGGGCAAATGAATGACAGATGCAGTATGGTTTCGAGGAATGCAAGGTCATCCACTTTGGTCGCAAAAACGAGAAAACAGAGTATTATCTGAATGACCATAAATTAGGAGAGGGGAATGTGCAACGAGACCTGGGTGTCCTCGTACATCAGTCACTGAAGGTAAGCATGCAGGTGCAGCAGGCGGTAAAGAAGGCTAATGGTATGTGGCCTGCATTGAGAGGTTTAGAGTACAGGAGCAGGAATGTCTTGCTGCAATAATACAGGGCCTTGGTGAGGCCACACCTGGAATAGCGAGAAAAGTTTTGATCCCCTTATGAGGAAAGATGTTGTTGCTATTGGGGAGGGGGGGGGGGGGGATTAGGCTATTGAATCGGGCGATCAGCTCTGATCATAATGAATGGCAGAGCAGGCTCAATGGGTTGAATGGTCTCCTTCTGCTCCTGTTTTCTATGTTTCTACGGTCAAAAGAGAAATGATTCACAAACCAGCCGAGCTGGAAAAATAACCCTTCTCTAAATGTATTTATTTATTTTAGGACTGGGTACCTCGTTCGATGGATGTTGCCAAGCCCAGGAAAGCATTGAAACATTATGGGGATAGTCAGCAAAACAAATGGTCTTACATCTTGTGTCTTAATTAAAGAAGCGTGCCGTCAGGCACAGGACAGAAGAGGAGTACACTCAGTAGATTAATCCTGGCAACCAAAACATGCTTAATTACAGCTTCAGTGCAGGACTCAGAAGGTTAAACTAAAGACATGCCTCTCAGTTGGGGATTGATCAGAAAGATTTTTCTGATGCAATATAGGTGGTGCGTTAACATCTAAAAAATGTGAGTAGTATAACCAGCATGGCAGCATAGTGGTTAGCACTGTGGCTTCACAGTGCCAGTGTCCCAGGTTCGATTCCCTGCTGGGTCACTGTCTGTGCGGAGTCTGCACGTTCTCCCCGTTTCCTCCCACAGTCCAAAGAGGTGCAGTTAGATGGATTGGCTGTGCTAAATTGCCCTTTGTGTCCAAAAGAGGTTAGGAGGGGTTATTGGGTTAAGGGTTGAAGTGAGGGCTTAGGTGGGTCAGTGTAGACTCAATGGGCCGAATGGCCTCCTTCTGCACTGTATGTTCTATGTTCTAACCGGCAGCTACAGTGGGGGCCAAGCACACACGCACAGCTCTTCCTGGCGCCTTATCGTCCGTGGCAGGAATTACAGTGGTGAAAGACTTGTGCGTGATCTGGATTCCTACATGGCTTTTAGAGAGAACACTGGTGGATTCAGAATTCATAACTTTTAAAGTGGAAGTTGAAAAAAAATTAAAAATAAAGTGTTAGAGAAAAGGGCAGGCAAATGTGGCTGAGTGGTTATATTTTTCAGAGAGTCAGTGCAGGTGTGATAAACTGAATGGCCTCCTTTGCACTCTACCAATTCTAGAATTATAGAGGGGCTGTAATCGACAAATTTAAGATTTACAACACAGACTCTCTTGTAGAACTGGAAAAAGTCAATACGAAATTCTTTATAAGTAATACACTAAACTAAAAGGAGCTGGAAGCACACACTCACAGCACAGAAGGCTACCATTCAGCCCATCACAGCTGTACCAGGTCTCTGAATGCGAATAATCGCATTCTCCTGCTCTTCCTCAATAGACCTGCACCTTTTTCATTTTAAAAAAAAAAGAGATTTAGCTGCCTTTGGAAAGTAACTGTTGAATCTGCATCCACCAGTCTTTTAGTCGATGTATCTCAGGATCCCAATAACCTATCCAGTAAAATAAAAATCTCTTCTCTTCTTTTTTCCAATTACTGTAAATGGACGGCTGCAGTTAATGACCCCCCATCAATGGAAACAAGTTTTCCCTCTGTACTTTAGCAAAACCTTTTTGAAGATAAGTACCACAGAAATATACACACAGCAGGAGGCCATTCAGCCAGTCGTGCTTATGCTGGCTCTTTGAAAGCCCAGCCATGTTTAGCCCCACAACTCCACTTTTGGTCCATACCTCTGCAAGTTCCTCGCCCTCCACATCTTCCTAACTCCTTTTTAAAATTATTTATGGCATCAGATTTCGCCACCTTTCTCTTTTCCTGCCCTCCAGATCTATGGCACATTTTAAATCTATGGCCTCTTGTCATTGATCCAGTCGCCAGAGGCAACTGCCCATCACGCTACAATCCTTCATCGAGGAAACCTCTACTGGGCCACCTCTTAACCTTCTATAATAAGAATAATCTTTATTGTCACAAGTAGGCTCACATTAACACTACAATGAAGTTACCGTGAAAAGCCCCTAGTCGCCACACTCTAGGGCCTGTTCGGGTACATGGAGGGAGAATTCAGAATGTCCAATTCACCCAAGTCTTTCGGGACTTGTGGGAGGAAATCGGAGCACCCGGAGGAAACCCACGCAGACACGGGGAGAACATGCAGACTCCGCAGAGAGTGTGACCCAAGCCGGAAATTGAACCTGGGATCCTGGAGCTGTGAAGCAACAGTGCTACCGTGCTGCCTTAATCTCTGATCCAAAGAGAGCTTTTACATTTTTCCCAATCTCGCCCAGTCATTCCCTGGTAACAGTCTGGTAAACCTCCTCTGTACTCTTTCTCTGCACCTTTTCCGAAATGAAGTGCCCAGAATTGTTCCCATTACCCCCACCGCACCCATCCCCTGCTAAATAACCCCATACAGCATGAAGAAGAACACTAATAGAATTCCTAGTGTCTCAAGAGTGTCTCTTCATGCTGCTAACACTTTCATAAATCTCTACACTTTTTTCCAGGCCTTGACATCCTTTCTGAAGTGAGGTGTCCAGAATTAAACACAATACTCCAGCTGATTTATACAGGTTTAGCGCAATGTCCTTGCCTCAACACCCTACTTATTAAACCAATGATCCATTATGCTTTTCTTAAACAATTTCATCAACGTGTCCAGCCACTTGCAAAGGTTTATCTCAGTGAATTTTTAAAAATTTGTTCATTGTGGATGTGGGTGTCGCTGGTGAGGCCAGCATTTATTTCCCATCCCTAATTGCCCCCTCTTCAAAGGGCATTTAGGAGTCAACCATATTACTGTGGGTTCAGAGTCGCATATCAGCCAGACCAGGTAAGAACAGCAGATTTCCTTCTCTAAAGGGCATCATTGATGGTTTTTTACGACAATGATGTTGTGGTCATCACTGCATTTTTTAATTCCAGACTTTTATTGAATTCAAGTTTCACTATCTGCCGTAGTGGGATTTGAACCTGGGTCCCCAGAACATTGCCCTGGGTCTATGGCTTACCAGTCCAGAGACAATACCACTATGCCACTGCCTTCCCATAATCCTCAGGTCTCGCTCTTCCTTCACCCACTTTAAAATTACACCAAAATGATTGATTGACTTGATTTATGAACATTTCCAGGAAATGTATTGTTAATGTTACAAATGCCATGACAATTGAGCTCCCGCTGAGATGAAGAGCAGCTGATACTAACTGAGGAAATATTCAGGCACATACATCAGAACCGGTTTCCGCCTGTGCTGGGGAAGGTGGTGTAAAAGTCAGCACTTGTATAACACAGGGTTTTGTGAACAAACCTATGTGTAGGACAGACTGGCTCTAGCTTCCTGCTTTGCAGAAAGATGTTCAACGAATTAACATGTCCACTTTGGAAATTTAACCACAGAAACCTCTGATGTGAGGATTGAACATTGAGGATTAGAAGTTCTGAACATTGGCTGTGGCAAAGGTATCTATCAACTCAAACTTTAACGTTTGAAAAAGTGAGGAAACACTTTCAAAAGGCGAAATCATATATTGCCCCACTATTAGGATAATAAAAGGATGAGGAGATGACATTCCCCATTTTCTATTCGTCGTGAAATTACAAGTGTGTGAATGAAGAATACATTGTGGCTTTGCTACCAATAGTGAGCAAAATACATCTTCCTCTGCTCAGGTCTCCCAGCTGCTAACTGAATTACAAGCACGAGGATTACTCCGCAAGTTGTGACTTCTGGGGCGGGATTCTCCGCAATCGGTGAAATGTCCGCCGACCGGCGCCAAAAACGGCGCGAATCAGACAGGCATCGCGACGCCCCAAAGGTGCGGAATCCTCCGCCCCTTGAGTGGCCGAACCCTAACCTTGAGGGGCTAGGCCCGCGCCGGACTGATTTCCGCCCCGCCAGCTGGCGGGAAAGGCCGTTGGTGCCCCGCTAGCTGGCGCAGAAATGACATTGCTGGGCGGCGCATGCGCGGGAGCGTCAGCGGCCGCTCACGGCATCCCCGCGCATGCGCAGTGGAGGGAGTCTCTTCCGCCTCCGCCATGGCACAGGCACAGGCCCGCCCGTGGGTCGGTGGGCCCCCATCGCGGGCCAGGCCACCGTGGGGGGGCCCCCCCGGGGCCAGATCGCCCCGCCCCCCAGGACCCCGGAGCCCGCCCGTGCCGCCTTGTCCCGCCGGTAAGAGAGGTGGTTTAATCCACGCCGGCGGGACAGGCATTCTAGCAGCAGGACTTCGGCCCATCCGGGCCGGAGAATCGACCGGGGGGGGCAACCGGCGCGGCGCGATTCCTGCCCCTGACGAATATCCGGTGCCGGAGAATTCGGCAACCGGCGGGGGCGGGATTCATGCCAGCTCCCGGCGATTCTCCGACCCGGCGGGGGGGTCGGAGAATCGCGCCCCCAATGTTTGAGCACGTTTTTCCACAGGTTCCTCAATTACTGATATTTTCCTTTCAGTCATTCATCTGCCCCCCCACTCCCCCCAACTCTAATTCCTCATCACCAAAATAACCAGCTCTTGGGTTTTCGGAAGGAAAAGGAGCTTCAATATAACAAACACACAAATCTTACAAATAATAAAAAGCATCAGAGTACTTACAAATCAATGGATCTGGATAAAATCCCAGACAATGTCAGTAGAATGCAGCCAAACGGTCCAATCTCAAACTAGAATGGAAAAGACACAAAATTTACCGCCTGCTTTTGAAACTACTCAAAAAGGTCAGACTGATATCTTGATTAATGGGGACTTATTTTTTATACTTTCACGGGATATTGGTGTCACTGGCTAGGACAGCATTTTCATTGCTCATCCGCGCTGTCCTTGAGAAGGTGGAGGTGAGCTGCATTCTTGAACCGCTGAAGTCTATGTGGTATCCGCCTATAGAACCAAAGGATGGTACTGAACAAAAAGACGCCATTCTGCCCCTCGTGTCTTGCTCTCTGAAAGAGCTAACAATCGGTCCCACTCCCCTTGCCTTTTCCCATAGCCCTGTAACATTCTCCTTTTCAAGCATTTATCCATTTTCCTTTGTAAAGTTATTATTGAATCTATTTCCACCACCCTTTCAGGCAATGCATTCCACTGTGACAATTCGGAGTCAACGTAAGTGAATACTGTTGACAACTCTTGCTGGTCACACAGTAAGCCATGGAGGAGTTTGAGACATGGTTATAGTGTTAGTTTGTGACCTTCGACCTGGACCACAAGGTTTCTCTGCATCTTGGACTTCCTCATGCAGCATATTGTTGAGTCCGGCATGTGGAAGGAAAATCTAAACAGAGCACTACACCCATCTGCTTTCCCACTCAGAGTCAGAATTTTACAGCACAGAAAAAGACCCTTCGGCCCATCGTGTTTGCGCCAGCCATCAGACACCCAACTATGCTCATCCCATTTTCCAGCACTTGGTCCGAAGCCTTGTTATGCTTTGACGTTTCAGAGCTCATCTAAAACCTTCTTAAATGTTGAGGGTTCCTCCCTCTGCTACACATTCAGGCATTGAGTTCCAGATTTCCACCACCCTCTGGGTGAAAAAGGGTTTCCTCAAATTCCCCCTAACTTTCCTGCTCCTTACCGTAAATCTATGCCCCCTAGTTATTGACCCTTCTACTAAGGGGAAAGGTTTCTTCCATATCCACGTCCCTCATAACTTTGCGCACCCCGACGAGGTTCTCTCTCATCTTCCCTGCTCGAAGGAGAAAATCCTGGTGAATCTCCTCTGCACCCTTCCGAGTGCAATCACATTCTTCTTATAGAGTGGCGACCAGAACTACACACAATACTCCATCATACAGCTTCATCATAATCTCTCTGTTCTTATATTCTATGCCTCGGCTAATTAAGGCAAATATCCCATATGTCTTTTTAACCTCCTTATCTGTCCTGCTGCCTTCAGGGATCTTTGTACATGCACCCCAAGGTACCTCTGGTCCTCTGCACTTCCTAGCATCCTACCATCATTGTGTATTCCCTTGCCTAGTTAATCCTCACAAGTTTTATCACCTCAGTGTCAGGATTCATTTCCATTTGTCACTGTTCTGCCTTCCTAACCAGCCTGTAATCCAAGGCTTTCCTCCTCACTACTTACCACACCACCAAGTTTCGCATCATCTGCGAACTTACTGATTCTACACCCCACACATGTATGCCGAGACCATTCATGATCATTAATTACAAACAAAACAGCAAGGGATCCAGCACCAATCCCGGCGGTACAACACTAGACACAGGCGTGTAGTCACCAAGACATTCGCCCATCACCCCCTGCCACTTAGCCAGTACTCCATGGCCCCGACAAAGGAGCTGTTAGCAGACATTCACCCATCACCCCCTGCCTCTTAGCCAGTGCTCCATGGCCCCGACAAAGGAGCTGTTAGCAGACATTCACCCATCACCCCCTGCCTCTTAGCCAGTGCTCCATGGCCCCGACAAAGGAGCTGTTAGCAGAGAGAAAGAGGTCACAGGTGGAATTTGATGTCGAATGCGAAGGCAGTGAACCAACTTTGTCGCTCACGGGGAGCATTTTATGTGAATGGGGAGAAGGCCAGCTGTCTATTGGCTCATCAGCTGAGGTGACAGGCGGCCGCTCGAGAGATAGCCCAGGTTAAGGATGAGGGGGAGGGCTTGGTGACTGTGCCGGACACCAATAATGCCGCATTTTACCAGGGGGCTGTATAAGACAGAGCTTTTTAAGGAGGAGAGCTCGGAGATGGAACAGTTTTCGGGCGGTGGTGGAGAGAGTGAGGGGACAGGGGCTAGAGGCACCGTTGGGCCTGGAGGAGGTTATGGAGTGTATCAGTTCCATGCGATCGGGGAAGGAACCTGGGCCAAATGGTTTCCCAATGGAATTTTGCAAGCAGTTTGCAGCATCACTGTCATCACATTTATTGGGGATGTTCTCTCTGTCACTGGGGACTGCCAGTGGCGATATCCCTGATCCCGAAGAGGGACGAGTATCCGGTGGAGTGTGGGTCTGAGAGGCCTATTTCTGTACTGAATATTGATGCAAAGGTTTTGGCGAAACGTCTGGAGGGTTGTTTGCCGGAGGTGGTCTCCGAAGACCAGACTGGGTTTGTTTCGGGTCGACAGTTGTCAGGCAATATCAGGCAACTGTTGAACGTGTTCAGGTCCCAGTCTAGGGGGAAGGTGCCTGAACTAATCATCTTAATGGGTGGAATGGAGGCACTTCTGGGGTTCTAGGGCAGCTTGGATTTGGGCAAACGTTTATTTCTTGGGTGAGGCTGTTATACAGCGCTCCCATGGCAAGTGTTCAGACTAACACAGCGAGATCAGGGTATTTCCGGCTGTACAGACACACGGGGGCTGTCCGTTGCCCCCGTTGTTGTTCGTGTTAGCAATTGAACCCTTGACCATCGCACTTAGGGTGTCGAATGAGTGGAGAGGTATTGAAAGGGAAAAAGGAACATAGAGTCATAAAATCCATACAGTGCATTAGGTCTTTCGGCCCATCGGATCTGCACCAACCCTCTGAAAGAGCACTCTACCTAGGCCCACACCCTGGCCTAGCCCCGTAACCCCACCAAACCTGCACATCTTTGGACACTTAGGGGCAATCATTTTAGCATGGCCAATCCACCTAGGCTGCACATCTTTGAAATGTGGGAGGAAACCGGTGTACCCGGAGGAAACCCACGCAGACATGGGGAGAACGTGCAAGCTCCAGTCACCCAAGGCCGGGATTTAACCCGGGTCCCTTTATGCGGACGACCTGTGGTTGTACATTTCAGACCCACTATCCTGTATGGGGAAGATAATGGAACTGTTGAAGAAGTTTGGATCCTTCTCAGGATGACAAACTAAATGTGAGCCGGAGCAAAATATTTCCGGGTAACGATCAAAATGAACATTTTGCAGAGGTTCCAATTTGTGTTCCAGTCTCCCGACCTTCCTCTCCAAATCTTTTTTCGTTAGGGCGGACAAGTTAATCTCGGCCTTTGGGTGGACAGGCAAGACATCCAGGATTCGGAGAGCCTTTCTGCAGAGGGGACAGCGTTCAGTGGTGCTGGTGTTACCAAATTCCATGTCGTACCACTGGGCGGAGAACATTGAGAAGATGTGACAATGGTGGTGGGGGGGGGGGGGGGGGGGGCAGGGTCAGGGTGGGGGCAAAATGGAAAGGTCTCCTGCATTGGGTCAGGTTTAAGGGCATTGGTCACTGCCCCTCTCCTGGTTCCCCCGGCCAAAGTCACAACGAACCTCGTAGTGGTGGCATTTCTAAAACTCTAGAATCAATTCAGGCAATTTAGATTGGGGGCAAGTCAGTACTGTCACCAATCTGTGGAAACCATAGATTTGCACCTTCTGGGAGAGATGCAACGCACAGGATTTGGAATAGGGAGGGGTCCCGAGAGGTTTAGGGATCTGTTTGTAGAGAGTAGGTTCCCGGGACTGGAGGATTTGAAGGGGAAACACCAACTCCCGAGCGGGAGCGAGTTTAGATATATGCAGGTGCGTGATTTTGATCGCAAAGCATTCCCCCAGTTGCCAAGATATACACTGATGGATAGGATGCAATTTTGTGATGAGCTGGGGAAAGGGAAGATATCGGATATATGGGTGGTTGCCAGAGACGGGGAAGATTACGTTAGAAGAATTAAGGGGAGGTAGGAGGAGGAATTCAGCCTGAGGCTGGAGGGAGGGGCCTGGACTGGAGTGAGATTTTGCATAAGACAAATTCTACTTCGTCTCCGACTGGAAAAGATTAAATATGCCATTAGGGGTCAGAGGAAGGGTTTTACTCAAGGTGGAAGCCATTTGCTTTCTATAAAGATCTGTTTGCGGCCAGTAATTAGTGGGGCAGGTGGAGGAGGGAGCCGGTCAGGGGGCTTTGGGGTCATCATAGTTGGTCTGGAAAAACAAAAAATGACAAACTGTAATATAATTGAGTGCCTTTTATATGTTTATGAAATTTTTTGCATTATTTGGAATAAACATATATATTTTTTAATGAGTGTATTGTCCCTTAGCCACCTGGCAGTGCCTGTGCCTGGCACACCAATTCAGTTTAGCTCACGTAGGTACTGCCAGCAAATAGGTAACGGATTGAAAAACTTCAATAAAATTATCTCTGAAGAAAATGCACAAACACTAGCAGCTCAGCCAGTGTGAGAAGCAGAAACATCCGTTGCCAGCTCTGATGAAGTTTGTGACTTTGCCATTGGCCATTTTTGCAAATGAACATTGTGAACCCTGAGCCTTGTGCTCTCTCCGCCCCCCCCCTGCCCCCCCCGCCCCCTGCCCCCCCCCCCCCCCCCCCCCCCCCGAAAGAAGTTGTGCCTATAACTGACTGGAGTGAGGACAGGCACAGACTCATCCTTGTGCAACCCGAAGTGAGTATCAGTCAGCAGCTTACTGACAGGGTGACCCAACTCTTGCTGAGAAAATTAAGGGACAGTCTGTCATAGAAGTCTGTACGAGCTGAATGGTGTGGGAGAAATGCACTGTCAGAGTGGGGGGGGGGGTTTGAAGAACTCTGGGACATCCCACCTGTCAGAAGTTGACAGCTCATCATTGCCGCCAATGCCACTGAGGAAATAATAATAATCTTTATTAGTGTCACAAGTAATGCAATGAAATCACTGTGAAAAACCCCTAGTCGCCACACTCCGGCGCCTGTTCGGGTACACAGAGGGAGAATTCCGAATGTCCAATTCACCTAACAGCACGTCTTTCGGGACTTGTGGCAGAAAACTGGAGCACCCGGAGGAAACCCACGCAGACACTGGGAGAACGTGTCCCAGACACTGAGTGTCTTTGAACAAGGGAACCCAAATTACCCACAAAGCTGACCCCAGGAGCCCACAAGCACTCAGACAGGGGTTGCATTTCAGACGTCCACATGCCGAGTCCCACACCCGCCACTGGGGGGATACCAGGAGCAGCAGGATGAGACCCGGTGGAGACAGCGGGAACCCCACACACCACCCCTCGTCACCAAACCTGCCAGAGGGAGGGCATAAATCTGCATTTTGAAAGCCTCCAGACATTCAAGATGCAGAAATATCTCATGGAAGATAGGAAATCTCACTTTTGAGGTCCTGAGGAATGGAGCAGGGGACATTGTAATGAGTCTCCCAGTTCAACACAGAGAATTGGGGAAGCAATGTATCCGAGGCTCAGACTATCAAGAGAAATTTCAGAGGGACAGTCAATGCAGTAATATCGAGCATAATTTGGTGAGGCTGTGGGTGTGGTGACATTTTCACTGGACTAGACTCCAGAGGCCTTAATCTATCATGGCAGATGGTTAAATTTGAATTCAATAAAAATCTGGAATTAAAAGTCTAATGGTGACCATGAAAAACCATTGTCATTGTTAAAAAAATCCGATTCACTAATGTCCAGGGAAGGAGACCTGCCAACCTTACCCAGTCTGGCCTCGCTGCATCTCCAGGAACGTTAAACATTAAGTCAGACAGATTTTTAATCAGAATGGGACTCAAGAGTTATGAAGAAAGTGGAGTTGAGGATTATCACATCAGATCAGTCTAATCTCATTTAATTGAGAAGCACTGTCTTATGGGACAGGTTGAACACCACTTGGAGGAA
This sequence comes from Scyliorhinus torazame, assembly GCF_047496885.1. Taxonomy (NCBI): domain Eukaryota; kingdom Metazoa; phylum Chordata; class Chondrichthyes; order Carcharhiniformes; family Scyliorhinidae; genus Scyliorhinus; species Scyliorhinus torazame. Next base: position 30,143,331 of record NC_092712.1, on the reverse strand, counting down.
GCACGGAGGGTGGCAAGGGCGCAGAGTTTCCTCTGGATGGGGGCTCCACTTTTTCATTTTTTTTTCCCACTGCTAGTCAAGCTGACCAACTCCTTAAAGGTATAACAGCTAGACTAGGTCAGTAGTAGGTAGTGGGGGAGCCAACAAGTGGAAAAAACATACTTGACCTCAGCCTCACCAACCTGCTTGCCACAGGTGTATCTGTCCACGAAAATATCAGTAGAGAGTCCTTGTTGAGACAAAGTCCCACCTTCACATTGAGATACCCTCCATCATGTCATGTGGCACGGCCATCTTGCTAAACGAGATAGATTTTGAACAGATCCAGCAACTCAAGACTGGGAACCCATGAGGTGCTGTGGGCCATCAGCAGAATTGTACTCAACCGCAATGTGTAAACTCATGGCCCAGGCTATCTCCCCACTCTACCATTACCACCAAGCCAGGGGATCAACTCTGGGTGCAGGAAGGCATGCCAGGAGCAGCACCAAGCATACCTAAAAATGAGGTGTCAATCGGGCGAAGCTACAACACTGACGGCTTGAGTGTCAAACAGCATAAGCAGCATGCGATAGATAGAGCCAAGCAATTCCACACCCAATGGGAAAAAAAATTAAGAAAATAATTATCTTTATTATTGTCACAAGTAGACTTACATTAACACTGCAATGAAGTTACTGTGAAAAGCCCCTAGTCGCCACATTCCGGCGCCTATTCGGGTACGCAGAGGGAGAATTCAGAATTCTCAGCCGGTACGGGAATTGAACCCACGCTGCGGGCCTTGTTCTGCATCACAAACCAGCTGTCTAGCCCACTGAGCTAAACAAGCCATCTATATATCAGACCTCATGTCTGGTAGACAATTTAATGGCTCACTGGAGGAGGCTGCCCCACAAATATCCCCATCCTCAGAGATGGAGGAGTCCAGCACATCAGCGCAATACATTTGCAACAATCTTCAACCGGAAGTGCTGAGTGGATGATCCATCTCGGCCGCCTCGCAGGGCCCCAGCATCACTGATGTTAGGTCTTAGCTAATTAGATTCACTTCCCATAATATCAAGAAACGGCTGAAGACACTGGATACTGCAATGACTATGGGTCCTGACAATATTCCGGCAATAGTACTGAAGACTAGTGCTCCAGAACTTGCAGCACCCCTAGCCAAGCTGTTCCAGTACAGCTACAACACTAGCATCTACCCGGCAATGTGCAAAATTGCCCAAGAATGTTCTGTACACGAAAAGCAGGACAAATCCAACCCGGCCAATTAACGTCCTATTAGTTTACTCTCGATCATCAGTAAAGTAATGGAAAGGGTCGTTAACAGTACTATCAAGAGGCACTTGCTTAGCAATAACCTGCTCAATGAAGCTCAGTTTGGATTCTGCCAATGTCAGTTAGCTCCTGACCTCATTGCAGTCTTGATTCAAACATGGACAAAAGACCTGAACTCCAGAGGGGAGGTGAGAGCGACTGCCCTTTACACAAAGACAGAATTTGACCGAGTATGAAGTCAAGGAGTGTGACGGAATACTTGCCTGGAGGAGTGCGCCTCAAGAAACTTAACACTATCCAGGACAAAGCAGCCCACTTGATTGGCACCCCATCCACACTCTCCACCACCTGATCCTAGTGGGCAGCATCTATAATATGCACTGCAAGAACTCACCAAGGCTGCTTAGTTAGCACCTTCCAAACTCACAACCGCTACTATCTAGAAGGACAAGGGCAGTAGATACATAGAAACACCAACTCCTGGAAGTTCCCCTCCAAGCAGTCACCGTCATGACTTGGAAATATATCGCCGTTCCTTCACTGGGTCAAAATCCTGCAACTCCCTCCCCAAAAGCACAGTGGGTGCACTACATCACATGGACTGCAGCAGTCCAAGGTAGCTCACCCACTCACCACCACCTTCTCAAGAGCAATTAAGGATGGCTCACAGCTACCAAATAGCACAATTTTTTTTTTTTTTTTAAATAACGCCAGGCAAGACAGGAAAGGCTGCAGAGAGATGGCGCGGCTACCGGAGGAGAGGATCTGCTGACGGGTTTTTGAATGCTCATTAATTTGAGCTTGTAACGTCAGCCACTGTGCTTTAAAGGATGGGATCCAAGTCCCAGAAACCTACAAAATTCCTACTTCGATTAATTCCCGTCAGTGAGGCTCTAGATTGGTTAGATCATCATGCTCACTACACCTCATGAAGGATGTATTGGGCTTGGAGTGAGCGCGTTGCAAGTTCCCCAGGCTGACACCAGGGTTACCAAAGGAGGGACGCTGCCTCTTTTTAAGGAAGCATTAGATCACTATTGAAAATGGAGAAAGACACAGGAGGAGGGGGTAAGGGAATTGGTTTTGGGATTGTTAAGACTGAACGGGCAGTGCTATGGACTTTTCAGATTCTATGGGAAAGCTTTTCTCCAGCAGCTCATTGCAAATATTTATAAGAACAGATAATTGGACAATTTAAACATGCAAGTAAGCATAAAAAATGAGCCTAATTTTGATAACAGCAACAACATACACACAGTTGCCTCTGTGATCCACAATGGATGTCACACACACGTCACCGCTAAAATTTAGCTCTTTCACTATTTACTCCAAAGATGACACTGCAGTTTATTGTCCAGGCTGTGTGAGGAATTGCAGCTTCTTCCAGCAAATACCCACACGCTTCACTGACCTCTGCATGATGCACTCTACAAGTACCCCTGACATCTCTCAACAACACAGCGCGGGGAGGAGAGGCAGCCGGGAGATTTAAAAAGCGCGGGAGCTGCGAGTCGGAGCAGAGATTTAAAAAGCGCGGGAGCTGCGAGTCGGAGCAGAGATTTAAAAAGCACGGGAGCTGCGAGTCGGAGCGGAGATTTAAAAAGAGCAGGAACTGCGAGTCGGAGCGGAGATTTAAAAAGCGCGGGAGCTGCGAGTCGGAGCAGAGATTTAAAAAGCGCGGGAGCTGCGAGTCGGAGCGGAGATTTAAAAAGAGCAGGAACTGCGAGTCGGAGCAGAGATTTAAAAAGCGCGGGAGCTGCGAGTCGGAGCAGAAATTTAAAAAGCGCGGGAGCTGCGAGTCGGAGCGGACATTTAAAAAGCGCGGGAGCTGCGAGTCAGAGCGGAGATTTAAAAAGATCACGGCCTAGTTTCGGGAGCCGTTCGGAGGAGGAGGAGCAGTCTCTGTCAGGGAGAGAACCTGAGAACATCCAAGACCCTCAGAAGGTAAGCAAGTGATTTTTACTCATTTTTATTTTTATTACCTTTTCAAATTGTGTGTGTGTGGGGGGGGAAACTGAAGGGACATCACAGAAAAGCTGTGACCTGAGTGGCTGGTTGGGAATCTACACTAAATTAAAAAAAATTAAGCATTGGTAACTAATTAAACATAATTACTTAATTATAATTTAGAGGGGTATCTAAGCCAGAGATCGAAGAGTACTATATTTAGCTTTCACATTTATAGTAGAAATCTAGTGCTAGGAAACAGATAGTTAACAGTAACTTTAAAAAAAAAAAAATTATTAACTTTTAATTTTAATTTACTAATTAATTGACGCAATGTCAGTGCTCTGACTGTGAGATGTGGCAGGTCCGGGAGGCTTCCAGCGTCCCGGATGGCTTCATCTGCAGAATGTGCACCCAACTGGAGCTCCTCACAGACCTCATGGTTCGGTTGGAGCAGCAATTGGATGCACTTAGGAGCATGCAGGTGGCAGAAAGCGTCATAGATCGCAGTTATATAAATGTGGTCACACCCAAGGTGCAGGCAGAGAAATGGGTGACCACCAGAAAGGGCAGGCAGTCAGTGCACGAATCCCCTGTGGTTGTCCCCCTCTCGAACAGGTATACCCCTTTGGATACTGTCGGGGGGGATAGCCTATCAGGGGAAAACAGCAGCAGCCAGAGCAGTGGCACCACGGCTGGCTCTGATGTTCAGAAGGGAGGGCCAAAGTGCAGAAGAGCAATAGTAATAGGGGATCTATAGTCAAGGGCACAGATAGGCACTTCTGTGGACGTGAAAGAGACTCCAGGATGGTATGTTACCTCCCTGGTGCCAGGGTCCAGGATGTCTCCGAACGGGTAGAGGGCATCCTGAAGGGGGAGGGCAAACAGGCAGAGGTCGTTGTACATATTGGTACTAACGACATAGGCAGGAAGGGGCATGAGGTCCTGCAGCAGGAGTTCAGGGAGCTAGGCAGAAAGTTAAAAGACAGGACCTCTAGGGTTGTAATCTCGGGATCACTCCCTGTGCCACGTGCCAGTGAGGCTAGAAATAGGAAGATAGAGCAGCTAAACATGTGGCTAAACAGCTGGTGTAGGAGGGAGGGGTTCCATTATCTGGACCAATGGGACCTCTTCCGGGGCAGGTGTGACCTATATAAAAAGGACGGGTTGCATCTAAGCTGGAGAGGCATAAATATCCTGGCCGCGAGGTTTGCTAGTGTCACACGGGAGGGTTTAAACTAGTATGGGAGGGGGGTGGGCACGGGAGCAATAGGTCAGAAGGTGAGAGCATTGAGGGAGAACTAGGGAATAGGGACAGTGTGGCTCTGAGGCAGAGCAGACAGGGAGAAGTTGCTGAACACAGCGGGTCTGGTGGCCTGAAGTGCATATGTTTTAATGCAAGAAGTATTACGGGTAAGGCAGATGAACTTAGAGCTTGGATTAGTACTTGGAACTATGATGTTGTTGCCATTACAGAGACCTGGTTGAGGGAAGGGCAGGATTGGCAGCTAAACGTTCCAGGATTTAGATGTTTCAGGCGGGACAGAGGGGGATGTAAAATGGGTGGCGGAGTTGCGCTACTGGTTCGGGAGAATATCACAGCCGTACTACGGGAGGACACCTCAGAGGGCAGTGAGGCTATATGGGTAGAGATCAGGAATAAGAAGGGTGCAGTCACAATGTTGGGGGTTTACTACAGGCCTCCCAACAGCCAGCGGGAAATAGAGGAGCAGATAGGTAGACAGATTTTGGGAGAGAGTAAAAACAACAGGGTTGTGGTGATGGGAGACATCAACTTCCACAATATTGACTGGGACTCACTTAGTGCCAGGGGCTTAGATGGGGCAGAGTTTGTAAGGAGCATCCAGGAGGACTTCTTAAAACAATATGTAGACAGTCCAACTAGGGAAGGGGTGGTACTGGACCTGGTATTGGGGAATGAGCCCGGCCAGGTGGTAGAAGTTTCAGTAGGGGAGCATTTCGGGAACAGTGACCACAATTCAGTAAGTTTTAAAGTGCTGGTGGACAAGGATAAGAGTGGTCCTAGGATGAATGTGCTAAATTGGGGGAAGGCTAATTATGACAATATTAGGCGGGAACTGAAGAACCTAGATTGGGGGCGGATGTTTGAGGGCAAATCAACATCTGACATGTGGGAGGCTTTCAAGTGTCAGTTAAAAGGAATTCAGGACCGGCATGTTCCTGTGAGGAAGAAGGATAAATACGGCAATTTTCGGGAACCTTGGATAACGAGACATATTGTAGGCCTCGTCAAAAAGAAAAAGGAGGCATTTGTTAGGGCTAAAAGGCTGGGAACAGACGAAGCTTGTGTGGAATATAAGGAAAGTAGGAAGGAACTTAAGCAAGGAGTCATGAGGGCTAGAAGGGGTCACGAAAAGTCATTGGCAAATAGGGTTAAGGAAAATCCCAAGGCTTTTTACACGTACATAAAAAGCAAGAGGGTAGCCAGGGAAAAGGTTGGCCCACTGAAGGATAGGCAAGGGAATCTATGTGTGGAGCCAGAGGAAATGGGCGAGGTACTAAATGAATACTTTGCATCAGTATTCACCAAAGAGAAGGAAGTGGTAGATGTTGAGTCTGGAGAAGGGTGTGTACATAGCCTGGGTCACATTGAGATCCAAAAAGGCGAGGTGTTGGGCGTCTTAAAAAATATTAAGGTAGATAAGTCCCCAGGGCCTGATGGGATCTACCCCAGAATACTGAAGGAGGCTGGAGAGGAAATTGCTGAGGCCTTGACAGAAATCTTTGGATCCTCACTGTCTTCAGGTGATGTCCCGGAGGACTGGAGAATAGCCAATGTTGTTCCTTTGTTTAAGAAGGGTAGCAAGGATAATCCAGGGAACTACAGGCCGGTGAGCCTTACTTCAGTAGTAGCGAAATTACTGGAGAGAATTCTTCGAGACAGGATCTACTCCCATTTGGAAGCAAATGGACGTATTAGTGAGAGGCAGCATGGTTTTGTGAAGGGGAGGTCGTGTCTTACTAACTTGATAGAGTTTTTCGAGGAGGTCACTAAGATGATTGATGCAGGTAGGGCAGTGGATGTTGTCTATATGGACTTCAGTAAGGCCTTTGACAAGGTCCCTCACGGGAATAGAGGGATACGGACCCAGGAAGTGTAGAAGGTTGTAGTTTAGTCGGGCAGCATGGTCGGCACGGGCTTGGAGGGCCGAAGGGCCTGTTCCTGTGCTGTACATTTCTTTGTTTGTTCTAACACCACAAGGGGAGGGAAGGAAGGAGGGAAGGCGGAAGGAGAATAACTTGCATTTATGTCATGCTTTTAATACAAGACATCCCAAGCACTTTTGCAGGAAGATAATCGGGCAAAAGGCACAGAGACAAAAAAAGAGAAATAAACTGAAAGTTGCTAAAAGAGGTAGGTTGTGAAGAGTGGCTTCAAGGAGGAGAGAAGTGGAGAGGCAAAGAGAGAATTCTCAAGCTTATGGTGTAGACGGCTGAAGGTTTAGCTGTCAACTATGGATCAAAGGGAAGGGCTAAAGTTAGAGGATACAGAATTCCGGGCAATTGTAGGGCTGGTGGAGGTTACAGAGACGGGGAAAGATGAGGAAATTAAAGAGTTGAAAATTTCCGAATGTGTTAGTGAGGCAGAAGCTAAATAAGGTCAGTGAACACGGAGGTGTTGGGTGTGTGAGAGTTGGTACAGGCAAGGTTGCACGGTTACGTTTATATTAGCTCCAGCTTAATATTTTGCCAAGACATCTGATAAAAGGTTCCCATCCTAAACCTGGAACTACCTTCGTGAGTTAACAGGGGGAAAGAAAAAAAATCAAGGGCGAAAGTCTCCGTAATCGGCGCGATGTCCGCCGACCGGCGCCAAAAACGGCGCAAATCAGTCTGGCATCCTCCGCATCTTGAGCGGCCGAGCCCTAACCTTGAGGGGCTAGGCCCGCGCCGGACTGATTTCCGCCCCGCCAGCTGGCGGGAAAGGCCTTTGGTGCCCAGCCAGCTGGCGCGGAAATGACATTGCCGGGCGGCGCATGCATGGGAGCGTCAGCGGCCGCTCACGGCATCCCCGCGCATGCGCAGTGGAGGGGGTCTCTTCCGCCATGGTGGAGACCATGGCGAAGGCGGAAGGAAAAGAGTGGCCCCACGGCACAGGCCCGCCCGCGGATCGGTGGGCCCCGATCGCGGGCCAGGCCACCGTGGGGGCACCCCCCCGGGGCCAGATAGCCCCGTGCCCGCCCCAGGACCCCGGAGCCCACCCGTGCCACCTTGTCCCGCCGGTAAGAGAGGTGGTTTAATCCACGCCGGCACGACAGCCATTCCAGCAGCGGGACTTCGGCCCATCCGGGCCGGAGAATCGCCGAGGGGTGGCCCGCCAACCGGCGCGGCGCGATTCCCGCCCCCGCCGAATCTCCGGTGCCGGAGAATTCAGCAACCGGCGGGGGCGGGATTCACGCCAGCCCCGGGCGATTCTCCGACCCGGCAGGGGGGGGGGTCGGAGAATCCCACCCCATGAGTCCACTTTTGGGCTGCAGCACCTCAGTGAGGAACACCTGTGAAGGAAGAGTACTGGCGGAGTCAGGCACGCTTTTTAAAGGCAGCTACGAATTATTGATCCTCCTCAGCAACCCCCTACCGCCTCAACTGACCTCTTCCAGGGTCCTCGAATCCCCGCTCCCCCCAACCTTTAAAAGGCACCCCTGGCCCACCACCAGCACAGGAAATCTGCCACTGCCACCCAGGTACTGCTAGGATGCCGGTGGTAAGGTCCTAGGCTGGCAATGCCAAGGTGCCTGGGTGCCAGGGGTGTGCCAGCATACCACCCTGCCCAGAGCCCGATCACCCGGATCCCCAATGGCCTGGGGGGGAACCCCCCCCTCCATGTGCCGTCATGCCTGAACAAAGAACAAAGAAAAATACAGTACAGGAACAGGCCCTTCGGCCCTCCAAGCCTGCGCCGGCTATGCTGCTCGTTTAAACTAAAATCTTCTACACTTCCGGGGTCCGTATCCATCTATTCCCATCCTATTCATGTATTTGTCAAGATGCCCCTTAAACGTCACTATCGTCCCTGCTTCCACCGCCTCCTCCGGCAGCGGGTTCCAGGCACCCACTACCCTCTGTGTAAAATACTTGCCTCGTACATCTATTCTAAACCTTGCCCCTCGCACTTTTAAACCTATGCCCCCTAGTAATTGACCCCTCTACCCTGGGAAAAAGTCTCTGACTATCACTCGGTCTATGCCCCTCATAATTTTGTAGACCTCTATCAAGTCGCCCCTCAACCTCCGTCGTTCCAGTGAGAACAAACCAAGTTTATTCAACCTCTCCTCATAGCTAATGCCCTCCATACCAGGCAACATCCTGGTAAATCTCTTCTGCACCCTCTCTAAAGCCTCCACATCCTTCTGGTAGTGTGGCAACCAGAATTGAACACTATGCTCCAAGTGTGGCCTAACTAAGGTTCTATACAGCTGCAACATGACTTGCCAATTTTTGTACTCAATGCCCTGGCCAATGAAGGCAAGCATGCCGTATGCCTTCTTGACTACCTTCTCCACCCATGTTGCCCTTTTCAGTGACCTGTGGACCTGTACACCAAGATCTCTCTGACTGTCAATACTCTTGAGGGTTCTACCATTCAGTGTATATTCCCTAGCTGTATTAGACCTTCTGAAATGCATTACCTCACATTTAATTAGATATTTAATTAGAACATTACAGCGCAGTACAGGCCCTTCGGTCCTCGATGTTGCACCGACCTGTGAAACCAATCTAAAGCCCATTTACACTATTCCATTATCATCCATATGTTTATCCAATGACCATTTAAATGCCCTTAATGTTGGCAAGTTCACTACTGTTGCAGGCAGGGCATTCCACACCCTTACTACTCTCTGAGTAAAGAACCTACCTCTGACATCTGTCCTATATCTATCTCCACTCAATTTAAAGCTATGTCCCCTCATGCTAACCATCACCATCCGAGGAAAAAGTCTCTCACTGTCCACCCTATCTAATCCTCTGATCATCTTGCATGCCTCTATTAAGTCACCTCTTAACCTTCTTCTCTCGAACGAAAACAGCCTCAAGTCCCTCAGCCTTTCCTCATAAGATCTTCCCTCCATACCAGGCAACATTCTGGTAAATCTCCTCTGCACCCTTTCCAATGCATCCACATCCTTCCTATAATGCGGCGACCAGAACTGCACGCAATACTCCAAATGCGGCCGCACCAGACTTTTGTACAGCTGCAACATGACCTCATAGCTCCGAAACTCAATCCCTCTACCAATAAAAGCTAACCCACCGTATGCCTTAACAACCCAAACAACCTGGGTGGCAACTTTCAAGGATCTATGTACATGGACACCGAGATCTCTCTGCTCATCCACACTACCAAGAATCTTACCATTAGCCCAGTACTCTGTATTCCTGTTACTCCTTCCAAAATGAATCACCTCACATTTTTCTGCATTAAACTCCATTTGCCACTTCTCAGCCCAGCTCTGCAGTTTATCTATGTCCCTCTGTAACCTGCAACATCCTTCCGCACTGTCCACAACTCCATTGACTTTAGTGTCATCCGCAAATTTACTCACCCATCCTTCTACGCCCTCCTCCAGGTCATTTATAAAAATAACAAACAGCAGTGGCCCCAAAACAGATCCTTGTGGTACACCACTAGTAACTGAACTCCAGGCTGAACATTTCCCATCAACCACCACCCTTTGTCTCCTTACAGCTAGCCAATTTCTGATCCAAACCGTTAAAATCACCCTCAATCCCATGCTTCTGTATTTTCTGCAATAGCCTACCGTGGGGAACCTTATCAAACGCTTTATTGAAATCCATATACACCACATCAACTCCTTTATCCGCGTCCACCTGTTTGGTCAACTTCTCAAAGAACTCAATAAGGTTTGTGAGGCACGACCTACCCTTCACAAAACCGTGTTGACTATCCCTAATCAAACTATTCCTTTCTAGATGATTATAAATCCTATCTCTTATAATCCTTTCCAAGACTTTGCCCACAACAGAAGTAAGGCTCACTGGTCTATAGTTACCGGTGTTGTCTCTACTCCCCTTCTTGAACAAGGGGACAACATTTGCTATCCTCCAGTTTTCTGGCACTATTCCTGTAGACAATGACGACATAAATATCAAAGCCAAAGGCTCTGCAATCTCCTCCCTAGCTTCCCAGAGAATCATAGGATAAATCCCATCTAGCCCAGGGTACTTATCTATTTTCACACTTTCCAGAATTGCTAACACCTCCTCCTTATGAACCTCCGTATTAAACTCCATCTGCCACCCCGCCGCCCAAGTCTCCAAACAATCTAAATCCTGCTGTATCCTCTGACAGTCCTCATCGCTATCCGCAATTCCACCAACCTTTACGTCGTCCGCAAACTTACTAATCAGACCAGTTACATTTTCCTCCAAATCATTTATATATACTACGAACAGCAAAGGACACAGCACTGATCCCTGCGGAACACCACTAGTCACAGCCCTCCAATCAGAAAAGCACCCTTCCATTGCTACTCTCTGCCTTATATGACCTAGCCAGTTCTGTATCCATCTTGCCAGCTCACCTCTGATCCCGTGAGACTTCACCTTTTGTACCAGTCTGCCATGAGGGACCTTGTCAAAGGCCTTATTGAAGTCCATATAGACAACATCCACTGTCCTACCTGCATCAATCATCTTTGTTACCTCCGCGAAAAACTCTATCAAGTTAGTGAGACACGACCTCCCCTTCACAATACCATGCTGCCTCTCGCTAATACGACCCCTTGCTTCCAAATGGGAACAGATCCGGTCTCGAAGAATTCTCTCCTGTAATTTCCCTACCACTGACGTAAGGCTCACCGGCCTGTAGTTCCCTGGATTATCCTTGCTACCCTTCTTAAACAAAGGAACAACATTGGCTATTCTCCAGTCCTCCGGGACATCACCTGAAGACAGTGAGGATCCAAAGATTTCTGTCAAGGCCTCAGCAATTTCCTCTCTTGCCCCCTTCAGTATTCTGGGGTAGATCCCATCAGGCCCTGGGGACTTATCCACCTTAATATTTTTCAAGACGTCCAACACGTCGTCTTTTTGGATCTCAATGCGACCCAGGCCTGGGTCACATTTGTGTGGACCAATACTAAACGACGCCCGGCCGAGGCCTCACTGGGGCACAGACATATTTAATGGAGGTAAATGGCTCATTTCAATGTGCTGATCTGGGCCACATCCAGTGAGGGCAATATCTGGAGCACGACGCCTCGCCAGATTCAACCGAACCTCGCGAGACGCCACAAATCTCACGAGGGGCCTCGTCATGTCACTAAGTTGGGTGTGAAGAGGTCGGTAAATCCCGCTCCTTATCTCTTATTAGGGACTTGCCTGATGTGCATCTTCATGGATTTATATGCTTTCAGCTTGATTAATGTAGTTGCTCAAACCAATAAAATACAAGGAGGAAGGGAGTAGGTCAAACCTGGCCAACATTCTGCTGAAGAAAAGTCGTCAGATCCTGGAAGTTCGTCAGGGTGTTCAGTATAATCTGAAAGCGAATGCATGTCACTTATTACAAGTTCATAAAGATTAGTTTTGATTGGTCTCATTCACATTCTATGATTAAATATAATTTTGGACAAAGGAAATTATTGAATCTTTATTTTACACAAATCTGCTCAAAGAACGTGTCTTTTTTAAGAACATAACAAATAGGAGCAGGATGAGGCCATTCGGCCCTTTGCTCCTGCTCCACCATTCATTAAGAATACGCTTCGTCCGATTGTGATCTTAACATCACTTTCCTGCCTGCCCCCATAACCTCCCTTGCCAATCAAAAATCTGTCCTACTCAGGTTTGAATATATTTGATAAGCCAGCCTCCACTGCGCACTGCAGAAGAGAATTCCAAACGCGATGACCCGCAAGAGAAGGAATTCCTCCTCACCTGTGCCTTAAGACGGCAGCACAGTGGCGCAGTGGTTAGCACTGCTGCCACACGGCGCCGAGGACCCGGGTTCGATCCCGGCTCTGGGTCACTGTCCTTGTGGAGTTTGCACATTCTCCCCGTTTTTGCGTGGGTTTCGCCCCCACAGCTCAAAGATGTGCAGGGTAGGTGGATTAGCCACACTAAATTGCCCCCGAATTGGAAAAAACAAATTGGAAAAATAAATAAAATCTGCGCCTTAAGCAGGAGACTCCGTATTTTGAAACTATGCCCCTTCGGTCTAGATTTCCCCACGAGGGGAAACATCCCCTCAACAGCAACCCCGTCGAGTCCCATTACGATCTTATGTTTCAATTAGATCACTTCCCATTCTTGAGCGTAGATAAAATAGTGGTTAGCACTGCTGCCTCACAGTGTCAGAGCGCGGATTCAGTTCTGACCTCGAGTCACCGGTGTGGAGTTTGCTCATTTTCCCCATATCTGGGTTCCTCCGGGTGCTCGGGTTTCCTACCACAGTCCAAAGATGTGCAGGTTAGGTGGATTGGCCATGCTGAATTGCCCTTTAGTGTCCAAAGGTTGGGTGGGGATACAGGGATAGGGTAGTGGTGTGGGCCTAGGCAGGGTGCTCTTTCAGAGAGTCGGTGTAGATTCGATGGGCCTGCACTGTAGGAATTCTAGGATTCAATGAACCTCCTCAACCTCAAGACAAAATCCTTGTGCTGGATCCTGCAGTCCTCCACCAGTATACAAGGCTGGGGTGTGGGGTGCGGGGGGGGTCTCATCACCACTTTTCCACCTGCCCCGACCGGTCTCCCATATCCGGGTGGGTGCAAGAGGTATCGCCAGGTTGGTAGCCCAGCAGCCTTGCGCAGAATGATTTTGGTCAAGAGAGTGGTAGACCTCCTTTTGGGGGTTACCTCCCCCCCATAGATCATACCCGCTTTTAAAACTATAGAACTCTATTAGTGCATGAGGTGGCCATTCGGTCCATCGAGTCTGCATCGACCCTCCAAAGGAGCACCCTACCTAGGCTCACACCCCCAACCTATCCCCATAATCCCACCTAATCTACACATCTTTAGACACTAAAGGTCAATTCAGCATGACCAATCTACCTAACCTGCACATCATTGGACTGTGGGAGGATTCTGGAGCACCCAGAGGAAACCCACTCAGACCAGAGAGAACGTACAATCTCCACACAGTCACTGCAAGGTCGGAATCGAACCCTGCTCCCTGGCGCTGTGAGGCAGCAGTGCTAACCACTGTGCCAGCACCCCAATGACCTCCAAAAACTCACCCTCCACTCCCTTCACCCCAATCTCTTGCCTGGGGTCTACCAGCAAGGCACTGCCATTACCCCAGGCGTACCTTGATGTTTGGCTCCATAACCAGCTCTTGTTTGGGGACTACCTGTTTTCATCGCTCGAACTTGGTGCTGCGGGGCCCTCAGAGCTTCCAGACAATCAAATTGGCCGCAGCTCTGTAAGATGGGGCCCCAGATGGGGATGCCCAGCTTTTGGGGGGCAAGGAGAGATGCAGACTGCTCAGAGCACCTCACCCCAACAACTTTGCATCTTTAATGAGATTACAAAGATAGGGAGAGTCAATATCATGGAGGGCTGAGAAGAAGAAGAATTGTAAAATCAAATTGTTGCTTAACCAGGGCCAATGTAAGTCATGGAGAACCGGCATGGTGGCCAATTCACACTTGGTTCTAGTTAAGACACTGACAGAGGTTTACATGACCTCAAGTTTAAGATGGAACAGCATTGTAGGCTATCCAGGGAGGCTATCCAGAGTACTTTAGAACAGATAAGTCTAGGAGGTAACAAAGTCATGAGCAAGGGTTTCAGCAGCAAATGATCTGAGCCAGGCAGAGAAATAAATCTAGTGTTAGCTTAGATACGCAATTGTCAGCTCCTCATCTCAAGATCAAACATAGGCCCAAGTTTGCGAAAGAGTCTGGTCAAGCCTCAGGCAGTTAACCGGGAGAGTGGTTGAACATAAGAACTAGGAGCAGGAGTAGGCCATCTGGCCCCTCGAGCCTGCTCCACCATTCAATGAGATCATGGCTGATCTTTTGTGGACTCAGCTCCACTTTCCAGCCTGAACACCATAACCCTTAATCCCTTTATTCTTCAAAAAACTATCTATCTTTATCTTAAAAACATTTAATGAAGGAGCCTCAACTGCTTCACTGGGCAGGGAATTCCATAGATTCACAACCCTTTGGGTGAAGAAGTTCCTCCTAAACTCAGTCCTAAATCTACTTCCCCTTATTTTGAGGCTATGCCCCCTAGTTCTGCTTTCACCCGCCAGTGGAAACAACCTGCCCGCATCTATCCTATCTATTCCCTTCATAATCTTATATGTTTCTATAAGGTCCCCCCTCATCCTTCTAAATTCCACGAGTATAGTCCAAGTATACTCAACCTCTCCTCGTAATCCAATCCCTTCAGCTCTGGGATTAACCTCGTGAATCTCCTCTGCACACCCTCCAGCGCCAGTATGTCCTTTCTCAGGTAAGGAGACTAAAAAACACAATACTCCAGGTGTGGCAATTGTATAATTGCAGCATAACCTCCCTAGTCTTAAACTCCATCCCTCTAGCAATGAAGGACAAAACTCCATTTGTCTTCTTAATCAGCTGTTGCACCTGTAAACCAACTTGTTGCGACTCATGCACTAGCACACCCAGGTCTCTCTGCACAGCAGCATGTTTTAATATTTTATCATTTAAATAATAATCCCTTTTGCTGTTATTCCTACCAAAATGGATAACCTCACATTTGTCAACATTGTATTCCATCTGACAGACCTTAGCCCATTCACTTAACCTATCCAAATCCCTCTGCAGACTTCTGGTATCCTCTGCACTTTTTGCTTTACCACTCATCTTAGTGTCGTCTGCAAACTTAGACACATTGCACTTGGTCCCCAACTCCAAATCATGTGTAAATTGTGAACAATTGTGGGCCCAACACTGATCCCTGAGGGACACCACTAGCTACTGATTGCCAACCAGAGAAACACCCATTAATCCCCACTCTTTGCTTTCTATTAATTAACCAATCCTCTATCCATGCTACTACTTTCCCCTTAATGCCATGCATCATTATCTTATGCAGCAACCTTTTGTGTGGCACCTTGTCAAAAGCTTTCTGGAAATCCAAATATACCAGATCCATTGGCTCCCCGTTATCTACCGCACTGTTAATGTCCTCAAAAAATTCCACTAAATTAGTTAGGCACGACCTGCCCTTTATGAACCCATGCTGCGTCTGTCCAATGGGACAATTTTCATCCAGATGCCTCGCTATTTCTTCCTTGATGATAGATTCCAGCATCTTCCCTACTACCGAAGTTAAGCTAACTGGCCTATAATTACCCGCTTTCTGCCTACCTCCTTTTTTAAACAGTGGTGTCACGTTTGCTAATTTCCAATCCGCCGGGACCACCCCAGTGAATTTTGGTAAATTATCACTAGTGCATTTGCAATTTCCCTAGCCATCTCTTTTAGCACTCTGGGATGCATTCCATCAGGGCCAGGAGACTTGTCTACCTTTAGCCCCATTAGCTTGCCCATCACTACCTTCTTAGTGATAACAATCATCTCAAGGTCCTCACCTGTCACAGCCTCATTTCCATCAGTCACTGGCATGTTATTTGTGTCTTCCACTGTGAAGACCGACCCAAAAAACCTGTTCAGTTCCTCAGCCATTTCCTCATCTCCCATTATTAAATCTCCCTTCTCATCCTCTACAGGACCAATATTCACCATAGCCACTCTTTTTTGTTTTATATATTTGTAGAAACTTTTACTATCTGTTTTTATATTCTGAGCAAGTTTACTCTCATAATCTATCTTACTCTTCTTCATAGCTTTTTTAGTAGCTTTCTGTTGCCCCCTAAAGATTTCCCAGTCCTCTAGTCTCCCACTAATCTTTGCCACTTATTATGCATTTTCCTTCAATTTGATACTCTCCCTTATTTCCTTAGATATCAACGGTCGATTTTCCCTCCTTCTACCGTCCTTCCTTTTTGTTGGTATAAACATTTGCTGAGCACTGTGAAAAATCGCTTGGAAGGTTCTCCACTGTTCCTCAACTGTTTCACCATAAAGTCTTTCCTCCCAGTCTATCTTAGCTATCTCTTTCTCATCCCATTGTAATCTCCTTTGTTTAACCACAAAACACTCCCTTCTCACCCTCCATCTGTACTTTAAATTCCACCATATTGTGATTGCTCCTTCCCAGAGGATCCCTAACTATGAGATTATTAATCAATCCTGTCTCATTACATAGGACCAGATCTAGGACCGCTTGTTCCCTCCTAGGTTCCATTACACACTGTTCTAGGAAACTATCGCGGATACATTCGATAAACTCCTCCTCAAGGCTGCCTTGACCGACCTGGTTAAACCAATCGACATGTAGATTAAAATCCCCCATGATAACTGCTGTACCATTTCTACATGCATCTGTTATTTCTTTGTTTATTGCCTGCCCCACCATAATGTTACTATTTGGTGGTCTATAGACTACTCCTATCAGTCACTTTTTTGCCTTACTATTCCTGATTTCCACCCAAATGGATTCAACCTTATCCTCCATAGCACCAATGTCATCCCTTACTATTGTCTGGATGTCATCCTTAAATAACAGAGCTACACCACCTCCCTTACCATCCACTCTGTCATAGAACATAGAAAAATACAGCACAGAACAGGCCCTTCGGCCCACGATGTTGTGCCGAACCTTTGTCCTAGATTAATCATAGATTATCATTGAATTTACAGTGCAGAAGGAGGCCATTCGGCCCTTTGAGTCTGCACCGGCTCTTGGAAAGAGCACCCTACCCAAACTCAACACCTCCACCCAACACCAAGGGCAATTTTGGACACTAAGGGCAATTTATCATGGCCAATCCACCTAACCTGCACATCTTTGGACTGTGGGAGGAAACCGGAGCACCCGGAGGAAACCCACGCAGACATGGGGAGGATGTGCAGACTCCGCACAGACAGTGACCCAAGCCGGAATCGAACCTGGGACCCTGGAGCTGTGAAGCAATTGTGCTATCCACAATGCTGCCCTTAAGAACAAATAAATCTACACTATATCATTTTACCGTAATCCATGTACCTATCCAATAGCTGCTTGAAGGTCCCTAATGTTTCCGACTCAACTACTTCCACAGGCAGTGCATTCCATGCCCCCACTACTCTCTGGGTAAAGAACCTACCTCTGACATCCCCCCTATATCTTCCACCTTTCACCTTAAATTAATGTCCCCTTGTAATGGTTTGTTCCACCCAGGGAAAAAGTCTCTGACTGTCTACTCTATCTATTCCCCTGATCATCTTATAAACCTCTATCAAGTCGCCCCTCGTCCTTCTCCGTTCTAATGAGATAAGGCCTAGCACCCTCAACCTTTCCTCGTAAGACCTACTCTCCATTCCAAGCAACATCCTGGTAAATCTCCTTTGCACCTTTTCCAAAGCTTCCACATCCTTCCTAAAATGAGGCGACCAGAACTATACACAGTACTCCAAATGTGGCCTTACCAAAGTTTTGTACAGCTGCATCATCATCTCACAGCTCTTAAATTCAATCCCTCTGTTAATGAACGCTAACACACCATAGGCCTTCTTCACAGCTCTATCCACTTGAGTGGCAACTTTCAAAGATGTATGAACATAGACCCCAAGATCTCTCTGCTCCTCCACATTGCCAAGAACTCTACCGTTAACCCTGTATTCCACATTCATATTTGTCCTTCCAAAATGGACCACCTCACACTTTTCAGGGTTAAACTCCATCTGCCACTTCTCAGCCCAGCTCTGCATCCTATCTATGTCTCTTTGCAGCCGACAACAGCCCTCCTTACTATACACAACTCCACCAATCTTCGTATCGTCTGCAAATTTACTGACCCACCCTTCAACTCCCTCATCCAAGTCATTAATGAAAATCACAAACAGCAGAGGACCCAGAACTGATCCCTGCGGTACGCCACTGGTAATTGGGATCCAGGCTGAATATTTGCCATCCACCTCCACTCTCTGACTTCTATCAGTTAGCCAGTTCGTTATCCAACTGGCCAAATTTCCCACTATCCCATGCCTCCTTACTTTCTGCATAAGCCTACCATGGGGAACCTTATCAAATGCCTTACTAAAATCCATGTACACTACATCCACTGCTTTACCTTCATCCACATGCTTGGTCACCTCCTCAAAGAATTCAATAAGACTTGTAAGGCAAGACCTACCCCTCACAAATCCGTGCTGACTATCCCTAATCAAGCAGTGTCTTTCCAGATGCTCAGAAATCCTATCCTTCAGTACCCTTTCCATTACTTTGCCTACCACCGAAGTAAGACTAACTGGCCTGTAATTCCCAGGGTTATCCCTCGTCCCTTTTTTGAACAGGGGCACGACATCCGCCACTCTCCAATCCCCTGGTACCACCCCTGTTGACAGTGAGGACGAAAAGATCATTGCCAACGGCTCTGCAATTTCATCTCTTGCTTCCCATAGAATCCTTAGATATATCCCGTCAGGCCCGGGGGACTTGTTTATCCTCAAGTTTTTCAAAATGCCCAACACATCTTCCTTCCTAACAAGTATTTCCTCGAGCTTACCAATCTGTTTCACACTGTCCTCTCCAACAATATCGCCCCCCCTCATTTGTAAATACAGAAGAAAAGTACTCGTTCAAGACCTCTCCTATCTCTTCAGACTCAATACACAATCTCCTGCTACTGTCCTTGATCGGACCTACCCTCGCTCTAGTCATTCTCATATTTTTCACATATGTGTAAAAGGCCTTCGGGTTTTCCTTGATCCTACCCGCCAAAGATTGTTCATGCCCTCTCTTAGCTCTCCTAATCCCTTTCTTCAGTTCCCTCCTGGCTATCTTGTATCCCTCCAATGCCCTGTCTGAACCTTGTTTCCTCAGCCTTACATAAGTCTCCTTTTTCCTCTTAACAAGACATTCAATCTCTCTTGTCAACCATGGTTCCCTCACTCGACCATCTGTCCTTCCGTATAGTTTGATACCCTTGGATATTTAACTCCCAGTCGCGACCATCCTTTAACCATGTTTCAGTAATGGCCACTAAATCATAATCATTCACGATGATTTGCGCAATCAACTCATATACCTTATTCCGAATACTACGAGCATTCAGGTAAAGTACACTTATGTTGGCTTTTATTCCTGTTTTGAATCTCAACACCTTGATCAGTAACCTCTCCTGAGTTATTTTTCCTCTTAACATTTCTCCTAATTTTCCTTGTCGTTGAACCCATATCTTCATGTAACAACCTGCCGCGTTACTTTCCATTTATGTTTTTACTTCCCGTTTTATTCCTTTTAGTATTACTGACCTATTCACTGAGCTCCCCTCAGTCACTGTACCCTATACTGTCGCCCTTTTTGAATTTTGACTATGGCTTCTCTGCCTTACACTTTCCCCCTTACTGCCTTTTGTTTCTGCCCCTGTTTTACTACCTTCAGACTTCCTGCATCGTTTTCCATCCCCCTGCCACATTAGTTTAAACACTCCCCAACCGCTCTAGCAAATAGCGCCCCTAGGACATCAGTTCCAGTCCTGCCCAGATGTAACCCGTCCAGTTTGTACAGGTCCCACCTCCCCCAGAACTGCTCCCAATGCCCCAGGAATCTGAAACCCTCCCCCTGACACCATCCCTTCAGCCACGTATTCATCCTCTATATCCTGTCATTTCTACTCTGACTAAGACGAGAGTAGTGCTAAATTGGGGAAAGGCCAAGTATAACAAAATTCGGCAGGAGCTAGGGAATGTGGATTGGGAGCAGCTCTTTAAAGGTAAATCCACATTTGAAATGTGGGAGTCTTTTAAGGAAAGGTTGATTAGAGTGCAGGACAGACATGTCCCTGTGAAAATGAGGGATAGAAATGGCAAGATTAGGGAACCATGGATGATGGGTGGAATTGTGAGACTAGCCAAGATGAAAAAGGAAGCAGACATAAGATCTAGGCGACTTAAATCTGATCAAGCTTTGGAGGAATATCGGGAAAATAGGACAAATCTCAAACGCGCAATAAAGAGGGCTAAAAGGGGTCATGAAATATCTTTGGCTAACAGGGTTAAGGAAAATCCCAAAGCCTTTTATTCGTATGTAAGGAGCAAGAGAGTAACTAGAGAAAGGATTGGCCCACACAAAGACAAAAGAGGGAATTTATGCGTGGAGTCAGAGGAAATGGCTGAGATTCTTAATGATTCGGTATTCACCAAGGAGAGGGACATGACGGATGTTGAGGCTAAGGATGGATGTTTAAATACTCTAGGTCAAGTCGGCATAAGGAAGGGGGAAGTTTTGGGTATTCTAAAAGGCATTAAGGTGGACATGTCCCCAGGTCCGGATGGAATCTATCCCAGGTTACTGAGGGAAGCGAGGGAAGAAATAGCTGGGGCCTTAACCGATATCTTTGCAGCATCCTTGAGCATGGGTGAGGTCCCGGAGGACTGGAGAATTGCTAATGTTGTCCCTTTGTTTAAGGGTAGCAGGGATAATCCAGGGAATTATAGACCTGTGAGCTTGACGTCAGTGGTAGGCAAACTGTTGGAGAAGATACTGAGAGATGGGGTCTATTCACATTTGGAAGAAAATAGACTTATCAGTGATAGGCAGCATTGTTTTGTGCAGGGAAGGTCATGTCTTACAAACCTAATAGAATTCTTTGAGGAAGTGACAAAGTTAATTGATGAGGGAAGGGCTGTAGATGTCATATACATGGACTTCAGTAAGGCGTTTGATAAAGTTTCCCATGGCAGGTTGATGTAAAAAGTGAAGTTGTATGGGGTTCAGGGTGTACTAGCTAGATGGATAAAGAACTGGCTAGGCAACAGGAGACAGAGAGTAGTGGTGGAAGGGAGTGTCTCAAAATGGAGAAAGGTGACTAGTGGTGTTGTTCCACAGGGATCCGTGCTCGGACCACTGTTGTTTGTGATATACATAAATGATCTGGACGAAGATATAGGTGGTCTGATTAGCAAGTGGTGGAGATTGCAGATAGCGAGGAAGACTGTCAGAGAATACAGCAAAATATAAATAGATTGGAGAGTTGGGCACAGAACTGGCAGATGGAGTTCTATCCAGGCAAATGCGAGGCGATGCATTTTGGAAGATCTAATTCAAGAGCGGACTATACGGTCAATGGAAGAGTCCTGGGGAAAATTGATGTAGAGAGAGATCTGGGAGTTCAGGTCCATTGTACCCTGAAGGTGGCAACGCAGGTCGATAGAGTGGTGAAGCAGGCATACAGCATGCTTGCCTTCGTCGGACGGGGTATTGAGTACCAGAGTCGGCAGGTCATGTTACAGTTGTATAGGACTTTGGTTTGGCCACATTTGGAATACTGTGTGCAGTTCTGGTCGCCACATTACCAGAAGGATGTGGATGCTTTAGAGAGGGTGCAGAGGAGGTTTGCCTGGTATGGTGGGTGCTAGCTATGAAGAAAGGTTGAGTAGATTAGGATTGTTTTCCCTTGACCCTAGCACCAGGGAGGCAACAAACCATCCTGGAGTCTCGTTTGTAGCCACAGAAACGCCTGTCTATTCCCCTTACAATTGAATCCCTATAACTATTGCATTGTCACACTTATCACCCCTCCCCTCTGCAGCAGAACCAACCATGGTGCCATGAATTTGGCTATTGATGTTTTCCCCGGAGAGGCCATTCCCCTCAACAGTATCCAAAGCGTTCTGTTCTGCAGGGGAATGGCCACAGGAAATTCCTGCACTACCTGCCTCACTCTCTTGCTCTGTCTGGTGGTCACCCATTCCCTTCCTGCCTGCAGAGTCTGAGCCTGCGGTGTAACTACTTCTCTATACGTGCTATCCACGATGCTCACCGACTCGCGGATGCTCCACAGTGTCTCCAGCCGCTGCTCCAGCTCTGAAACTCGAGCTTCTAGGAGCTGGAACCGGAGACACTTCCTGCACACATGCTGACCCTGGGGACTGAGTCGGTGGTTAGGGAGTGATGTTTGTGTCAGGGACTAAATACATTTGATTCAGTCTTCCCAATATTTATTTGGTGGAATTTTCTGCTCATGCAATAACAGAAAGCAGGCATGGGTCCGACAAATAATGGAGGCATCGAGAGAGATCGGATGAGGAAAGCCGGGTGTCACCAATGCATATAAAGGAAACTGATTGTGTTTTCCACCTTCGGATGCCCCAAACATTTCACGCCAGCCTGAGGGGGGGAATCAGGATTAAAAACAGAAAATGCTGGAAAAGTTCAGCAGGCCTGGCAGTATCTGTGGAGATCGAAACAGAGTTAACGTTTCGAGTCCATATGACTCTTCTTCAGAGCTAAAGAGAGGGGGAAATGTGATGGGTTTTATATTGCTTCAGAGGGGTGGAACAGGTGGAGCAACACAGGTCAGGAATAGGTGGGAGCTAGGAGAGATTTGACAAAGAAAACAAATAGAATGTTAAAGACTAAAGGAGGAGCTGATAGTGGCATAACATTTTAAGGTAGCAGAACATGTTATTGACAGAACAAGGTCAGCTCTCTGTGAAAGCAAAACTAAAGAACAAGTGGCAGACGGCCCAGTGGGGAGCGAGATTGAGGCAAAAAACTGGATTAAAAAATAGGGTCATGGTGGAGGAGTGGTCTGAAATTGTTAAATTCAATGTTAACTCCAGGATGTTGGAAAGTGCCTACTCGAAGCAGAGGTGCTGTTCTTCTGGTTTCTGTTGGGCTTCACTGGACCAAGGGTGGACATGTGGTCATGGGAGTAAGATAGTAAGTTGAAATTGCAAGCAAATGACTATCAGGGCCTTGGCTTAATTCCTTACTCATACACACGTGAGTGCATCATCCTGCAGTACAGCTTTCTGGAGTGGGACTTGAACGCAGCCATCTCGGAGGCGAGTTACTACACACTGAGCCAAGGTTGAGGCACCATTTTATGCTGTACCCTCCCACTCTTGCCCTGCATATTGAATGTAGAGCACAGCACCTGCTCTACACACTATCTCTGCACTCTCCTCCAGGCCCACAACCAGACAGCTGGTTTAGCACACTGGGCTAAATAGCTGGCTTTTAAAGCAGACCAAGGCAGGCAGGCAGCACGGTTCAATTCCCGTACCAGCTTCCCCGAACAGGCGCCGGAATGTGGCGACTAGGGGCTTTTCACAACAACTTCATTGAAGCCTACTTGTGACAATAAGCAATTTTCATTTCATTTCATAGGAATACAGTATTGTAGTAGTAATGTTACTGGGCCAGTTATCCAGAGGTCTGAACCAATGATCTGGAGACACGAGTTCAAATGTGACCATGGCAGCTGGGAAGTTAAACAAAAACAAGTAAATGAATTTGGAATAGTATTGGCACGCTCTCAAGTTTCATCAGCTTCCACTCTAGAGCACAAAGTCTTGGTCCACACTCCTTTCACTGCACGGAGGGAGCACTACACTGTCGGAGGTGCCACCTTTTGGGTGAGTCATGAAACCGAGTGCCCATCTGGTCTCAGGCGGATGGAATAGTCTCAATCACACTATTTTGACCATCAGCAGGGGAGTTTCCCCCCCCCAGTGTCCTGAGCAATATTTCACTAAACTAAATGATCTGGCCATCGTCATATTGCTGTTAGTGGGACCTTGATGTGAGTATATTGGCTGCAGCATTCCCTACAGAGAATACACTTCAAAAGTCCCTTATTAGCTGTAAAAAGCTTTAGAACTTCCTGAGGTGGTGAAAAGAACCATATTAATGCAAGTCTCTCTTTTTCCTCTTTTTATTTATTCAAATCCTGTTTGAAAGTTACCACTGAATATGCTTCCACTCCCCTTTCAGATAGCGAATTGCAGAGAGCGCAAGAACTTATTGCATGGAAAAATGCAAACCACTTTGTGAACAAGGGAAAACTTACCGTTTCAATTGTCCCATCTGCTTTATATTTTCCTGCTGGGATAAACTGCTGTCTTCCTGTTGACCTGGAACAAAAAGTTACAGTTGTAAAGCAAGCAGTGTTACAATGCACATAATGGGTGTCCTTGTGCACCAGTCGTTGAAGGTAAGCATGCAGGTGCAGCAGGCGATAAAGGGGGCTAATGGCACGTTGGCCGTCATTGCGAGAGGTTTTGAGTACAGAAGCAGGGATGTCTTGCTGCAATTATACAGGGCCTTGGGGAGGCCACACCTGGAATAGTGTGTGCAATTTTGGTCTCCTTTTCGGAGGAAGGACGTTCTTGATCTTGAGGGAGTGCAGCAAAGGTTTACCAGACTGATTCCAGGGATGGCGGGACTGTCATATGAGGAGAGATTGACTAGGTTAGGATTGTTCTCACTGGAGTTCAGAAGAATGAGGGTGATCTCAGAGACTTACAAAATTCTAACAGGACAAGACAAAGTCGATGCAGGGAGGATGTTCCTGATGGTGGGTGTGTCCAGAACAAGGGGTCACAGTCTGAGGATTCAGGGTAATTCGGAGAGAGATGAGACATTTTTTCACACGAAGAGTGGTGAGCCTGTGGAATTCATTACCACAGGAAGTAGGTGATGCTAAAACATTGAATATATTCAAGAGGCGGTTGGATATAGCACTTGGGGAGAATGGGATCAAAGGCTATGGGGAGAAATCAGGATTAGGCTATTGAGTTGGATAATCAGCCATGATCGTGATGAATGGCGGAGCAGGCTCGAAGGGCCAAAAGGCCTCCTCCTATCTTCTATGTATCTATGTCCTCAAACACCTGCTGGCACTGCCAGAGTATGACCATAGATGATGAAAAGTAGGCTGATATATGTCCCGTCTGAAGGAGGAGCAGGAAACCAGCATCCCCAAATTTCAATGTTTTTCATCCAACTGTAAAGGTAAAAGGAATACTTCCATTGATGTAGTTTCTCGCCATTTTATCACACTCGCCAAGGGCTTTACAGTTCTTTTTTATTGGAAGGTTTGATCCATTACTTAGAGACCGCAGGCTTTAGTGCAAATTTGATCCTTTCCCTGAGGCTTAAGAAAGTGTGAACAGAAATTGCATAGAGCCATTAACTTTAACCATGGTTCAAACCCCACCATGACAGATGGTGAAATTTGATTTCAATAGAAGTCTGGAATTAAGAGTCTAATGACGACCACAAAACCATTGTTGATTGCCTTAAAAACACACATCTGGTTCACTAATGTCCTTTCGGGAAGGAAATCTGCCGTCCTTACCCGGTCTGGCCTACACGTGACTCCAGATCCACAGCAATATGGTTGACTCTTAAATGGCCGAGCCACTCGGTTCAAGGGCAATTAGAGATGGGCAGTAAATGCTGACTAAGCCCACATCTTTCAAGTTAACTTTTAACAAACAGTAATTTACTAATCCAGATGTCAGCCATGGCTCAATTGGCAACTTCATGATGAGGTCTCTATTGGATATCTCAACCAAAGGACAGCACCTGTGACGGTGCAGCACTCCCTCAGCACTGCACTGGGGGTGTGACAGCATAGATTCTGTCCTTTAGCCTCTGGAGTGGGGTTTGAACGCAAATCCTACTGACTCAGATATAAGAGTGAGCAACAGGTGAATGGCCTTTCAACCCAACATGCTTCTGCTGATGCCATTTTAAATCACACCCCA
This sequence comes from Scyliorhinus torazame, assembly GCF_047496885.1. Taxonomy (NCBI): domain Eukaryota; kingdom Metazoa; phylum Chordata; class Chondrichthyes; order Carcharhiniformes; family Scyliorhinidae; genus Scyliorhinus; species Scyliorhinus torazame. The sequence goes on along the minus strand of NC_092712.1, from coordinate 30,117,521 downwards.
TCCCTGACCATACTGGTACTTACAGAGCAACGACTGCTCTTCTCCTGTCCCCGGCACGCCACAATATGTCTGCAATAGCCAACGCGAGACACTGCGATCGCTCTGCATTGGACGGCTGCAATTCCCTGTGGGGCAGGAGGGGAGAAAAACAACAATTACTCCACAGTGACAACTTGTGTTTATATAATGCATCTTCAGGAGAACGAAGTACCACTCAATCACGGACCTGGTCACTGTACGGGTATCGTTGTAGCGGGTCTCCGCCTCGGTCTGTGGCCTCTGGATCGATGTCAACGGCCACAACCGCAGTGGACTTGTCACCCAGGAACCAACCCCCCAGCTGGGGGGAGGCAGGTCTCGAACATGTCCGGAATCGTCGAGTGTACACCGGTAGCTGGGTAGCACGGTAGTATTGTGGTTAGCACAATTGCTTCACAGCTCCAGGGTCCCATGTTCGATTCCCGGCTTGGGTCACTGTCTGTGCGGAGTCTGCACGTTCTCCCAGTGTCCATGGGTTTCCTCCGGGTGCTCCGGTTTCCTCCCACAGTCCAAAGATGTGCAGGTTAGGTGGATTGGCCATGATACATTGCCCTTAGTGTCCAAAATTGCCCTTAGTGTTGGGTGGGGTTACTGGGTTATGGGGATAGGGTGGAGGTGTTGACCTTGGGTAGGGTGCTCTTTCCAAGAGCCGGTGCAGACTCGATGGGCCGAATGGCCTCCTTCTGCACTGTAAATTCTATGATCTATGAATGCTTCGAACATAGTTAGAAATACTCTCAAGGCTCTTCATAGCTTTGTTATCAGATGAATGTATTAAGAGCAGTGACTAAAAGCTTCGTCCAAGTTGTGGGTTCGAAGGAGCACCTTAAAGATGTGATAAATGCAGGAATTTCAGATATGTTGGGCGTGATTTACCGGCCGGGTCCTGCCGGAATCGGAAGGGGATACGGATCAGAGATCCCGGGTTGAGGCCTCTTCCAGGATCCCTGACAGGCATTACACCTTGAGATTGTGGAATCCACTTGCCCTACCGTGCTTCCCAGATTGGTCACGCTAAATTGCCCCTTAATTGGAAAAAATGAATTGGATACTCTAAATTTTTTTTTATTTTTTTTTAAAAAAGGTGTATGGCTGGAAAGGTGAACAAACCAGCTGAAGCACCCTCTGAAGAAATACAGCCGAAGTTCCTGCATGGTTCTGACAGGAGTCAGGTCTTGTCTTTAAAGAAGTGTAAAAAAAATCTTTCCTTCCCAAGCAGAGTATCTAGACATCTCTGCAAAACAAGTATTCCTGAGTGCTAATGGCATTTAAAGTGGATTGAGAGCAGAGATGTTTTTTTCTTGCTCTTTCGCGTTGAATAATGATAGGAGTTAAGGGTTATTGTGCCACTGCATTCATCAGCATTGTTTAAGGAGTAATATTAAGTTATATTTCTTGTATGATGTTAAAGATATTTTAATACTGTGTTCGTAATAAAGTTTGTTTTAATCTACCATTCCCATTTTTCGTGAAATCTCCCAGAGTGAGGTAATTTTTTTTTTTTTTTTAAATCTTAATTGTCACAAGTAGGCTTACATTAACACTGCATTGAAGTTACTGTGAAAAGCCCCTAGTCGCCACAATTCGGCACCTGTTCGGGTACACAAGAGGGAGAATTCAGAATGGCCAATTCACCTAAAGGTCTTTCGGGATTAGGAACAAGCAAATCATTTATATTTTTGAAAATCTGTTCATTGATTAAATGATGCAATACAGCACCCATTCATACCTGAGATAGCCCATTATGGAGCACACAAACAGGCCATTCCACCCAACCAATCCATGCCAATGTTTATGCTCCGATCAAGTCTTGTCCCTTCTTTCCCTGCCCAAATCTGACATTGTAACCCTCTTCCCATCTCCCTTGTATCCGTTTCGAGCTTCCAACTTTCAAAGTCTTTTGCCCCTGGGTGGCCTCAAGCCTCCCAACTTTTCAGTTCACAGCTGAACGCGGTAACGTATTGTGGCAGAGAGATTTTAAAATTTGTTCCACGGCATGTGGCTGTCACTGGCTAGACCAGCATTTATTGCCCATCCCCAATGCTCAAAGCTATGCCAAGATTTCATAGAATCATAGAATTTACAGTGCAGAAGGAGGCCATTCGGCCCATCGAGTCTGCACCGGCCCTTGGAAAGAGCACCCTACTCAAGCCCACAGTGACCCAAGCCGGGAATCAAGCCTGGGACTCTGGCGCTGGAAGCAACAGTGCTAACCACTGTGCTACAGTGTGCCGCTCCTTTCCTCTCAGTCTTACAAAATTAAAAATAAAGTATTGGGGTTTCTGCCCAGTATCCCAACCACTGTTGGGAGTCTGATCCAATATTGTCCTAAAGGAACTGAAAGGAAGGGAACTGGAGAGGTTTAGGGAGTAAATTCCAGAAACAAATGGACAGAGGCTTCTTGAAGGTAAACACTTTTTCTCAAAAACATTAGTGAAAGCCAAAGGCATTGAAGATGATCCACACAAAACGTTCATTCAGTCTTCAAGGCCCCTCGCACAGTCTACACTAGCAATGCTGAATGGCATTCTGCTTGAACTAATTTCTCAGTGTGGGGTTTCACAGTTCAGCAGTCTGTAATGCTGGCCATCATTCAAGTTTGGAGGTGGGAGGGAAATATACCCAGCTACTGAATGACTGCAAGCTCACATTTCGATTAAAACAGTGTCATCTAAACCCGCTCGACAATACTCAATGCCTTATAGGAAATGAATCTGGGACCCACTACCTGATCACCAGTATTGTTTGTGGTAAAGCTAGCCAGAGTAGTAGATGCTACAAATTTCCTGTTACAATGTACACAAGCACACACTTACGTGGCCTCACAGTCACTGCTAGCTACATCCTCGAAGATCAGTTTTTGTAAGACACAAGCCTGAATTGCAGCCAAAACTCCACAAGGACCACCCTAGAAAGATAAGACATCAGAACTGTTCAAAGTGGTAAATCAGATCTTACAGTAGCTTAGCATCACTCCATATTTGTCTGATAACTCTCTTAACCCTAGAAATATAATTTTTTTTTTTTTAAACTTGCATTTATAAAACACATTTCACGACCTCGAGACGTTCGAAAGAGGTTCACAGTCAATTATCAGCATCCTGGGGTTACCACTGACCAGAAACTGAACTGGGATAGCCTTACAAATATTGTGGCTACAATTGCAGGTCAGAGAATAGGAATCCTGCAGCGAATAACTCACCTCCTGATGCTCCAAAGCCAGTCCAACCATCTGCAAGACAGTCAGGAGAGCGATGCAATACGCTCCACTTGCCTGGATAAGTGCAGCTCCAACAACACTCTTAAGCTTGATGCTATCCAGGACAAAGCAGCCTGCTTGATTTGCACCCTACCCACAAACATTCAATCCCAGCAGCCGTGTGCACCATCTACAAGATGCCCTGCAGAAACTCACCAAGGTTCCTGAGGTAGCATCTTCCAAAACCATGACCACTACCATCTAGAAGGACAAGGGCAGCAAATACATGGGAACCCCACCACCTGGAGGTTCCCCTCCAAGCCACTTACCATCCTGACATCGCCGTTCCTTCACTGTCGCTGGGTCAAAATCCTGGAACTCTCTCCCTAACAGCACTGGGGGTGTACCTACGCCACTTGGATTACAGCGGTTCGCGAGGGCAGCTCACCACCAGTGTGACACGGTAGCACAGTGGTTAGCACTGTTGCTTCACTGCGCCAGGGACCTGGGTTCGATTCCCGGCTTGGGTCACTGTCTGTGCGGAGTCTGCACATTCTCCCCGTGTCTGCGTGGGTTTCCTCCGGGTGCTCTGGTTTCCTCCCACAAATCCCGAAAGACGTGCTTGCTAGGTGAATTGGACATTCTGAATTCTCCCTCAGTGCACCCGAACAGGTGCCAGAGTGTGGCGACTAGGGTCTTTCCACAGCAACTTAATTGCAGTATTAATGCAAGCCTACTTGTACACTAATAAAGATTATTATTCTCAAGGGCAATTCGAGATGGGCAATAAATGTTGGCCTAGCGAACCTTGTTTTATTTGTGTTGCTCGAATGATGAATATTGGCCATGACTATTATCTGAATGACCATATATTATGAGGGGGGAATGGGTAATCACCAGATTCAACCAATGTGTGCTACATTGTCAGCTCCACTGGACAAAACTACCAAGAACCTTTAAGAGCAATATAAAACAGTAAAACCAGCTCTCCAGAAAGGATTTTGTGCCTCAACTATTCTCAGTCAAATGATGCTAATATTTTTCCCAGCAACAGGCTTACATCCTCCTGGGATGAAAGCAGCTAATTGGGTTGTCTTCACCAGAACGGTCAGAATCAAGATAACGCTAAACTCCAGCGCAATACAAATCAGTCTGCCAGAACACAAACTGCCACAGTACTTTCAGTCTGCACAAAGATTCTTTTGATATAAAAGGGCCCTTTAAATCGGAGAGCCCATGCTCCCCAAAAACATTCCAGAGAGAATTAGGTCTTTAAATAAAGGCAGACTTTGTATTTATACAGCACCTTTCACAACCTCCGGAGGTCCCAAAAGCTCTTTATAACCAAGAATTTACCACACGTATTCTACTTCGGAACTAATATTTATTTTCAGCTTGCAGATCCTTGATTACCTGAGGGATAGTGGAGTATTGTTTTCAAATGCTACTCTGTTAACCTCAACGTTTCACGTTATAATGGAAGCCAATGATTCGCGGCAAGTTAAATCCTATTTCGATCACATGGGATTCCAGCAACTGGCCCAGTGGTTGGGCGAAAGCAGAATTATCCATTCTTATTCAGTGCAAGTCAAAACAAAAACTGATAGCTTTAAGTTGTCAATCGCGCTGGTGAAATAAGCAAGCACTCAAAGAACAAGGAAAAATGTGAAAATGGTGGCTCCCGTTTCGAAACTATTCTGTTTACACAAACACAGGAAAACATGGAGACCGGGGAAAACATTGTTTATGATTCTTCTTTCATCAAAATCTTCAAGAAAAATCCAAGTTACCGCCCAGATTGCAATAACATTCATCAGTCAGAGAAACCCGCATTGTAATTATTTCTCCCGAGCCCTCACCATTTGGTAATGCCGTGGCAATCAACATGCAATGCTTTCTCAGATTGAATTAATCTTTTCTGAAATAGCTGTCTTTTGGGGTAGCACAATGGCTCTCGGGAACTCTTAAACAAGAATGTCCTTTAGGTTCTGATACTAGTTGAATTAACGTCATGTGCGTTTCCTTATAAAACATATGGCAAAACACCAGTGTGCAGCCCTCTCTTCCTGTCTCAAACTTTGAAGGACAACTTACTACTTCTGAAGGAGAGAGGCTGGTGTAAGTTATTTCAAAAGCAAAAATACTTTAAGAGGACCAGGATCGGTGCAGGGGGAATTTAAAATTACAATTAATCCCATAAACCTCATCAGCTGGGGAAATTTTATCTTGAAGACGCATAGGAGAGCCAGGTTTCATTTTATTCTGCTGTGAGCTGTGGCGGCTTGAAGGTTCATGGGCTGGAACGTGAATGGGAACGAGGTTTCTCTGTATGTCCCAGTTTATGTTGTTCTGAGGATGGCCGGGTTGAAATTGGCCATCAATTGTTTGATACACAGAGCAATCCCTTGAATGATGGGAGTGGTGGTTGCAGTGAATCAAAAGGTTTAAAGCCTACCTTGACAACACAAACGCCTCTCAGTCAGCAATGTACGAAGCAGAGCTGAAGTAGCCTTGTAGAAAATTCTAAGATACACTTGTATGTGCAAGGAGATGATTGAAAATCTTGAGCAAGTGTCAGATTGCTCAGTGTCCAAGAAGAGTGATTTTGAACAGAACTTGAAGAGGAAATGAAATGAAAATGAAATGAAAATCGCTTATTGTCACAAGTAGGCTTCAAATGAAGTTACTGTGAAAAGCCCCTAGACGCCACATTCCGGCGCCTGTTCGGGGAGGCTGGTGCAGGAATTGAACCGTGCTGCTGGCCTGCCTTGGTCTGCTTTCAAAGCCAGCGATTTAGCCCTGTGCTAAACCAGCCCCATTGTGCTAAACCAGCCCCATGTGCTAAACCAGCCCCATCAACTCTTATGAGCAACTTGTCCATTTCTAAAAATGGTTCAAAGGATATCTTCCACGTCATTTTCTTTTGGCTAATTGCTTTTCCTGGGTTGGTCTCGTTTATCCAGCGAGTTGAGAAGATATGATCACGGGAAGTGATTTAGCGAAGTACTGCATCGGGCAGTAAAAATAGGAGCTGGATTAAGATAATAAGCCTACAAACTAGTTCAAAGTGATGGGGGTGAAAGCCTGCCGGTTTCTGTGAAGGTCTTGCATGGATTATGATTTTCTGTTTTCAGAATTAAATTCCAGATTCTACATTAATTTGGTGGTTTTCCCCACGGTTCGTGTACCAAACTCAAAGCATCACACCCCTACAGAGCGTTTCTGGAATTCAGATGTAAAGGTAGACCAGAGAAAGCTTTACTAAAATCAGAAAATGCTGGACATACTCAGCAGCCCAGGCAGCTTCCACAGAAACACTTCAGGTCACTGCCCTATCATCAGATCTGGAAACAAGTCAGAGGCGCAACAGGTTTTAACCAAGTGCAGAAGTTGGGAATGTGGCGGGGAGGAGGTGGAAAGGAGGAAAGAACAAAAGGGAATGTCCACGATAGGGTGGAAAACAGGGGGGATTAAATGATAAAAATGGCAGGTAACGAGGAAAGAAGCAAAATTCCACACTTTCTCGATACATATTAGAAAACTATTTCCTAAAGGAAGAAAAGTATCTGCTGAAAGGCTGAGGAATGGAGTAGGAGGAGACTCATGCAGAGTGTAAACAATAGCACAAGGTCACGTTGGACTGAATGGCCTGCTTCTGCGTTGGACGTTGTGTGAAAAGAAAATTGACAACAGGCAATTAATTCAAGTTTAGGCGATCAAAGGAAGGGTTAAATAAACACCCACTCTGGGATATTTAAAAAACACACGACCCCAGCGCAGTCCGCTCCAGCCGGGTTAACAAACAGTGGTTCCCAAACATGGGAAGCGAGACAGCATTTGTACCCATTCACATGGCAACGGTCAAAACTTCTGCCCGTCTCACCAGTGCACAGCAGGACAAAGTGACAGGGCCAGCAGCCTCCAATCCTTTTTACTGGGTCCTCCCCAAATAAACAAACCCTGGCTGTGCACGGTCAGTCTTAGAGCTTTAAAGATGAAATGAAGTTTAAGATAATACTTGGTGTTTCAAGGGCAGCCACTGTTGTTTCTGGTCTCCTTGACTCCTTCCAGCTTAGAGATTTGGTTTGGGAAGGCATGGGGCGGTGGAGCAACGTTCGCTCCAAGTTGCAGGGGCTGGTGGCTGCTTAGCAAATCTGGAATGTACTGCGTGATGCACAACCAATGTTCCCTCTAAGATGTGTTTGTACGCAATCATCTTTGATGTGCCGCAAAGAAAAGCAGCTGCAGTGGAACTTTGCACTCACCTGGAATGTCCCGTCGGGTGGCACTTGGTCGAGTACTGTGGTATTATCAGGTATTACGGTACCCGAGAGGCTGAAGTGCCATTGGTTAAACCTAGGGATTTTACCATTGGCTGTGGAGTATGGTAGCTCCGCCCCGATAGGCTGGGTATAAGAACCCGTTCCGTCCCAGCAGCCCTCATTCTGTACCTGAGTTGCTGGGGAACACTTCTAGCTGATCAAAGCCTTCAGTTGTACTACAACCTCGTTTTAGTAGTTATTGATCGTGCATCAATTTAATAAGCTAGATTTAAGTAGAAAGGATGGACCTCCGAATCAAGCCGGAGTGGCTGCAACTCAGTCCCCTCGCGGCGAACTCAGCGGCGATCTTTAAGCACTGGCTGACGTGTTTTAAAGGCTACCTGGAGACGGCTGAAGGCACACCCTCGGGGGAGCAGAAATTGCACGTCCTGCACTCAAGGGTGAGCCCAGAGATCTACACCCTCATCGAGGAGGCGGAAGACTTTGATGCAGCAATCGAACTTTTAAAAGGACACTATATTCGCCCAGTAAACCAGGACTACGCTCGTCACCTGCTTGCAACAAGACGACAAACCTCCGGGGAATCGTTGGAGGAATTCTACCGTGCGCTACTGGTGCTGGGCAGAAGCGGTGGCTGCCCGCAAGTTTCGGCGAGCGAGCACACGGAGCTCCTAGTCCGGGACGCCTTTGTAGCAGGTATGTGTTCTTCACTAATCCGCCAGCGTCTTTTAGAAAAAGACACCCTGGGACTTAGGGAGGCACAGGCCCTTGCAGGGTCCATGGACGTGGCCTCCAGGAATGCACGAGTCTACGTGCCCGACCACGCGGCAGCCCCCTGGGCAGCGTGGAATCCTGCAGCGGCCGACAAGACCTTCCCCGTTTCCCCACAGGCCTGCGCTGTAAAGCGGCCTGCCAGCCCCGATAGGCCCGCTGTTTCTTTTGTGGGGAGGAAAAGCACCCCCGCCAGCGCTGCCCGGCCCGCACATCCATCTGCAAGGGAAGCGGCAAAAAGGGCCATTTCATGGGGGTCTGCCAGGCACGAGCGGTGGCCGCGGTCCCCAGCGGCGACTCCGGACCGCCACAATGAACTTCTCCACGGGCCCCGTGCGGCCAGCGGTCGCCGCCACCCCCATATCCAAGGGCCACGTGCAGACCCCGAGCGCTGCCATCTTGTGCCTCGGACACCACGCTGGAAGGATGAGCGCCGCCATTTTGTGCACCCCCGGCCACCATGTGCGACCAATGGGAGACGCCATCTTGGATGGCGCCCCAGGACCTCAGCTCGGCCGATCACGCACTGCCTGAACAAAATCCACAACTACTGCGTCAGGCCTCGGTGACTCTGGACCAATCTGAACCTCGAACTCTCTCAACAGCAACGACGACTGTCTTCATCAACGGCCACGAGACTTCCTGCCTGATCGACTCTGGGAGCACGGAGAGCCTTATACACCCCGATACGGTAAGGCGCTGTTCCCTACTTATCCACCCTGTTAATCATAGAATCTCACTGGCCTCCGGTTCCCACTCAGTGGAGATAAAGGGGTTCTGTCTAGCAAACCTCACAGTCCAGGTAAGAGAATTCAAAAATTTCCGCCTCTATTTACTTCCCCACCTCTGCGCGGCTACACTCCTGGGTTTAGATTTTCAATGTAACCTGCAAAGTCTGACCTTCCAATTCGGCGGCCCTATACCCCCCCTTACTGTCTGCAGCCTCGCGACCCTTAAGGTCGACCCACCTTCCCTGTTTGCGAACCTCACCCCGGATTGCAAACCCGTCGCCACCAGGAGCAGACGGTACAATGCCCAGGACCGGATCTTTATTAGGTCAGAGGTCCAAAGGCTGCTGAGGGAAGGGGTCATTGAAGCCAGTAACAGCCCCTGGAGAGCTCAAGTAGTGGTGGTAAAGACCGAGGAGAAGCATAGGATGGTCATCGACTACAGTCAGACCATCAACAGGTTTACGCAGCTGGACCTGTACCCTCTCCCCCGCATATCCAACCTGGTAAACAGGATCGTGCATTAGAAGGTCTTATCCACAGTGGATCTCAAGTCCGCCTACCACCAGCTCCCCATCCGCACTAGTGACTGCAAATACACTGCCTTAGAGGCAGATGGGCAGCTCTATTACTTCTTAAGGGTTCCCTTCGGTGGCACTAACAGGGTCTCGGTCTTCCAGCGCGAGATGGACCGAATGGTTGACCGGTACGGTCTACAGGCAACGTTCCCGTATCTCGATAATGTCACCATCTGCGGCCAGGACCAGCAGGACCACGACACCAACCTCCGAAAATTTCTCCAGACCGCTAAAATCCTTAACCTAACATACAATAAGGATAAATGCGTGTTTAGCACGGACCGCCTAGCCATCCTCGGCTACGTAGTGCGAAATGGAGTTATAGGCCCCGACCCTGAATGCATGCGCCCCCTTATGGAGTTCCCCCTCCCACACTGCCCCAAGGCCCTGAAGCGCTGCCTAGGGTTTTTCAGTTACTACGCCCAGTGGGTCCCCAACTATGCAGACAAAGCCCGTCCCCTGATCCAATCCACAACTTTCCCCCTGTTGATAGAGGCCCGCCAGCCTTCAGCCGCATCAAAGCAGACATTGCAAAGGCCGCGATGCACGCCATCGACGAGTCCCTCCCCTTCCAGGTCGAGAGTAATGCGTCCGACGTAGCTCTGGCGGCCACCCTCAACCAAGCGAGCAGACCCGTGGCCTTCTTCTCCCGTACACTCCATGCTTCCGAAATTCGCCACTCCTCAATCGAGAAGGAGGCCCAGGCCATAGTAGAAGCTGTGCGACATTGGAGGCATTACCTGGCCGGCAGGAGATTCACTCTGCTCACTGACCAACGGTCGGCTGCTTTCATGTTCGATAATGCACAGCGGGGCAAGATAAAAAACGGCAAGATCTTGAGGTGGAGGATCGAACTCTCCACCTACAACTACGAGATCTTGTACCGTTCCGGGAAACTAAATGAGCCTCCTGACGCCATCACGCGGCATATGTGCCACTGCACAAGTGGACCGCCTCCGAGCCCTCCACGAGGATCTCTGCCACCCGAGGGTCACTCGCTTTTTCCATTTCGTTAAGACCCGCAACCTGCCCTACTCCATCGAGGAGGTCAGGATGGCCACCAGGGACTGCCAAATCTGCGCGGAGTGCAAACCGCACTTCTACCGGCCAGAGAGAGCGCACCTGATTAAGGCTTCCCGTCCCTTTGAACGCCTCAGCATGGACTTCAAAGGCCCCCTCCTCCGACCGCAACACGTATTTCCTGAATGTGATTGACGAGTACTCCTGGTTCCCATTCGCCATCCCCTGCCCCGACATGACCGCAACCACCATCATCAAGGCCCTCCATAGTATCTTTGCACTGTTCGGTTTCGCCGCTTACATACACAGTGATAGGGGGTCCTCCTTTATGAGCGACGAATTGCGTCAATTTCTGCTCAGCAAGGGCATCGCCTCGAGCAGGACGACCAGTTACAACCCCCGGGGAAACGGACAGGTAGAGAGGGAGAACGGAACAGTCTGGAAGATCGTTCTACTGGCCCTACGGTCCAGGAACCTCCCAGTCTCCCGCTGGCAAGAAGTCCTCCAGGAGGCCCTCCACTCCATCCGGTCACTGCTTTGTACGACCACCAATCAGACACCTCACAAATGTCTCCTTGTCTTTCCCAGGAACTCCTCCACCCGACTTGACTGGCGACACCCGGACCCATCCTGCTCCGAAAACACGTGCGGGCGCACAAGTCGGACCCGTTGGTCAAGAGAGTCCATCTGCTACACGCTAACCCCCAATACGCCTACGTGGCGTTCCCTGACGGCCGACAAGATACGGTCTCCCTACGGGACCTGGCGCCCGCCGGAACCCCACGTACATCCCAGCCACCAGTCCCACCACCCCTCCACCACAGCACCTTACAGGAGGATCAGTCCTCCCGCCGCCCCTGCCTCGGCTCCCCCACCCACCGACGCCCCCTTCCTGTTTTTCCCACCAGCGCCGTCTAGGGGTGATGAAGCTGCCTTGGAGATCGAAGCCACGCTCCCGGAGTTGCAGACGCCCGAGCCCCCACCGGAGTCACCACCGAGGCTCATACGATCACAGAGGATGACCAGGGCACCCGACCGACTGACTGCAACATTTTAACTGATCTGTAAATATTAAACACTGAATGTACATGTCTGACATGCTTGTAAATAATCACTAAACACTGTAAGGAGGTATCAGGGTACCTCCATAACTGATTATACCATGTTGTTACATTTTGTAGTTGCGGACCACCACCCCCGCCGGACTCTTTTTTTAACAGGGGGTGAATGTGGTATTATCAGGTATTACGGTACCCGAGAGGCTGAAGTGCCATTGGTTAAACCTAGGGGTTTTACCATTGTCTGTGGAGTATGGTAGCTCCACCCCGATAGGCGGGGTATAAGAACCCGTGCCGTCCCAGCAGCCCTCATTCTGTACCTGAGCTGCTGGGGAACACTTCTAGCTGATTAAAGCCTTCAGTTGTACTACAACCTCGTTTTAGTAGTTATTGATCGTGCATCAAGTACGACACATACTGGGCCAGCAGGTCATTAGGAGAACCTGAGCAAATGGGACCAGGCAGTCGGATGTTTTGGCCCTCTTGCTAAAATCAAAAGTTACTTCGGCACAGCGAAGACACCTCCTCTTGTCAGTGTTATCACCAGAGGCCTGGAGACAAATCGGACCCAAACTGTGGTATAGCGGTCAAGATCCAGCCCTGAAAATAGCTGTCAAAATCCACCCCATCTCCCAGTGAGGATAAATATAACAATAATATTATAATAATATCATAAAGGTTGCCCACCCAGGATTGCGCCATCACAAATAGTTCTAAATAATTAGGTGGGGAGTGGGGGGCAGGAGAAGAGGACTTAGGGAGTTAGGGGTATCAATAGGAGTCTTGGACTGGCACTTTGCCGCGTAGGAGGGGCCTGAACGTTCCGTTGATCCTGAGAGCAATGCTGTTGGGAGTCTGAAGCAACGCCAAACCCATGTTAAAAAATGTCCCGCACCAGGTCTCTACCAGCACAGCCCCCACACAGACAAACCCTGCAGTGATCGGCAAGAGGTGACAGGGACAGCACTGTGAGATCTGGAAGTCCCTAGCTTTGGGCCGGCAGAGTTTGATACAGTCATCTATCGGGTTCAGCGATAATGCAAGAAGCCACAGATCCCATGGCCAGTAACACAGTTTCTCGTGTGGACAATCCTACTCGTATGAGAGTCATCACCAAAGTAGATTCCTGCCAGTATACCTCTGACACTAGGCGAGACCCATACAGGAGCCGTTTTGCCGAGAGAACTGGAGAAAGATATGAAGGGAGAGAACTTCGAGTGGCCTCCTTTGCTTCTTTTTGGTCGCTACATCGAGCAAAATAAGCAGAAGCCGAGTCAGAAGCCTTGGAATTGCAAAAAACATCAGCCTGGTTTCTCTGTGTCAGCACTGGCTCAGCAGCTGCACTTTTCACCCAAGCCAGAAGGTCGTGGGTTCAATTGCCACCCAAGACCAGCAAATAAACTAGGCTGACACTACAGTCCAGTACTCCAGAGAGGGCTGGAGGGGTGAACTTTCAGGTGAAACATGAAGCAATTGCTCACGAAGGAGGCCAGAAAGGATTCCAGAGCACGCCTGAAGAATAGCAGGGAGGTAAACCAGCCAATATTTAGCCCTCAACCAACATCTCTATTATCTGGTCATTAGTCTCTTGTGACAATAACAAAGAAAGGTCCAGCACAGGAACAAGCCCTTCGGCCCTCCAAGCCCGTGCCGGCCATGCTGCCCGTCTAAACTAAAATCTTCTACACTTCCTGGGTCCATATACCTCTATTCCCATCCTATTCATGTACTTGTCAAGATGCCCCTTAAATGTCACTATCGTCCCTGCTTCCACCACCTCCTCCGGTAGCGAGTTCCAGGCACCCACTACCCTCTGCGTAAAAAACTTGCCTCGTACATCTACTCTAAACCTTACCCCTCTCACCTTAAACCTATGCCCCCTAGTAATTGACCCCTCTACCCTGGGAAAAAGCCTCTGACTATCCACTCTGTTTATGCCCCTCATAATTTTGTAGACCTCTATCAGATCGCCCCTCAACCTCCGTCGTTCCAGTGAGAACAAACTGAGTTTATTCAACCGCTCCTCATAGCTAATGCCCTCCATACCAGGCAACATCCTGGTAAATCTCTTCTGCATCCTCTCTAAAGCCGCCACATCCTTCCGGCAGTGTGGCGACCAGAATTGAACACTATACTCCAAATGTGGCCTAACTAAGGTTCTATACAGCTGCAACATGATTTGCCAATTCTTATATTCAATGCCCCGGCCAATGAAGGCAAGCATGCCGTATGCCTTCTTGGCTACCTTCTCCACCTGTGTTGCCCCTTTCAGTGACCTGTGGACCTGTATACCTAGATCTCTCTGACTTTCAATACTCTTGAGGGTTCTACCATTCACTGTATATTCCCGACCTGCATTAGCCCTTCCAAAATGCATTACCTCACATTTGTCCGGATTAAACGCCATCTGCCATCTCTCCGCCCAAGTCTCTAGACAATCTAAATCCTGCTGTATCCTCAGACAGTCCTCATCGCTATCCGCAATTCCACCAACCTTTGTGTCGTCTGCAAACTTACTAATCAGACCAGTTACATTTTCCTCCAAATCATTTATATATACTACAAAGAGCAAAGGACCCAGCACTGATCCCTGCGGAACACCACTAGTCACAGCCCTCCAATCAGAAAAGCACGCTTCCATTGCTACTCGATTATAAGCGATTAAGCAATTAATCGAATAAGCAATTATAATAATTAAATACTGGTATAATTTATTAGTAACAGTAAGGTTTTCTTCATCAGAACTAGGAGCAGGAGTAGGCCCTCTGGCCCCTCGAGCCTGCCCCGCCATTCAATAAGATTATGGCTGATCTTTGTGTGGACTCAGCTCCACATACCCACCCGCTCACCATAAGCCTTAATTCCTTTACTGTTCAAAAATCTATGTATCTTTGCCTTAAAAACATGCAACAAGGCAGCCTCAACTGCTTCACTGGGCAGGGAGTTCCACAGACTCACCACCCTTTGGGTGCAGATGTTCCTCCTCAACTCGGTCCCACATCTGCTCCCCCTTATTTTGAAGCTATGCCCCCTAGTTCTCGTTTCACCTGCCAGTGGAAACAACCTCCCTGCTTCGATCTGCAACTGTTCCCTTCACAATAAAGTTTTTATAATAGAAGTAGTAAAGCTTCTTGGGAGCAGAGGATTCATTAATTAAAATAAATAAAGATAAAATATAAATAAAATAAATGCCCTAAAAGATACACATGCGTGATTAAGAAATATATAACTTTTAGTTGTAGGTGGTACTTACTTGGATAAGCACAGTAAATTGTAATATAATAATAATCTTTATTCGTGTCACAAGTCGGTTTGCATTAACACTGCAATGAAGTTACTGTGAAAAGCCCCTAGTCGCCACATTCCAGCGCCTGTTCGTGTACACAGAGGGAGAATTCAGAATGTCCAATTCACCGAACAAGCACGTCATTCGGGACTTATGGGAGGAAACCGGAGCAACCGGAGGAAACCCACGCAGACATGGGGAGAATATGCAGACTCCTCACGACCCAAGCCGGGAATCGAACCTGGGACCCTGGCGCTGTGAAGCAACAATGCTGACCACTGTGCAGCCGTACCGCCCACTAAAACAAGTGTAAATATTTATTTTGTTTTTCCCCATTTGAAGTTGATGACAATTCTATTAATATACAAGTGATTCAGCATTTTCTATAACTTATGAAACATTTGGCACAAATTAAATGTATTTAATCTTTTTCATGTGTTCATGGTTAGTGAACATGCCCCAATTCAACCTTGCAGCTCATAGGAGAGCCATCCATGCGGCCAACTCGCTAGCCTAGGTTGCCCATCACTGTTAAATCAATGGAGCCCTCTAACTCCTCACCATCACGGATATCAATTAGCACAATAGAATTCCTGCACAGAATACTGACCACACTGCAAGTGTATCTAATTGGCTGTAAAGAATTTTGCAATGCTCTGAGGTAGTGAAAGGCACTACAATGCAAGTTCCTTTTCAATTGACCTCATAACTTATAAAAATCAGACAGATTTAGAATAGAGGAGCTCGGTGCTCATTAAGGAGACAGGGTCGAGCTCAAGGATATAAAGGTTAAAAGGCAGGAGGCTGGCTAGGAGAGCATCATTAGAACAGTTGCGACTAGAGGTAGCAAAGACATGGCCGATGTTTCAATAGTTGATGAGAGCTAGGCGAGATGGAGAAATACGATGAGTCCTGTGTTGTACTTTTCTTTGTTCTTTGTTCTGAGGTTAAAGGAGGCTGCCTTGGCGATCGCACATTTTCTGGTGTCAGACTATCATGGAGGTTGTGGGTTCTTCCGGTGTGAACTCACACAGAGGGTGGAAATTATAGGGTGAGCTGTTGCCAGATCATCACGAGACCTGCAGGTCAACAGAGTCAATTCATGCCGAGAGCGATGATTACAGAGTGGGGAGAGCTAAACAACCACAGGGCCTGTGGATTTCCAATAGCGGAAGTGGAAATTACGAAGGGGGCTGGTGTCAGAAGGAAACATTGTGGCTTTCACATAACTCAATCAGAGTGGAGGTATTTTAAGCACAGCATAATTTCTATTTTTTAAATTACATATCTTAAGGTGCGGACAAAAAAAAAAGGAAAATATTCACCTTCTTCTGAACAATGCCGTATCTTAACTCAGGTAGGTCATTAAAGGTGAAACTCTGCATCTTCCATTCCTCAGCAAAGCAGGAAAAGCTGGATCCAAACAGGAGATTTTTCAACTGCTGCAAACAGAATCATAGAATCATAGAATAGTGACCGCACAGAAAGAGGCCATTCAGTGCATCTGGCAGTTAAACTGCCAACTCGAAACGTGACAGATTTGAAAAAAGGTTGCTAACTGGCCGACTAAAGTTCATCTGTCAGATACACGACTGTCTGATAAATCACGGCATCTAATTTAATTTTACCTCGGTGCAATGAGGGGGGGCACATTCAATGCACTTGGCAAAATAAGAGGGAGATGAGAATAACCTTTCTTTAAACGATGGGCTGAATGGCCTACGCCCGCTCCTATTTTCTGTGCTTTGATGTCAAACACAGTTATTTGATCTGAAATGGTAGCTGAATTCGATGCGGTACTTATTTTCAAAAGGGAATTGGATAAAGACTGGAAAGCGGGAAGATTTGCAGGGCTATAGAGAAAGTGCCAGGAGAGTGGGGTTAATTATATAGCTCTGTCAAAAGAGCCCAAACAGGCAGAATGGCCCGAATTACGTCTTCTGTTCTGTATCGTTCTACGATCCTGAACAAAGTTAACTTATTTGACATTCCTCGCTCTATTTTAACAGTAGCAACTACCGCAGAAAACCAAAATAACGAACCTCTCTTGCATTACCAAATTTGAATTCCAAAGCACTCCACATGCAGTGAATTACTGCTTTTATTGGGTTTTCACATTTCATAAGTTCCAAATTACAAATGCGCAAAAGAGGAAAATGTAAAAGACAAACCAAAATCAGCAAGTATATTTTCAGGCAATTGTCTTCCCACCCCGCTGTGGCCGTGACCCCCTTTAGTTGGCACACATCTGTTACCATCCTCAATGTGGCCAGAGTTCGTATTTACACTTTAGTTTGCGTTTATGCTTACCCTCGGACAAGTCCCCTGTCCTTCTCGTTTATTTGTGTGCCTTCGGCGCCGCTGCCTCCCCCTCTGACCCCTGGATGACAAATTTTATCTTCTCCAGCCTGAGAAATTCCACCAGGTCAGACCGCCAGTCTGCAGTTTTCGCTGATGCTGCCGATCGCCAACCGAGCAGGATTCTCCGACGGCCGATCAGGGAGGCGAAGCCCAAGGCGTCGGGCCCCCTCACCGTAAAGAGGTCGTCCAGTACCCAACAAGTCTGGGGCAGGCCCAGAATATGTGGGTGTGGTTGGCCAGGCCTCCCTGGTACCGTTCGCATTTGTCCTCCACGAACCCACTCATTTGGGTTCTGGTTAGGTGCGCTGTGCACCACCTTTAGCTGCGTTCGGCTCAACCCTGTGCAAGTGGAGTTGAAGTACACCCTGTGCAGTGCTTCGATCCAGAGTCCTCCCCCTATCTCTATGCATAGTTTCTCCTACCAGTTTTTCCTTGCTTCATCCAGAGGGGAGTTTACCTCCTCCAACAATTACCCTTACAAGTCCACAGTTTCCCTTCCCTCGATCGCGCACATGGAACAGTTCTTCCGCTAACGAGTGTGCTGGTATCTGGGGTACATCGTTGTTTCCTTACGGTGGAAGTTTTTGACCTAAATGTATCTCAGGTCGTTTCCACTTCGTAATTGGGACCTCTCCATGAGTTCCCTCAGGGTCACTACTCTATTGTCCGTGTACATGTCCCTAACCGTAAGTGTCCCCTCATCCACCTTTTGAAGGTGGCGTCTATTATTGCAGTAGTAAACCTGTGGTTTTGGCAGATGGGGGCCATGTTGGACATTTCTGTCAGGCCAAAGTGCTGCCTCATTAGGTACCACGACCGGAACATGGCTACTAGCACTGGGTTCGGAGTGTTTGGCTGGGGGGAGAAAGAGAGCAGCTGTGGCGAGGGTTGAGGGACGTCCCTGTGCAGAAACTATCCTCCATCTTCACCAACTCTGCTCCCGGTTCCTTCACCCTGCGAGGGAGAGTGGTAGTGGGCCCCACCTCTGCAGGTCCCTTTTGACTTCCTCCATCAGACTCATCAGGTTCCATTTGTGAATCCATGTCCAGTCATGGGCTACTTGGATCCCCAGGTAGCAGAATTTGGTTTAGGCTTGTTTGAACGGTAGTGCCCTCAGCTCTGTCAGTCCCCCCTGCGAGTTCACAGGGGAGATCTCGTTCTTGCTCCAGTTAAGCTTGTAACCCGAGAAGGCACCAAAAATCCTTGAGGAGTTTCATTAACCCTTCCATGCTGGTCTGGGAATTTGAGATGGAGAGGAGCAGGTCTTCCGCGAAGAGCGAGATTCTATGCTCTCTGTTCCCCCTTCGGATGCCTCTCCACCCCTTCGACATTTTGAGGGCGATCGCCAGTGGCTCGATTGCCAGAGCAAACAGCAGCGGGGACAGCGGGCATCCCTGTCTCGTTCCTCGGTGTAGTTGGAAGTATTTAGAGCTGGTGGTGTTTGTCCGTACGCTCGCCATGGGAGCGCTAACAGTAGTTTCACCCAGGAGGTGAACACTAGTCCAAACCCAAACCAAACCCAGTACCTCTGAGGTAGTTCC
The DNA here is from genome assembly GCF_047496885.1 of Scyliorhinus torazame. Lineage (NCBI taxonomy): Eukaryota > Metazoa > Chordata > Chondrichthyes > Carcharhiniformes > Scyliorhinidae > Scyliorhinus > Scyliorhinus torazame. Next base: position 30,098,657 of record NC_092712.1, on the reverse strand, counting down.
ACTCGATGTCGAAGGTCTTGTCTGCATCCAGGGAGATGATCACTTCTGTTCTTCTCTCCCCAGATGGGGTCATTATCATGTTCAGCGGGCACCTGATGTTCGATGTTAGTTGCCTGCCCTTAACAAAGTCTGCCTGGTCCTCCGTGACTACTGCTGCCAAGCAGCTCTCCAGCTGCCTCGCCAGGGACTTCGCCAGGTTTTTTGCCTCTATGTTGAGTAGCGAAATGGGCCTGTAGGGCCCTCACTCAATCAAGTCTTTGCCCTTTTGGGTATCAGCGATATTGAGGCTTGTGCCAATGTCGGGGCAGATGCCTCTTACCAGCAAGTCGGCGAACATCCCCCACAGGTACGGGACCAATGCTGGTGCAGACACTTTGTAGAAGTCCGCCAGAAATCCTTCTGGCCCTGACACCTTCCCGCCCTGCATGGAGTTGATACTCTCAATGAAATCTCCAAGTTTTAATGGTGCTTCCATGCCTCGTCTCCTATCTTCCCCCACGACCAGCACATCCAGTCCATCGAGGAACTACTTCATCCAATTCCCCAGTAGAAGGTTGTGAAGGCTTTGTTGACCTTTTTTGGCGTGGCAAATAACCCGTCCTACCCTAGGCTATTTCCCTCTTGGTTGTCTGCTTTTAACAGCTGGTGAGACAGCAGGCGGTTGGCTGTGTCTTCATGTTCATAAAAGATCCTCCCTGCACTCCGGGGTTTCCCTTTGTCCAGGGGCCAACCAAGACGGCCGCCATCATTATAATAATGATCTTTATTGTCACAAGTAGGCTTACATTAACACTGCAATGAAGTTACTGTGAAAATCCCCTAGTCGCCACATTCAGTCACCTGTTCGGGTACATTAAATGTCCCAATTAGCTAACAGCACGTCTTTCGGGACTTGTGGGAGGAAACCGGAGCACCCGGAGGAAACCCATGCAGGCACGGGGAAAACGTGCAGACTCCGCACAGACAGTGACCCAAGCCGGGAATTGAACCTGGTACCCTGGCGCAGTGAAGCAACAGTGCTAACCATTGTGCTACCGTGCCGCCTGTAAACCATGCGGATGCTCGCCTGTACCCTGCCGTTTTCTTTTGTTTGGGGGGGCCCCTCCAAAATGGCTGTTTTCAGTGCCCTTGTTTCCATTGCCATAGTGTGTGATCTGCCGTAGCCCGCCTTCTGCCCCTCCCCCATCGATTATCCCCCTGGGCCCGGCTGCCTCCCCACCCCCGCCCGGCATGCTCTCCCCATCGGGAATTGTGCCGCGGCCCTCCCCTCGTTCCTACTTCCCTGTGCTAGCCCGGGGATTGCTCCACACGTCTCCCGACCATTGCATTTCTCTTCCCTCCTGCGTCCTACTGCTCTCACCAACCTTGCCATCTCAGTCTCCAGTGAAGTGATCCAGTCGCTCTGGTCATCCATGACTTCTGCAGCTCTTAGATCGTCGCCTCGTGTCTCCAGACGCTGCTCCGTCAGGTCCAGCGCTGCTTGAAGGGGAACTAGCGCCTCTGCTACTGCCACTTTCACCATTGTCATCATTTTGGGTTTAATGGCATCTTTAAGCACTTGGAGCTCGTGTGCTAGGACCCCCCTCCATTCATTTATCAGGGGGTAGCCCGATATATGTTCTGGCGGCCCATCCCGTTCGGCTGTGGCCGGATGCCATCGCCTCAATCTTCCTCTCCAGACTTTTACTGGCTCTGCAGTCTTTTCGACTCCTCGGGTTGTTGCCTGGAATGCCTCCTTCGTTATGGTGGTGTTGGAGGAAAGTGGGTGGACCTTATTTCCTAGGCTTAGCAGTTGATTTGTGGACTAAAAGTGCCCAATTTCAATGAGGAGAGTCATCTTTCCTGCGTCCACTCAGCACACCCCCGTCACTAGAAGTCCATGCAGTGGATTGCTTACTGAGGCAGCGAGCCATGACTGTTATTAGGATGCGGGAAACAACAACCAAACAGATAGACAGTCAGTGGCTGCTTCAGTTGATTGAGGGAGGAACGGTCTGATCACAATAGTGGACTTCCTATCTGAAATTTGGTACCTCTCAACATTCTCTCAAGACTGTACTGAAGCCCACAGTTCACCGGTCCAGGAAAAGAAGCTTGTGACTGAAATGAAGATGCTGCAAATTGAGCCAAGCGATATTAGCTATATTTCAATATTCTAGCTAAAGATGCCAGGACTCTGGTTTGCTTTTTTTTTATTTCTTCGTTTCATTGTCTCGGCAAGTCAGTGTTATTGTCCTTCAAACTCTTTTTACCGCACCCCATGCTAACTGAATTCCTGTTACCAGACAAAGAACAAATAAAAGTACAGCAGAGGAACAGACTCTTCAGCCCTCCAGGTCTGCACCGACTATGCTGCCCATCTGAACTAAAATCATCTACACTTCCGGGGTCCGTATCCCTCTATTCCCATCCTATTCATGTATGTGTCAAGATGCCCCTTAAATGTCACTATCGTCCCTGCTTCCACCACCTCCTCCGGCAGCGAGCTCCAGGCACCCACTACCCTCTGTGTAAATAAACCTTCCTCGTACATCTCCTCTGAACCTTGCCCCTCGCACCTTAAACCTATGCCCCCTAGTAATTGACTCTTCCACCCTGGGAAAAAGCTTCTGACTATCACTCTGTCCATGCCCCTCATAATTTTCTAGACCTCTATCAGGTCGCCCTTCAACTTCCATCATTCCAGTGAGAACAAACCAAGTTTCTCCAACCTCTCCTCATAGCTAATGCCCTCCATACCAGGCAACATCCTGGTAAATCTTTTCTGTACCCTCTCCAAAGCATCCACATTCTTCTGGTAGTGTGGCGACCAGGATTGAACACTATATTCCAAGTGTGGCCTAACTAAGGTTCTATAGGACTTCCGGTGGCGTTCATGAGCGGAGCGGTCATAGCAAAAAGGCTCCCGCAGTTCCACAAAGTCGGGGCTTTTTCAGGGGGCCTCTGGATTTAAAGACATTTTTTTTTTTTTAATTTTCTAAAGTTTCCCGCAAAATCGGAGCAGGGGAACTGGGCCCTCGGGAGAGGAGCGATACGGCGGCACTCCCCCCCCCCCCCCCCCACCCCACCCCCACACACGGCAGCAGAGCACAGGGCAGGACAAGCGGTGGCCAGGACCGAAGTGGGGTCCGAACCTGCAGGGAGGAAGGAACGGAGGAGCGACCGACACCACCCCCGCCCCCCCTCCCCCAGCAGGAGAGCGCAGGGTGCGACGAGTGGTGGCCCGGACCGAGCAGCGGGGACCGTCCGACCGACCCCCCCCCCCCCTGGCGGCGACCACCACGAGGCAGGAACAAAGAGGGACTCTCTCGACCTGGGTGAGTGAGGAAAAAGGAAGGACAAAAGAACTTTTGCAAAAACAAAACTCTGCAAAGAAAACTTTTTAAAACTTTTTTTTTTTTAAATTCTTTTTCCACTTTTCTTGTTCTCACCCAAAACAAGTTCACCTGAGAAGAATTTTATAAAAGAGGGAAATATAAAGTGGTAAAGGAGAGAAGGGAGGGGAGAAGAAAAAGGGAAGGGGGGAGAAAATAAATAAATGAGGGGAGGGGGGGGGGGGGAAATGCAGAGGGAGAAGGGGCACCAAAGGCAGATGGGGCAATGGGCGAGCCAGTTCAGACGAGCCAATCAGCGAGCAAAGCAGCAGAACGGAAGTATCGCCGCATCAAAAAGAGCTGGGCAGACAGGTGCAGTCTCCCCCGGGGCCAGTGGGGAGCTGGAACTGGAAGGCAGCCTTTGCCGATGCGCTGAGCGAACATCAGCAGGTAAACAAGGCAGAGGCTGGGGCAGACTTAGAGGCCGAGGTGCAGGCAGCAATGGCCAAGGCCCTGGCGGAGGTGCAGCAGGTCCTGGGCAGAGCAGAGGAGAAATTGGACGCCCAAGGGAAGAAACTGGAAGCCCAAGAGGCGACCATCAAGGAGCTGGAGAAAGCAGCGACTGACGTGAGCGACCGGATCACGACCCTGGGGAGGGAGGTGGCGAGACTGGGCACAACACAGGGGAGCCTGAAGGGCAGAATGGACAACCAGGAAAACCGCTCGAGGAGGCAAAATGTCAGGATAGTGGGCCTTCCAGAAGAGATAGAGGGTAGAAACCCCACGGCATATATGGCCGAGATGCTGGGCAACTTAGTGGGGAAGAAAACCTTTCCCAGCCCACCAGAAATGGACAGAGCACACCGGTCGCTGCGCCCAAAGCCCAGGGCAGGGGACCACCCGAGAGCAGTTATAGCTAAACTGCACCGGTACCAAGACAGGGAAACAATCCTGCGCTGGGCCAGGAAAAACCGAACCTGTAAATGGGAAGGACATGCCATTAGAATTTACGAGGACATTGGGGCAGACCTAGCCAGGAGACGGGCCGAGTTTAATAGAGCGAAAGCAGCTCTTCACAAGAACAACGCGCGGTTTGGTATGCTGCACCCAGCGAAGCTCTGGGTCACATACCAAGAAAGAGAATACTTCTTTATAGCCCCTGCCGAAGCAAACAAGTTTGTCGAGGAACACCGGCTGGAAAACCACCAGCGAAGGTAGAAATGAGGGGCTCCTGGCAGGGGACAACAACACGGCGACGGGGGGAGGGGAGGGGGGAAGCAACGCCAGGCCCCCCCGCCCCGGCGAGCGCACCCTGAACTAAGAACAGACCACTGCCCGAGGGACCGCTTCAGGTGGGAGGCCAGGCCCCAGCATGAGGGAACGAGTGTAGCGGAGAAGGGAGAGCAAGCAAGAGGAGTGCAGGGTAGGATAGGGGAAGAGCGGACAGAAAACCGCAGAAGGCGGGCAGGGGAAAAGCGAGACAGTAACTCCCGAGAGGGGGGCCACCATACTAGCGGGAAAGCTAGCGCCGGGGGCATGCAACAAAGCAGGGCCGCAGCCCGCCCCCAACAGGGGGGGGAAGGCGCCTTGTTGGAGGTGGGGGGGGACCACTCAACAGAAACGGGAGAGCAAACTGGGACAGGAACAGGGGAAAGAGGGACAAAGGAGGGGTACAAGGGAGAGGGGGGAAAGGGGAGAGACCGGGAGGTGGGGGCGGACACAGGGAAGGAGAGACCGGGGAGGGGCGACACAGGGAAGGAGGGACAAACAGGGCTAGAAAAGGAATTGGGCTACAAAGTGCCACAACCAAGGGCTTGAAACAAGGAATCGCTGCAAGCACCCCCCAGTACGGTCTCTGGGCGAAGGGAGACCCCAGAGTGCAGGGGGCTACCCGCGTGGCGGACGCACAGTGGGCGGCCATGTCGGGTGCCCCCTGGACAAAGGGAAACCCCAGAGCGCAGGGACCCGACCGCATGGAGAGAGCAGTGACAGCGGCCATCCTGGACGGCCCCCTAACAAAGTGAAACCCCGGAGGGCAGGGGCGAGTCCCCCAGGTAAGAATGGTTAATCCCACAGGAGCGGGGGGACAGAAGCCCCCCACCAGGATAGTCACCTGGAACGTAAGGGGACTCAACGGCCCAGTGAAGAGATCCAGAGTCCTCACCCACCTAAGAAATAGGAGGGCCGACATAGAGACACACCTGAGGGAGCAGGACCGACTGCGGGTAAGAAAGGGCTGGGTGGGACAAACCTACCATTCCTGCTATGGAACAAGGGCCAGGGGGGTGGCGATATTGATCGGCAAGAGGACGATGTTTAGGGTGACAAAGACGGTTACGGACCCAGGGGGACGGTATGTCATGGTCAGTGGGGCCCTGGATGGGGGCACCGGTAGTACTAGTTAACGTGTACGCACCCAACTGGGACGACACGAGCTTCATCAAGAAGACCATGGCAGAAATCCCTGACATAGCGACGCATCAACTAATCATGAGGGGGGTGCGGGGGGGAACTTCAACTTTGTACAGGATCCAACGACTGACAGATCAAGCCCCAAAACGCCAAAAACCTCAAGCATGGCAAGGGAACTCAGTCACTTTATGGAGCAGATGGGAGCGGTGGACCCCTGGAGGTTCGCCCACCCGGGGGGAGAAGGTATTCTCCTTCTTCTCCCCAGTACACAAGGTATACACCAGAATTAATTTCTTTGATGTAGGGAAAACGGTGCTTCCGGGAATAGACAAGGTGGAATACTCCGCAATTGTGATATCAGACCACGCTCCACACTACATGGACGTGAGGCTGGAGACGGGCAGGGCCCAACGCCCCACATGGAGGTTGGACGTTGCCCTACTAGCGGACGAGGCCTTCAACGAAAGGTTATCACAGGCCACTGCAGAGTACACAGAGAACAACCAGAACGGGGAGGTCTCACCCTCCACGTTCTGGGAAGCACTAAAGGCCGTACTGTGGCACCATCGATAACACACGCGGCAAGACGTAGAGAACTCAATCTAGGCTTTATTGAGCAGACTTGTTCCCCAGCAGCTCAGTTACAGAATGCAGCTGCTGGGAGAAAACCGGGTTCTTATACCCCGCCTTTCTGGGTGGAGCCCAGTAGGCAGCAGATCCAATCAGGACCCAGTATCCGTCCACCAATAGCCCCTCGGCATCATGGTGTACCGTATGACCCCTAATACATACCACCACACGTACTAAGAGGGGAAATCATCGCTTTCAAAGCGTGAAGAGATAGGGAGGAAAGGGTGGCGAGGCAGCAGCTGGTCGACTCCATACTGGAGGTAGCCCGTAAATACTCTGAGGCCCCGACCGTAGAGCTCCTGGCGGAGAGGAAAGAGCTACAAAGGGACTTTGACCTGCTCTCCACCAGGACAGCAGTGCACCAACTCCGCCAGGCACGTGGGACCCTCTACGAACATGGAGACAAAGCCAGCTGCCTGTTGGCACACCAGCTGAGAAAGCAGGCAGCCACCAGAGAAATTGCACAAATCAGGGATACCAGAGGCACGCTAGAAACAGAACCAGAAAAGATCAATAAAACCTTCAAGGCCTTCTACCAAGGGCTGTACACCTCAGAGCCCCCAATGGGGGAGTCCGGGATGAAACGGTTCCTTGATGGACTGGACATTCCAGTCGTGGGGGAGGGCAAAAAACGGGGCCTGGAAGCACCACTAGCACTGGGAGAGATCATGGACAGCATTAGTTCCATGCAGGCGGGGAAGGCGCCGGGACCGACGGGTTCCCGGCGGACGTCCACAAAACATTTGCGACAGCACTGGCCCCGCACCTGCGGGATATGTTCACAGACTCGCTAGCGAGGGGCACGCTGCCGCCCACGCTAGCACAGGCCTCAATCTCGCTGATACCTAAGAAAGATAAAGACCCAACGGAATGTGGGTCATACAGACCCATCTCACTGCTGAATGCAGATGCCAAAATACTGGCCAAAATCCTAGCCAAAAGGTTAGAAGACTGAGGTGGTCGCAGAGGACCAGACGGGCTTTGTCAAAGGTAGGCAGCATACTGCGAACATCAGGCGCCTGCTGAACGTGATAATGACCCCCTCCGGGGAGAGGACACCAGAGGTGATCGTCTCCCTAGATGCAGAAAAGGCCTTTGACAGAGTCGAATGGAAATTCCTCTTGAGGTACTGGAGCGGTTCGGGCTTAGAACAGGGTTCACCTCCTGGGTAAAGCTCCGATACAACGCTCCCATGGCGAGCGTACGGACCAACAACACCAACTCCCGATACTTCCAGCTGCACAGGGGCACCAGACAAGGATGCCCACTGTCCCCGCTGCTGTTCGCTCTAGCGATCGAACCATTAGCAATTGCTCACAGAGCAGAAAAAAGCTGGAGGGGGATCCGAAGGGGAGGCAGAGAGCACAGAGTCTCACTCTATGCAGATGACCTGCTCCACCAGGAGCAGGATGACCTGCTCTACATTTCGGATCCACAGAGCAGCATGGACGGAATCATCGCGCTCCTGAAAGAGTTTGGGGCCTTCTCGGGCTACAAACTCAACATGAGCAAAAGCAAGACCTTCCCGGTACATCCACAAGTAGGTGGGGCAGCACTAACGGGACTGCCATTTAAACTAAGCCCGACACAAATTCCGCTACCTGGGGATCCAAATAGCCCACGACTGGAAAGGGATCCACAAATGGAACCTCACCAGTCTGACAGAGGAAGTAAAAAAGGACCCGCAAAGATGGAACACACTCCCACTCTCCCTCGCGGGGAGAGTCCAGACGATCAAAATGAACGTGCTGTCCAGGTACCTCTTCCTATTCAGATCCATCCCGGTCTACATCCCCAAGGCCTTTTCCAAAGCACTAGACAAACTAATCATGGCGTTCGTGTGGGGGGGTTCGGGGGGGGAAAGAATGCTAGGATCCCAAAGAAGGTCTTACAAAAAACAAAATTCTACAACTTTACCACTGGGTGGCGACGGCCGAGCGAATAAGGGGATGGATCAAGGAGCCAGAAGCCGAATGGGTGCGCGCGGAAGAGGCCTCCTGCATGGGGACCTCCCTCCGGGCCCTCGCCACGGTGGCGCTCCCATCCCATCCCCACCCAAAAAACACTCCAGAAGCCCGGTGGTAATAGCTACCCTCCAGTCCTGGAACCAACTACGGCAACAATTTGGCCTGACCAGAATGTCGGGTAAAGCTCCCATCTGCAACAACCATAGGTTCACGCCAGCGCTGGCTGACGCCACCTTCAAAATGTGGGGACAGGACGGAGGGACACTGACAGTCAGGGACCTATACACCGACGGCAGGATCACAACACTGGGCGAATTGACCGAGAAATTCCAGCTAGCCAGGGGGAACGAGCTAAGGTACCTGCAACTAAAAAACTTCCTACGAAAGGAGACAGGGACATACCCACAACCACCACAACAGACACTACTGGAAGAGTTACTGGACGCAAGCATACTAGATAAAGGAAACTGTAGTGACATGTATGAACATACTGGTAGAAGGGGCCGACACCGTATTGGACGCAACAAGAATGAAGTGGGAGGAGGACCTGGGGACCGAAATAGGGTGGGGACTCTGGAGCGAAGCACTGCATAGGGTCAACTCCACCTCCACGTGCGCAAGGCTCAGCCTGACGCAACTAAAAGTAGAACATAGAGCCCACTTAACAAGAACCCGTACGAGTAAGGGAACCTTGGATGACGAGTGATATTGTAGGCCTCGTCAAAAAGAAAAAGGAGGCATTTGTCAGGGCTAAAAGGCTGGGAACAGACGAAGCCTGTGTGGCATATAAGGAAAGTAGGAAGGAACTTAAGCAAGGAGTCAGGAGGGCTAGAAGGGGTCATGAAAAGGCATTGGCGAATAGGGTTAAGGAAAATCCCAAGGCTTTTTACACTTACATAAAAAGTAAGAGGGTAGCCAGGGAAAGGGTTGGCCCACTGAAGGATAGGCAAGGGAATCTATGTGTGGAGCCAGAGGAAATGGGCGAGGTACTAAATGAATACTTTGCATCAGTATTCACCAAAGAGAAGGAATTGGTAGATGTTGAGTCTGGAGAAGGGGGTGTAGATAGCCTGGGTCACATTGTGATCCAAAAAGACGAGGTGTTGGGTGTCTTAAAAAATATTAAGGTAGATAAGTCCCCAGGGCCGGATGGGATCTACCCCAGAATACTGAAGGAGGCTGGAGAGGAAATTGCTGAGGCCTTGACAGAAATCTTTGGATCCTCGCTGTCTTCAGGGGATGTCCCGGAGGACTGGAGAATAGCCAATGTTGTTCCTCTGTTTAAGAAGGGTGGCAGGGATAATCCCGGGAACTACAGGCCGGTGAGCCTTACTTCAGTGGTAGGGAAATTACTGGAGAGAATTCTTCGAGACAGGATCTACTCCCATTTGGAAGCAAATGGACGTATTAGTGAGAGGCAGCACGGTTTTGTGAAGGGGAGGTCGTGTCTCACTAACTTGATAGAGTTTTTCGAGGAGGTCACTAAGATGATTGATGCGGGTAGGGCAGTAGATGTTGTCTATATGGACTTCAGTAAGGCCTTTGACAAGGTCCCTCATGGTAGACTAGTACAAAAGGTGAAGTCACACGGGATCAGGGGTGAACTGGCAAGGTGGATACAGAACTGGCTAGGCCATAGAAGGCAGAGGGTAGCAATGGAGGGATGCTTTTCTAATTGGAGGGCTGTGACCAGTGGTGTTCCACAGGGATCAGTGCTGGGACCTTTGCTCTTTGTAGTATATATAAATGATTTGGAGGAAAATGTAACTGGTCTGATTAGTAAGTTTGCAGACGACACAAAGGTTGGTGGAATTGCGGATAGCGATGAGGACTGTCTGAGGATACAGCAGGATTTAGATTGTCTGGAGACTTGGGCGGAGAGATGGCAGATGGAGTTTAACCTGGACAAATGTGAGGTAATGCATTTTGGAAGGGCTAATGCAGGTAGGGAATATACAGTGAATGGTAGAACCCTCAAGAGTATTGAAAGTCAAAGAGATCTAGGAGTACAGGTCCACAGATCACTGAAAGGGGCTACACAGGTGGAGAAGGTAGTCAAGAAGGCATACGGCATGCTTGCCTTCATTGGCCGGGGCATTGAGTATAAGAATTGGCAAGTCATGTTGCAGCTGTATAGAACCTTAGTTAGGCCACACTTGGAGTATAGTGTTCAATTCTGGTCGCCACACTACCAGAAGGATGTGGAGGCTTTAGAGAGGGTGCAGAAGAGATTTACCAGAATGTTGCCTGGTATGGAGGGCATAAGCTATGAGGAGCGATTGAATAAACTCGGTTTGTTCTCACTGGAACGAAGGAGGTTGAGGGGCGACCTGATAGAGGTATACAAAATTATGAGGGGCATAGACAGAGTGGATAGTCAGAGGCTTTTCCCCAGGGTAGAGGGGTCAATTACTAGGGGGCATAGGTTTAAGGTGAGAGGGGCAAAGTTTAGAGTAGATGTACGAGGCAAGTTTTTTACGCAGAGGGTAGTGGGTGCCTGGAACTCACTACCGGAGGAGGTAGTGGAGGCAGGGACGATAGGGACATTTAAGGGGCATCTTGACAAATATATGAATAGGATGGGAATAGAAGGATACGGACCCAGGAAGTGTAGAAGATTGTAGTTTAGTCGGGCAGTATGGTCGGCACGGGCTTGGAGGGCCGAAGGGCCTGTTCCTGTGCTGTACATTTCTTTGTTCTTTGTTCTTTGTTAAGTTCTTCCCAGAGGTGGAGGACAGATGTGAGCGGTGCCAAGGAGGCCCAGCCAACCACGCCCACATGTTCTGGTCCTGCCCCAGACTTGTGGAGTACTGGACAGCCTTCTTCGAGGCAATGTCCAAGGTGGTGGGGGTGAGGGTGGAGCCATGTCCGAAAGTGGCGGTCTTCGGGGTTTCAGACCAGCCAGAACTATTCCTGGGGAGGAGGGCGGACGCCCTTGCCTTTGCCTCCCTGATCGCCCGCCGTAGAATCCTGTTCGGCTGGCGGTCAGCAGCACCACCCAAAGCTGCAGACTGGCTGTCTGACCTCTCGGAATCTCTCCAAATGGAGAAAATCAAATTCGCCATCCGAGGGTCAGACGGCGGCTTCCACAGAACGTGGGAGCCATTCACCCGACTGTTCCGGGACCTGTTTGTGGGCAACGAACAAGCAGAAGAATAGCCAGGTAGCCAAGAAACAGGGGAGAGTAGCCAAAGCATGAGAGGGAGAGATAGACCGTCCGATGGCTTCTCAGGGAAAATTAAAACGTCAGCAGCAGCAGCGACCCGTAGGGGAGTGGGGGTGAGTGCTCCGTTGGGAGGGTGCGGGAAGACTGAGGCGCGTGGGGTCATGTCTAGTCAATTGCTATTGTATATTCTCTTTTTGCACTATGTTAATGTTCACTCTATTTTGCTGTGTTAGGATTATTACTATTTATTATGAAAAACTTTGCAAAACTTTAATTTAAAAAATTTTTTTTTTTAAACTAAGGTTCTATAAAGCTGCAACATCACTTGCCAATTTTTAAACTCAATGCCCCTGCCGGTGAAGGCAAGCATGCCATATGCCGACTTGATGACCTTTCCCACCTGCGTTGTCACTTTGTGACCTGTGTACCTGTACACCTAGATCCCTCTGCCTATCAATACTCTTAAATGTTATGCCATTTTACTGTATATTTCCCATCTGTACTAGCCCTTCCAAAATGCATTACCTCACATTTGTCCAGATTAAACTCCATCTGCTATATCTCCGCCAAGTCTCCAAACAATCTAAATCCTGCTGTATCCTCCGACAGTCGTCATTGCTATCCGTATTTCCACCAATCTTTGTGTCGTTCGCAAACTTACTAATCAGACCAGTTACATTTTCCTCCAAATCATTTATATATATATTACAAACAGCAAAATGTTCCAGCACTGATCCCTGCAGAACACCACTAGTGGCAGCTTTCCATTCAGAAACGCAACCTTCCACTGCTACCCTCCGTCTTATACGACCGAGCCAGTTCTGTATCCATCTTGCCTGTTCACCTCTGATACCGTGCGACTTCACCTTCTGTGCCAGTCTGCCATGAGGGACCTTGTCAAAGGCCTTACTGAAGTCCATGGAGACAACATCCACTGCCCTACCCTCATCAATCATCTTTGTCACTTCCTTGAAAAACTCAAACAAGTTAGTGAGACACGACTTCCCCTTCACAAAGCTATTCTGCCTCTCATTAATACGTCCACTTATTTCCAAGTGGGAGTAAATCCTGTCGCGAAGAATTCTCTCCAACAGTGCAGTGGGAGGCCATTTGGCCCATCAAGTCTGCACCGGCCCTTGGAAAGAGCACCCTACTGAAGCCCATGCCTCCACCCCATCCCCACAACCCAGTAATCCCACCCAACCTTTTGGACACTAAGGGGCAATTTAGAATGGTCAATCCACCTAACCCACACATCTTTGGACTGTGGGAGGAAACCCACGCAGACACGGGGAGGATGTGCAAACTCCGCACAGTCACCCAAGGCCGGAATTGTACCCAGGAACCATCTTGTCTCTCGCTAATATATCCACTTATTTCCAAGTTGGAGTAAATCCCGTCTCGAAGAATCCTCTCCAATAATTTTGCTACTACTAACATAAAGCTCACTGGCCTGGAATGACCTGGATTATCCTTGCTACTTTTCTTAAGCAAAGGAACAACATTGGCTATTCTTCAATACTCTGGGACCTCCCCTGTAGCCAGTGAGGATATCAAGGTTTCTTTCAAGGCCCCAGCAATTTCCTGCATGCCTCTCTCAGTATTCTGGGATATATCCCATCAGGCCCTGGGGACTTGCCTACCTTAATGTTTTTCAAGACCCCAATACCTCCTCCTTTTTGATCTCAATGTCACCCAGACTATCTACACATCCTTCCCCAGCCTCATCATCCACCAAGTCCTCCTCTTTAGTGAATACAAATGCAAAGTACTCATTTAGTACCTTACCCATTTCCTCTGGCTCCACGCATAGATTCCCTCCCCTGTCCTTGAGTGGGCCAACCCTCTTGCTCTTTTATATATGTATAGAAAGCCTTGGGATTTTCTTTTATCCTACTGGCCAATTACCTTTTTAGCCCTCCTGACTCCTTGCTTAAGTGTCTTTCTACTTTCCTAGTCTCCCGTACTTGCTTTGTGTGTTCCCAACCTCCTAGCCTTGACAAATGCTTCCTTTTTCTTTTTGACCAGGCTCGTTCTCCAAGGTTCCCGAAACTTGCCATACTTATCCTTCATCCTTACAGGAACGTACCGGGGGTCCTGAATTCCTATCAATTTACACTTGAAAGCCTTCCACATGCCAGATGTTGATATGCCCTCAAACATCTGCCCCCAATCAACATTCTTCAGTTCCTGCCTAATATTGTTGTAATTAGCCTTCCCCTAATTTAGCACCTTCACCTGAGGACTACACTTTTCTTTATCCATCAGTACCTGAAAGTTTACTGAATTGTGGTCACTGTTCCCAAACTGGGACACTGGGATCATGTATTTGTGAGAACCTTGTCCAATATTTTATCTGCCCGAAACCTATACTGGAAAACAGATGTAAAAAAAACATCCTGGAAGTTGCCAGCAGCTTGATCAGCATCAGAAAACTGGTTAATATTTCAGGTGGGAGCTTACACTTTACATTATAATCTTTATTAGTGTCACAAGTAGGCTTACATGAACACTGCAATGAAGTTACTGTGAAAATCCCCTAGTCGCCACATTCCGGCGCCAGTTCAGGTACACAGAGGGAGAATTCAGAATGTCCAATTCACCTAACAAGAACATCTTTTGGGACTTGTGGGAGGAAACCGGAGCACCCGGAGGAAACCCACGCAGTCACGGGGAGAACGTGCAGACCCCGCACAGACAGTGACCCAAGCTGGGAATCGAACCAGGAGCCTTCAACTGCACATCCAAATCTTTAGACTTGCCATTACTGTTCGGCTGTTAAGAGATATTGACTGACTTACTGTGCTTTATTCCGGTATTTGCATATTCTCAAGAGTTCTGGGCTTGTCCCTCCCCTACCACCACTACCCCCTACCAAAGTTCTGAGAGAATAATACCAACATGTTCTCCCGAGCTTGAACCTGCCTCCACCACACTTCTAGACATGCATTCCAGACCTTGTTTTTCTCCCATCACATTTGCTTCTTTTGCAAATCACTTAAATCTGTGCCCTCTCGTTCTTGACCCTTTAACGAGCAGGAACAGTTTCTCCTCGTCTACCCTGTCCAGCCCCCTCATGATTTTGAACATCTCCATCAAATCTCCTCACGGCCTTCTCCTCTCCAAGGAGAACAGTCCCAATCTCTCCAATCGATCCTCACAACTGAAGTTTCTCATTCCTGGAACGACTCTTGTAAATCTCTTCTGCGCTATCTCCAATGCGTTCACATCCTTCCTATAGTGTGGCACCCAGAACTGTACATTTGGTCAAATTTTAACGGCTAAAAACACTGTGTGGTAAACCAGAAGGGAATGCCCCCTGGATACGGATGGAAAAAGGAGAGGAAAGCGGCCGGATTGCGGAGGATCCTCTAGAGCAGCGGCAAGGAAGGCAAGCACAAAGCAAGATGGCGTTGGAAGGTGGCCGTTTGGTATGGGGCCCTGACCAACAAGAGTTCCTGCGGCGCTGTGTGGAAGAACTAAAAAAGGAGCTGCTGGCCCCGATATTACAGGCGATTGAAGGGCTAAAGGAGGAGCAAAAGACCCAGGAGCCGGAGCAGGAGCTTCGGGTCGTGAAGGCAAAGGCCGCTGAAAATGAAGACGAAATACAGGGCCTGGTGGTGAAGACAGAGATGCACGAGGCACAACACAAAAGGTGTGTGGAAAGGCTGGAGGTGCTGGAGAATAATGCGAGGAGGAAGAATTTAAGGATTCTTGGTCTTCCCGAAGGCGCAGAAGGGGCGGACGTCGGGGCATATGTGAGCACGATGCTTCAATCGTTAATGGGATCGGAGGCCCCGACGGGCCCGTTGGAGGTGGAGGGAGCTTATCGAGTTACGGAGCGAAGACCGAGGGCTGGAGAAATACCTCGAGCCATAGTGGTGAGATTTCTCCGCTATAATGACAGAAAGATGGTCCTCAGATGGGCGAAGAAAACTCGGAGCAGTAGGTGAGAGAACGCGGTGATCCGCGTATATCAAGATTAGAGTGCGGAGGTGGCGAGAAGGAGGGCAAGTTTTAATCGGGCTAAGGCGGTGCTTCACAAAAGGAAGGTCAAATTCGGAATGTTGCAGCCGGCAAGACTGTGGGTCACACATCAAGGGAAGCACCACTACTTTGAGACGGCAGAAGAGGCGTGGACATTTATTGTGGACGAGAAGCTGGAATAGGCGGGCAAGAAAAAGAACGTTGGGGACAAATGGTGGGGTGATTACGTGGGGTGAAGGGGGGAAAAAGGGGGAGGGGATGATTTTTCAAGTTGTTAATCTTGTGACCCTGTAACTTTTCTCTCTTCCCCATGTTGTGGGGGAGGGGGGGGGGGGGGAGGGAGGATGAGGAACTGTGGGCGCCGGTCATTAGGGGCGGGGCCAAGTGGGAAACGCGGGCTTTGTTCCCGCGCTATGGTAATCATGGCGGGAACAGGGAAGCAGGAAGGAGGGGGCCTCGCACAGTGGGGGCCGAGATCACGGGGGGGAAGCAGAGGTCAGCCAGAGTTTGCTGACTTCTGGGAGTAACATGGGGGGTGCAACTACGCTAGAAGGGGATCTAGCGGGGGGGTGGGGGGGTGAACTGGGTTGCTGCTGCTGGGGAGAAGGGGGAGCTGGTACGGGGTGGGGTGGTCGAGGCGGGGGGGCGCCTTCGGGGGGATATACGGGTACGTGGGAACCGGGTGAGGAGCTGGATTAAAAAAGGGGATGGCTAGTCGACAGGGGGGGTGGGGGGGGTAAAGAGCCCCCCAACCCGGCTGATCACGTGGAATGCGAGAGGGCTGAACGGGCCGATTGAAAGGGCACGGGTACTCGCACACCTAAAGAAATTAAAGGCAGATGTGGTTATGCTGCAGGAGACGCATCTGAAACTGATAGACCAGGTCAGACTACGCAAAGGATGGGTGGGGCAGGTATTTCATTCGGGGTTAGATGCAAAGAACAGGGGGGTGGCTATATTAGTGGGGAAACGGGTACTGTTTGAGGCAAAGACCATAGTGGCGGATAGTGGGGGTAGATACGTGATGGTGAGTGGTAGATTGCAGGGGGAGGCGGTGGTTCTAGTGAACGTATATGCCCCGAACTGGGATGATGCCAACTTTATGAGACGTATGTTAGGACGCATCCCGGACCTAGAGGTGGGAAAGTTGGTAATGGGGGGAGACTTCAATACGGTGCTGGACCCAGGGCTGGACAGATCGAGGTCCAGAACCGGGAGGAGGCCGGCTGCAGCTAGGGTGCTCAACGACTTCATGGAGCAGATGGGAGGAGTAGACCCCTGGAGATTTAGCAGGCATAGGAGTAAGGAGTTCTCGTTTTTCTCCTATGTTCATAAAGTATATTCACGGATAGACTTTTTTGTTTTGGGAAGGGCATTGATCCCGAAGGTGACAGGGACGGAGTACACGGCCATAGCTACCTCGGACCACGCTCCACATTGGGTGGACCTGGAGATAGGAGAGGAAAAAGAACAGCACCCACCCTGGAGAATGGACATGGGATTATTGGCGGATGAGGGGGTATGTTTCAGGGTGAGGGGGTGTATTGAAAGGTACTTGGAGCATAATGACAATGGGGAGGTTCAGGTGGGAGTGGTCTGGGAGGCGTTGAAGGCAGTGGTTAGAGGGGAGCTGATATCTATCAGGGCACATAAAGGAAAGCAGGAGGGTAGGGAAAGGGAGCGGTTGCTGAAAGAAGTTTTGAGGGTGGACAGACAATACGCGGAGGCACCGGAGGAGGGACTGTACAGGGAAAGACAAAGGCTACATGTAGAATTTGACTTGTTGACTACGGGTAATGCAGAGGCACAATGGAGGAGGGCACAGGGTGTACAGTACGAATATTGAGAGAAGGCGAGCCGGTTGCTGGCCCACCAACTGAGGAAAAGGGGAGTAGCGAGGGAAATAGGGGGGGGGTGAGAGATGAGGAGGGAGAGATGGAGTGGGGAGCGGAGAGTGTGAATGGGGTGTTCAAGGCATTCCACGAAAGATTATATAAAGCTCAGCCCCCAGAAGGGAAGGAGAGAATGATGTGCTTTCTGGATCAGCTGGAATTCCCCAAGGTGGAGGAACAGGAGAGGGCGGGACTGGGAGCACAGATTAAGATAGAGGAGGTAGTGAAAGGGATTGGGAGCATGCAGGCGGGGAAGGCCCCGGGACCAGACGGATTCCCGGTGGAATTTTATAGGAAGTATATGGACTTGCTGGCCCCGCTTTTGACGAGAAACTTTAATGAGGCTAGGGAAAGGGGGCAGCTGCCCCCGACTATGTCAGAGGCAACGATATCGCTCCTCTTAAAGAAGGAAAAAGACCCGCTGCAATGCGGGTCCTATAGGCCCATTTCCCTTTTAAACGTGGATGCTAAGATTCTGGCCAAGGTGATGGCGACGAGGATAGAGGACTGTGTCCCGGGGGTGGTCCATGAGGACCAAACCGGGTTTGTGAAGGGGAGACAGCTGAACACGAACATACGGAGGTTGCTAGGGGTAATGATGATGCCCCCGCCAGAGGGGGAAGCGGAGATAGTGGTGGCGATGGATGCCGAGAAAGCATTCGACAGAGTGGAGTGGGATTATCTGTGGGAGGTGCTGAGGAGATTTGGCTTTGGAGATGGGCATAGCGGATGGGTACAGTTGCTGTACAGGGCCCCGATGGCGAGTGTGGTCACGAATGGACGGAGGTCTGATTATTTCCGGCTTCACAGAGGGACGAGGCAGGGGTGTCCCCTGTCTCCGTTATTGTTTGCATTGCCGATTGAGCCCCTGTCCATAGCACTGAGGGGTTCCAGGAAGTGGAGGGGAGTGTTTAGGGGAGGAGAAGAACACCGGGTATCTTTGTATGCGGATGATTTGTTGTTGTATGTTGCGGACCCGGTGGGGGGGATGCCAGAGATAATGCGGATACTTGGGGAGTTTGGGGATTTTTCGGGGTACAAATTGAACATGGGAAAAAGTGAGTTGTTTGTGGGGGAGCAGAGCAGGGAAATAGAGGATTTACCGCTGAGGAAGGTAACAAGAGACTTCCGGTACTTAGGGATTCAGATAGCCAAGAATTGGGGAACCTTACACCGGCTTAATTTAACACGATTGGTGGAACAGATGGAGGAGGATTTCAAGAGATGGGACATGGTGTCCCTGTCACTGGCAGGTAGGGTGCAGGCGGTTAAAATGGTGGTTCTCCCGAGATTCCTCTTTGTGTTTCAGTGCCTCCCGGTGATGGTCACGAAGGCTTTTTTTTAAGAGAATTGAGAAAAGTACTATGAGTTTTGTGTGGGCCGGGAAGACCCCGAGAGTGAGGAGGGGGTTCTTGCAGCGTAGTAGGGACAGGGGGGGGGGGGGGCTGGCACTACCGAGCCTAAACGATTATTACTGGGCCGCCAATATCTCAATGGTGTGTAAGTGGATGGGAGAAGGGGAGGGAGCGGCGTGGAAGAGATTGGAGAGGGCGTCTGCAAGGGGACCAGCCTACAAGCAATGGTGACGGCACCGTTGCCGTTCTCACCGAAGAAATACACCACAAGCCCAGTGGTGGTGGCAACACTAAAAATTTGGGGGCAGTGGAGACGGCATAGGGGAAGGACGGGAGCCTCGGTGCGGTCCCCGATAAGAAATAACCATAGGTTTGTTGCGGGGAGAATGGATGGGGAATTTGGAGTATGGCAAAGAGCTGGGGTAGTACAACAGAGAGATCTGTTCCTGGATGGGACGTTTGCAAGTATGGGAGCGCTGACGGAAAAATATGGGTTGCCCCAAGGGAATGCGTTTAGGTATATGCAACTAAGGGCGTTTGCGAGGCAACAGGTGAGGGAATTCCCGCAGCTTCCGACGCAGGAGGTGCAAGACAGCGTGATCTCAGAGACATGGGTGGGGGATGGTAGGGTGTCGGATATATATAGGGAAATGAGGGACGAGGGGGAGATCATGATAAATGAGCTGAAAGGGAAATGGGAGGAAGAGTTGGGGGAAGAGATCGAAGGGGGGCTATGGGCTGATGCCCTACGTAGGGTAAACTCGTCGTCCTCGTGTGCCAGGCTAAGTTTGATATAATTTAAGGTTTTACACAGGGCACATATGACTGGAGCACGGCTCAGTAAATTTTTCGGGGTAGAGATAGGTGTGGGAGATGCTCGAGAAGCCCAGCGAATCACACCCACATGTTCTGGTCATGTCCGGCACTCCAGGGGTTCTGGGTGGGGGTGGCAAAGGTGCTTTTGAAGGTGGTGGGGGTCCGGGTCAAGCCAGGCTGGGGGTTGGCTATATTCAGGGTCGCAGAAGAGCCGGGAGTACAGGAGGCGAGAGAGGCTGATGTTTTGGCCTTTGTGTCCCTAGTAGCCCGGCGCAGGATATTGCTTATGTGGAAGGACGCCAAACCCCCGGGCATGGAGACCTGGATAAATGACATGGCAGGGTTTATAAAGCTAGAACGGATCAAGTTCGTATTAAGGGGTTCGGCTCAGGGGCTCACCAGGCGGTAGCAACCGTTCGTCAACTACCTCACAGAACGATAGAGGGAATGGAAAAGAAAGAAGGCAACAGCAGCAACCCGGGGGGGGGGGGGGGGGGGGGGGGGGGAAAGAGGACCCAGGCGGGCTCTCAGGGATGTCATTGTATATGTATAGGCATTTGTTTTAGGTAATGTATACTGGACTGTTAGATTGTACTTTTGGAGAGTAACTATTTTTGATAAGGCAGTTGCCATTTAGTTTTTGTTTATATATTATTTATTTATTTGTTTAAAACTGGCCACTGTTATTTATATTGTTTTATTGTTGTTAAAAAGAAAAACTGTGTACTGTTATGTTTGGCCAAAAAATCTTGAATAAAATATATATTTTTTAAAAAGCTACAGCTGTGTGACAACAACAAAATATAAATGTGCATTTATACACAAATGCAAAGATTGTCAATTATAGAATGTGCACACCACAGGGTAAATCATTTTACTGCTGAAATCAGACCTTAAATACCTCAGAGTGACCCTCCCCAACTTAAAATTATAGTATCATCTCGTTTTCTATCCATTTAACCATACCACTTCCATATGAAGCCTTCACTTATATAAAATACAGAGACACGCATCATGATGGATCCTCTGCTCCGGAACAGACATGCACTATACATGCATTCTAAAGGCAATGGTTTAATTTGACAACATCAGGCACTACCTTTTCCAATACTCAACAGGTAATTCTGCCAAGGCAATAAAAGATGAAGAACCTCCCAAGTCTGATGATTGTTCTCAGAGAGCTATCGGATCACAAGGGAGATTAAAATTAGGCTCAGGCTTTCAGCCAGGACTCAGTGAAAATTCCAGAGCTTAGGCCCAGGCATAGCCAACAATGGTGGAGTGATGAAAACTGGGAATGCAAAGAGTGGGGGGGGGGGGGGGAACAGGTCTGGTGGAGCACAGCGATCCCAGGAGTTTGAAGGGCTGGAAGGGGCAAGCTTGAAAATTGAAAACAGGGATAAGAGTTTTTAAATGGAGGTATTGTTCACCCGGGAGCCAGTGTAGGTCTACAATCACGGGGCGATGGGGTTACCGGGCTTGGCACAAGTAAGGTGCATGCAGCAGAGTTTTGGATGACTTCAGGTTTATGGAAATTACAAAGTGAGAGGTTGGCCAGGAATGTGGGGGCATTGAACACCATTCCGCCCAGGGAAACATCCATCTCCCAAGGCTAGAGCCCTGAACATGAATGGTTGACATTCAAACGTCTACAAAAGCTATCAAACCTGTACACATGGACAACTGACACTTCCCACCAATTTAAAAACAATTTCGGGAACGGACATTAAAATTGTGAATACAACCTCGCTCTGAGGGGCATCCCCATTTTACACCGTGTGCAAAGTCTAAATGAAAGTACAAGCTGCCAGATTCCACAGGTGACTGGGAAGGACAAAGCACCCATGGCAGTCCAAGGATTTCCAAGCACCCAGCCTGCCTCTAGTTAAAGTTAAGACTGAAATGCAGGTTGTGGTTTTGGTCAGGGGAGGAGTGGACGCCATAGCCAGATCCTGACCACGCGATATCTGTACACTTCAAACGACGGTGCTGGTGAGGTGATCTAGAAGAGAAACTGGGGTCGACTTTCCTCATGCTATCTCAGGGACATCG
Source organism: Scyliorhinus torazame (assembly GCF_047496885.1). Taxonomy (NCBI): domain Eukaryota; kingdom Metazoa; phylum Chordata; class Chondrichthyes; order Carcharhiniformes; family Scyliorhinidae; genus Scyliorhinus; species Scyliorhinus torazame. Next base: position 30,077,066 of record NC_092712.1, on the reverse strand, counting down.
AGGCTACATTTGATAAGTGAAGAGAGTTTGCGAACTGTATGGTGATAAATAACAGATCAGTTTAAAACTTGAAAAGAATGCCAATCAAATAACTTACTACTGCAAGAGGCAGGTCAATAGGTTTAGAGTCAATGTGGTGTTTCCGAAGAGAACAGACAGGTAAAATCTCATCAACTTCTTCCAAATCATCATCATCAATGTCATCTGCAAAATAAAATCAGACACACTTTCAGGCTGTACGCAATGATAATAAGTATGTTCCGCTAAATATATATCATGCGCTCTCAGCCCTAACAGACGCCAGAGAAGTTACACTAAACAGGCCATACTAATGCTCGATAATGGCTGTTGGCAATTAACCAGGACAAGTCACTGAGGTGGACAAATAATTGGAGCCACAAAGCATTTTTGTGCATTTCTGGAGGGAGGGTTGAGTTTAGGATGGTCGCAAAAAGAAACGGACTGTTTGCATCCAATGGCTATTCTTGCAGCTCAAAGCTCTTCTATTCCAATGTTTGCAAGAAGAATCAATGCAGCAGTTACTCAACTTAATATCGCAACTTTACAGATGCACATTGACCCACTAAATTCTTCACATTTCATTGGATGTGTCGCTTGCTGGGCCAGCATTTGTTGGCCAAGTGGCTTGCGAGACCATTTAACACCAGGTAAGGATGGCAGATTTCCTTCCCTAAAGGACATTAATGATCAGGTGGGGCTTTACGACAATCGATAATGGTTCATGGTCATCAGTAGGCTTTTAATTCCAGATTTTTATTGAATTCAAATTTCACCATCTGCCGTGGGTGCGGTTACCCAGAACGTTATGCTGGATTACTCGTCCAATACCTCGACACCATTGACTGATAAATACAAAATGATCTTCAGTAATGATGGGTGTAACACCCGCCCTGCGGTGTTGCGAATGGAGAATCAAGGTGGAGTGTAGAGGATGAGCTAATTGACCAGAGAGGCACTCAGTCCCCATTCAGCTTCACACAATATCCTTATTCCTGTACATCAATGATAAATCCAAACAGTCCCGCTTCTATCAATTCAATTACCACATTTATAATGGAAACGACCGACAAAACACCATTCTGTAATCATGCTGTCCTGGCGAGGGGTAGAGCGGGGACAGAAAGGGAATAAGAGAAAAGAAAGAAGAGTGGGAGAGGGGAAGGAAGGAAAAGAGAAGACACATGGTGCACCCACATCAGATGAACCACCACCTTCACCGGGGGCAATTAGGAATGAGTAACAAATGCTGGCCTAACCAACGGCACCCACATCCCATGTAAGAAAGAAGATGGGACAGGGAGATGTGGGCAGACTATTTTCAAGAGGGAAAGTTCAAACCTAGGAATCAAAAATATAAAAAGGTGCAACAAATCCATTAGATATAGAGGCGATTCTCCTGAACAAGAAATGGTTAGAATGTGGAACACGATATTAGTTGGAGTAATAAAAGCGTTTAAGACCAAGCTACAAAAAGACACATGGTGTGCGCATCCTGAACACTGGCATGGACAGCTGCGTCGAGCGGAGGATTTTATACAATTCCAGTCAGGATCTATTTTTGTGATGCAGAAACATATATGACATATTTATTCTCATTGGTAATTTACCTTTTCAACAAATATTCATAGATTAGAGCAATGAAGTAAACATGGTGTCTCTGTCAAAGTTCCAATCATTTCAAAAGCAATAAATGTAAAGTCACCACAGTCCCAGATGACCATAGGCTGCTTTCCCCTTTTGAGGAGGAGAGCTGACTGGTGGTGATTTAAACCAAGGTCACCACGCCTCAGGCCGGGGGCAAGGTTGAGAAGACGGGGCCTCAGCCGGTACAGGAATTGAACCGCGTTGCTAGCCTCGCTCTGCATCACGAACAGCTGTCTAGCCCACTTAGCTAAACCGGCCCCCACAGCAATTAAAAGGGCTGGTGACAACTGAAGAACATTAAGATGTCAAAGTACACGACACATATAAAGAAAAGGCTTTTAACATGATAAACATACAGGTAATGACAGCAAACAGCACAAGTACAAATAATTATTTTGTCAATTTTACTAGGGACAATAATTTGGTGGCATATCATTAGAAGAAATCAAAAAAGATACAAAGACAGTTAAAGCTATTTACTTAGACTGCGGGGGCAAGAGGCGGTGGCGAGAGGTGGGGAGCGAAGGGTGAGAGGGGGAAGAAAGGCGGGGGCCCGCGAGAGAGTAAGGCGGGGGCCCGAGAGAGAGTAAGGCGGGGGCCCGAGAGAGAGTCCGGCGGGGGCCCGAGAGAGAGTCCGGCGGGGGCCCGAGAGAGAGTCCGGCGGGGGCCCGAGAGAGAGTCCGGCGGGGGCCCGAGAGAGAGTCCGGCGGGGGCCCGAGAGAGAGTCCGGCGGGGGCCCGAGAGAGAGTCCGGCGGGGGCCCGAGAGAGAGTCCGGCGGGGGGCCCGAGAGAGAGTCCGGCGGGGGCCCGAGAGAGAGTCCGGCGGGGGCCCGAGAGAGAGTCCGGCGGGGGCCCGAGAGAGAGTCCGGCGGGGGCCCGAGAGAGAGTCCGGCGGGGGCCCGAGAGAGAGTCCGGCGGGGGCCCGAGAGAGAGTCCGGCGGGGGCCCGAGAGAGAGTCCGGCGGGGGCCCGAGAGAGAGTCCGGCGGGGGCCCGAGAGAGAGTCCGGCGGGGGCCCGAGAGAGAGTCCGGCGGGGGCCCGAGGAGAGAGTCCGGCGGGGGCCCGAGAGAGAGTCCGGCGGGGGCCCGAGAGAGAGTCCGGCGGGGGCCCGAGAGAGAGTCCGGCGGGGGCCCGAGAGAGAGTCCGGCGGGGGCCCGAGAGAGAGTCCGGCGGCGGGGGCCCGAGAGAGAGTCCGGCGGGGGGCCCGAGAGAGAGTCCGGCGGGGGCCCGAGAGAGAGTCCGGCGGGGGCCCGAGAGAGAGTCCGGCGGGGGCCCGAGAGAGAGTCCGGCGGGGGCCCGAGAGAGAGTCCGGCGGGGGCCCGAGAGAGAGTCCGGCGGGGGCCCGAGAGAGAGTCCGGCGGGGGCCCGAGAGAGAGTCCGGCGGGGGCCCGAGAGAGAGTCCGGCGGGGGCCCGAGAGAGAGTAAGATAGTCGAGGGAGTGAGAGAGACAGAGAAATGCGAAGGAGTGAGAGAGAGAGAGAGAGAGACGAGGGAGTGTGAGAGAGACAAGAAATGCGAAGGAGTGAGAGAGAGAGACACGAGGGAGTGTGAGAGAGAGAGAGAGAGAGAGACGAGTGAGAGAGAGAGAGAGAGAGACGAGTGAGAGAGAGAGAGAGAGAGAGAGAGAGAGAGAGACGAGTGAGAGAGAGAGAGAGAGAGAGACGAGTGAGAGAGAGAGAGAGAGAGAGAGAGACAAGGGAGTGTGAGAGAGAGAGAGACGAGGGAGTGAGAGAGACGAGGGAGTGAGAGAGAGACGAGGGAGTGAGAGAGAGAGACGAGGGAGTGAGAGAGAGACGAGGGAGTGCGAGAGAGAGACGAGGGAGTGCGAGAGAGACGAGGGAGTGAGAGAGAGAGAGACGAGGGAGTGAGAGAGAGAGAGAGACGAGGGAGAGAGAGAGACACGAGGGAGCGAGAGAGATATGAGGGAGCGAGAGAGACGAGGGAGCGAGAGAGACGAGGGAGCGAGAGAGACGAGGGAGCGAGAGAGACGAGGGAGCGAGAGAGACGAGGGAGCGAGAGAGACGAGGGAGCGAGAGAGACGAGGGAGCGAGAGAGACGAGGGAGTGAGAGAGACGAGGGAGTGAGAGAGACGAGGGAGTGAGAGAGACGAGGGAGTGAGAGAGACGAGGGAGTGAGAGAGAGAGAGAGAGAGAGAGACGAGGGAGCGAGAGAGAGACACGAGGGAGCGAGAGAGAGAGAGATGAGGGAGCGAGAGAGACGAGGGAGTGAGAGAGACGAGAGACGAGGGAGTGAGTGATGAGGAAGTGAGAGACAAGGAAGTGAGAGAGAGAGAGAGAGAGAGACGAGGGAGCGAGAGAGAGAGA